>NW_027206202.1:3352140-3717140 GCF_024711535.1 Dipodomys merriami | reverse complement strand
CTATTTAAAAAAATAACAACCAGGTATTTCTCCTATGATTAGTAGACACGGGAATAGGAAGTCAGCTGGAAATCACAGTCAGAGGCCACAGCAGGGCTAGCTGTGGCTTACAAGGCTGTTTAGATCAGTGTGGGCTTAGATGCAGAAAGAGAGCCTGGAGTCCTGCAATACAACCAGGGTAAAGAGATACAGCTACTCTAGTAAACAGGTGCTGCCTTACCCATAACCCAGCTGTTCCCAGCAGGTCTACTTGTAGGTATATGCTGGAGAGGAACCGAAAAAATTAGGCACATATCAAAAACAATTGCATGTAGGTGTTCATACCAGAATTATTCCTAGCAATCAAAATGCAGAAACAACCCAGATTTTATTTTTAACTCACTGACCCCTGGGCAAATATATGTGGAAAAGCCGTGCAATGGAATATTATTTGGCCATAAAAAGCAATAAGTTGCTGATACAGGTAATTTTTTTTTCTTTTTTCTTTTTGTAGTACTGAGGCTTAAACTCAGAGCTTTGTACTTACTCGACAGGCTCTCTACCACTGAACCACATCTCATCCCCTTTCACTTTAGTTATTTTTCAAATAGGATCTCCTGGGTTGCTTTTGTTGTTTGTTTGTTTTTGTCCAGGGATCTCTTCAGACAGCTATCCTGCTACTGATACCTCTCACCTTCCTAAGATTACATGTGTGAATCACCACACCTGGCTTGGTTTGCCTTGGTTTCCCAGTCTTCACCTCCCAAGTGGCCGGGATGACAGGCATGGGTCACCATGTCAAACCCTCATATCTTGAAAACCTAATGCCAACTGAAAGAAACTACTTGCAAAAGATCAAGTCTCATGTGAGATGATGTGTAGGAAATAGTGAGAAGAGACAAACCTGTGGAAACAGGCAGTACAAGACCAGTTGTCCAGGGATGTGTAGAGGGGAGAAAAAGGACCGTGGCTAACAGACCCAGACTTAGAGGGTGATAAAGATGTTCTAACAGTGATTGTAGTGCTGATTGCATAACTTGTAAATGTGATGAAACCATTAAATTGCATACTTTAAACAGGTTAATTGTATGTTTGTGAATTATAGCTCCAAAGAAACAGGAGATCAAAGGAAGGGGAGAAGGAGAAGGAGGAGGAAGAAAAAGGGAGGAAGGGGGCTGGGAAGGTGGCTCAGTGGTAGAGCACTTGCCTTGCATGCCTGAGGCCCTGGGTTCGATTCCTCAGCACCACATAAGCAAAAAGAAAAAAGCCGGAAGTGGCGCTGTGGCTCAAGGGGTAGAGCGCTAGCCTTGAGCTGAAGAGCTGAGGGACAGCACCCAGGCCCAGAGTTCAGGCCCCACTACTGGACCCCCTCCAAAAAAAAGGAAAAAGGGAGGAGGTACAGAGGGGGGAAAGGTGGACAAGAGTAGAGGGAAAAGGGAGGAGGAGAATGAACAGAGAGGGTAAATGAAGAAGGAGTAAAGGAGGGGAGGTGGAGGATAAAGGAAGGAGGAAGAGTAGCAGTAACAGGAGGAGGATAAAGGGGCAAAGGAGGAGCAGAGAAGGGGAAGGAGAAGGAGCAGAGAGTAAGTGGAGGAAGAAGAAGAAAAAAAGGGAGAAGGAAAAGGAGCAGGAGGAAGAGCAAGGGAGGATAAGCAAGAGAAAAAAGGGAGGAGGGGGAGAAGCAGAGGTGGAAGAGGGAGGAGTCCGAGTAGAGGGGGAAAAGAGGAAGAAGGCTTTCTCTCCCAGCAGCAACAGAAGAATCAGGAATTGGAAGGAAAGCAAAGAGATGCTATAAGACAATGTCTGTCCCTTTTCTGTTGGCCCCTTTGTGCTATAATCAAAGTGAGCACATGTTGGGAAGCACATCACAGTTTGAGGACCATTCCCACTGTGTGCAAGGACCGGCATCCTTTAAACCTATCTTGGGTTTCTTTTAGTTTTGAGAACTTCCTGCATAGATTTACCCCCCTCACCTATCACCCATCTCTGAAGTCATAGACATTGTCCTTGTTTCAGAGGAAGCTGATACTCCAAAGAACTTCCACTACCAAAGAAGGCTAAAGGAGACACAAGCCCATCCCATTGGCTCTTCTGTCCTTCATTGATGACATAGAAATAGTATCTCTTGCTGATGGTTCTCTTAATAAAGACTCTGTTATATTTTAAATTTTGATCTAGCCAGGACATATTGAGTCCAACTTCCACAGTAGAGGAACACTAATAGTTTTTTAAAAATATTAACTGCTAATGGTCTTTTAAGTTTAACCTTGTAGTATACAAAACTATGCTTACGACTTGTAGTTAATCGAATAACAGTCTCCTTGAACACATCTTAAGTCTTGACATCTAGGCTTTTGAGGTTGCCATTTTATGTGGAAAAGGGATCCTTGCGGATTGTAACTTGAAGATGTTGAGATATATCATCCCCAATTACTCAGACTGGGTTAAATCCAAACACAAGTGTCTTCATTAGAGACAGAAGCAAAGAAGCCAGAGACACAGAAGAGAAAGCCATGTGCAAACAAAAGTTGGAATCAGGCAGACAGGAAGTGAAGAATGCTGTCAGCCACCAAAACCTGGAAGAGGTGAAAAAAGATTGTAGCTCAGAGTCATAGATTTTCATCCAATCACTACCTGAATAATAGATTTCCAGCCTCTAGAACCAGGAGACACCAAATTGCTGTTGTTTTAAGCCACAAAGGTTGCAAAAATTTGCGACAGGGTTCACAGGAAATTGATACCGAGATCTCCTATCACAGGGTGAACATCTTTTCTTTTTTTATAGTTGTGTGTGCTTTTCTTTTTTTCTTTTCTTTTTCTGATCGTGGAATTTGAATTCAGGCCCTGAATACATACATTTTCTTGATTCATTCATCTCTTATAGGGCACCCAGGCTCTTTCCATAACTTGACAATGGTGCAGCAATGAACATGGGTGTGCAAGTGTCTTTATCCTGACTTGTAATATTCTGGATAAATGCCCCCAAAGGGGCAGATCCCTTTTTGTCTTTATTTCTTGTATGCTGTGTATCTCTGGATTGTGTTCTACACACAGTTGTGCTTCTCAAGGAACTTGGACATCTATAACCGGCACTACCTTGGTTAGGTGGGTAGCAGGCAGCTCAAATTTCACTTTCAGTCATCTACATTTAACTGGGCTGTTTGTGATTTATGCACACAGTCTACACATCAGTCAGAAACTTGGGCAAGACTTATTTATTCATTTATTTTGTTTTTCATGCACATTTTTGTCTTACTGGGGTTTTAACTCACAGACTTGTGGTTAACAGGTAAGCACTTTGCCATTTGAGCAGGATTTATACACAGAATTAAGATTTATTTTTTATTTTCTTCTCACTCTTCAATATCCTTGGCTGCTTCTTGTTCTGGCCCCTTGCTCCCCAAGGCTTAAAAATCAGTGTATTTTTTAAATTTAGTTCCAGGTTCTCTTGCTTATAACTGAAGCAGACTGAAGTCGGCTGTCTTCAGTCAGACCTGTGACAGTGAGAAACTCATCTCAGGAAGAAGTCTGTGTTTTGATCTCCTCCCACTCCAGTGCTCTCAGGTGGCTGTTTTGGGGGATATCTCCTCAGCCACTCAGAGTTTATAGCTGTTGTGTGTGGAGGATCAGTTTAGAGTAAGCTCACTCCTCCATCGTGGAAACAGAACCTGTGTTTAGCTACAGGTAGAAAGCACATGGAACACTTAGATAATGTGAGGCTGGTTGTAGTCTTCAACAATCACTGTTCACAAATACTCCTAATGCTATGTGATGGTTCAGAGACACCTTAGAGCTGGTAATTTGAACTTTGCGAGGTGGAATGAGTTTCAATATCGAGATCTGGCTCGATATTAAGATTCCTAGTCACCCTTGAATTTTGAGTGACCCTGAATGACCTTGAATATCTAAGTGTCATTGATTTCCATCCATACCTGGGGACTCATAATGGTGTTTACCAACTTCTGTGACTTCTCTTTACTAGGAGAAATGAGCTTGAAGAAGTTACTAAAGATGTCAGACCGAAGCTCATTCTGGGAACACACACAGCATCAGGGAAGGACTCACAAATCCTGCACATGGCCACCACAAAGACTCTCAGCCCCTTGTCTTTATTATCTCTGCAGCATTGTGTTCCCTTTAAGTTTCAGTTTTCCTAACCCCAAGTTGGATAAAATAAAGCCCAGTACAGAATGGGGAAAGAATTGAAAGAAAATAAAAAGCTTATTTTCACACTACACGTTCTACTTCCCAAATGGCACAGTAAGCTTAAGATGAAATCCAAAAAGAGAAGAGACACACAATTCAGCAGCACAGAAACCAACACTGTCTCTTGATGGTTTCCTGAGATTCAGTTTTCCTTTTGAGGTGTTCAGGAGTGGGAATTTCTCTTGGCTGGGATTCAGTCCTGGACCTCAGCCTGTGATGTCTTTGCCCTCCAAGCAACTTCTTACCATCCTTTCTCCTGCAAATTCTTGGACTTTGGCAAATGGCAAGGCAGTTGGCAAGACCATGCACATCTCCTGGAGACGTAGCTTCTTAGGATCTGATTTATTACTTAATTGTTTGTTTATTTTTGTGTGTTGATGCTGAGGCTTGAACTCAGGGCCTTGGGCTGTCAGGTTTTTTTGTGTTCCACTCAACGCTGGAACTCTACCACAGCTCGACTTCTGACCTTTTGATGGTTATTGGAGGTAAGAATCTCAGGGACTTTGATACTCAAACTGACTCTGAACTCTGGTTCTCAGATCTCAGCTTCCTGAATAGCTAATTGGAGTGAGCTTCTGGCGCCCATATATTTTTTTTGTATTTGTAATTTTCCAATCATGGCCCTGCCTACGGAAGGATGAACCCACACCATGCACTATGGCACAAAGCTGTAGCAATGGAAGAAGCCATGATAAGTAGAATTTGTGATTTCCCCCAGTCCCTACAGCTGTAGATTTGAATACCCAGAACTGCTTGTTTATGATCCTTTGGTTTTACCTAGCCATGTCTTGAGTGTGTCCTGCTAGAACAAAACCAAAACCAAAACCAAAAACCAAAACCTTGTGTGGGAAAATTGATCCTTAAGGCAACAGTGTTGTGAAGAGCAGTGTCTAGTTCAGAGGCTCCCACCCTCATGAATGGTAATGCCAATTTTCCAAGAGTTCGGAGCAGCTGGAAGCTTTCTCTCTTGCTTTCAGCCACATGGTGCCTTCCGACATGTTATGACACATGAAAAAGCCCTCCCAGGAAGCAGGCCCTTGTTGCTGGATTTCCCAGGGTCTTTAGAACTGCATGAGAAATAAATCCCTTTAGTTAATAAATTACCTAGTCAGTACTATTCTGTCATAGCAACAAAAAAGTGAACCAAGACAGATTTTTTTTTAAATGTAAATAGAGCAAGTTTATTTGAAAGCAAAAAGAAAGTCACCAAAGGAAAGTAGTTAGCTTTGCATTCAGAGAGAGGCTCCAAAGAGGAGCCCAATGGTGTCCTCTCATAGGTTATTCTAGCACAGGGCTCCTGCCATGACTCTTCCCCTGAGCTTTGTGCTGACTGCTTGATGGCTTGTGTAGGCCCCACCCCCTGGTTCTTTTCATTGGTGGAGTAGAACCCAGGGTATTCTGGGCGGAAAAAGCATTTGAATAGGAGCCCTAGCCACTCCCGGAACCAGAAGTACCATGATAGGTCACATGTTATCAGACTAAGGTAGAATTTTGCTTTTTACTTTTATTTTGTTGTAAAGGTGATGTACGGAGGGGTGACAGTTACATCCATAAAGTAGTGAGTACATTTCTTGTCAGACATTGTTACCCTCTCCTTCATTTTTCTTCCACTTTCCTTTCCCCTCCGTGGTTCCCCCCAAGTTGTAAATTTTCCAATACGTTGTCTTGTGAGTATCACTGTGGCATTGGTTTACCCTTTGTCCTTTGTCTAGCTATCCCCTTCCCTTCCCTAATTCAGATAAACGATATACAATCTACAGTGTACAACAAGGGATAGAAATGGGGAAAAAGGAAAGAACTGCATACAGTACATTAAAAACAAACACATCAACAACACAAAAAACCCCTCTTGTTTCTATATCTTTGAGTTCATTTTGATTAGATCATTTTATATGGTTGTATGTACATAGGTATTGAGTTGTTGTGATCCTCTGCTAGGACATATACTAATTATTACAAATGAGGGAAACCATGGAGCCTATGTTTCTTTGGGTCTGGCTTCATTTAATATGATTTTTTCCCAAGTCTTTCCATTTCTTTACAAATGGGGCAGTGCCATTCTTTCTGATGGAAGCATAGAATTCCATTGTGTATTATATTACATTTTCTTGATTCATTCATCTAATGAGGGGCATCTGGTTGGCTCTATATCTTAGCTATGGTAAACAATGCTGCAATGGGCATAGTTGTTCTGGTAGCTTTAGTGTGGCCTTGTTTGTGATCATTTGGGTAAATGCCTAGGAGTGGGATTGCTGGATCTTAGCAGAGCTCTATGTTTAGTCTTTTGAGGAACCACCATACTGTTTTCCAGAGTGGTTGAACCAGTTTACATTCCAAACAACAGTGTAAGGTAGAATTTTTATTGGCTCAGAGACTTTGCCTTGGTGTTGCTTGTATGGGAACTTGGAGGGTGAGGTCTAAGCAAGCTTTTATGTCTTTTTCTTTATTGAAAATTTTTTTCTCCCCAACTGTTCCTAACCCCTCCACCCTCTCAATTTACCGGGTTCTAGTCTATCTTTACATATGTACATTGAATATTATGACTACATTCACCCTACATCTATCTATCTATCTATCTATCTATCTATCTATCTATCTATCTATCTATCTATCTATTATTTTGTGATGGTCCTGGGGCTTGAACTGAGGAACTGGATGCTGTTCCTTAGCTTTTGTGTTTAATGCTAACACTCTACAACTTGAGCCACAGGTCTACTTCTGGGTTTTTTTGGAGGTTAATTGGAGATAAGAGTCTCACAGACTTTCTTTCCCAGGCTGGGCTTGAACTATGATCTTTAGATCTCAGCCTTCTGGGTTACTAGTGTTACAGATATGCCTGGCTTCATCTATATATTTTAAATGTGTCTGTGGAGCTACACAAGAATGGACTTACACCAAACCCTAAGTTGTGTTCACTGTCTCATCTCTGGCACTCACCCCTTTTTCTGTAACCTTGCAGCTGCCTCCTTCCTTGCACAGTGATTTCCTGTCTCCTCTATGCCCAAGAAACAACATGAACAAACAAAGACCCAGAGCAGCCCACATAGTCAGTGCCTCGTGAAAGCTTACGTGAACTCTCTCCAGCTGGAAATCTCAGTTCCCCAGATAGACCCACCTTCTACCCTACACTGCACAAGCCGAAAATGAATGTGTCTGGGAAGGTCTCTCAGTCCATGTCCGTGTGGTGACAGCTGTCCAAATGGAAGAGGTGTTATGCATTTGGAAAATGAAGTTATTTGGCTGAACTGATGGTGTGTGACTGCGAATGGCAGATGTCTACTTTTTGTGTGTGTGCTGGGCACTGCACCGTCTCTTCTTCCAGTTTCCAAAGCAGACGTGTTGGAGAGAGATGGAGCTGATGCAAACATCGTTTCTCTTTGTGGAAAAGAATAGTGCTACAGAGAGTGTGATAAAGCCCACCATGAGGGTCTCTCCATCCTGACTGGTCCCTGCTTTGGGCGGTTTTGACAGTCTTAATGGTTTTTATCCTTTCCCTCTTTATCCATGGAAACCCACAAGGGCCACAAGCATGGAAGAATCTCCGCTAGCAAATGGAGCTTCAGTATGCAGGCTCCTTTCCCGATCTGATACAGGGAGAGTGGGTTGTCTGATGGATTATTCTGGAAGGTTTTTTGTAAACACAGAGTGGCCAATAGGAATCAAATCCCATTTCATTATCATTACCAGAACCAGTGCCCTACATCCAACAGAAACCTTTCCAAAAAGCAGAACTACTGTCCATGGCCAATTCTTCCTTTGCCTAAGGGATCTCTCTCTCTCTCTCTCTCTCTCTCTCTCTCTCTCTCTCTCTCTCTCTCTCTCTCTCTCTCTCTCTCTCCGCTCTCTCCTCTCTCTCCGCTCTCTTTCTCTCTCTCTCAAAAGCAGTTAAAATTTTACATCTCAAAGCTCATGTTTCCTGAACAATGAGATAAAAATGCCCACCCAGTTCTGGGTGCATTAAGAAGGTGAAGTGGTAGCTTTAGTATGGTCTTGTTTGTGATCATTTGGGTAAATACCCCAAACTGGGATTGCTGGGTCATAGGGGAGCTCTATGTGGAGTCTTTTGAGGAGCCTCCATACTGCTCTCCAAAGTGGTTGAACAAGTTTACACTCCCACCAACAATGCAGTAGTGTCCACATCCCCTCCAGCATCTGTTGTTATTAGAGTTCTTGATTATAACCATTCTAACTTGGGTGAAGTGGTATCTTAATGTTTTGATCGCATTTCTTTTATGGCTAGAGTTTGAGCATTTCTTCATGTGTCTATTGGCCATCCTTCTTTCCTCTTCAGAGAAGCTACCAGCACAACTATGTTTTATTGCAGCATTATTTACCATAGCTAAGCTATGGAACCAACCCAGATGCCCCTCAGTAGATGAATGGATCAAGAGAATGTCACATATATACACAATGGAATTCTATGCTTTCATCAGAAAGAATGACATTGCCCCATTTAGGAAATGGAAAGAGTTGGAAAAAATTACATTAAGTGAAGTAAGCCAGGCCCAAAGAAACATAGGTCCCTTGGTTGCCCTTATTTGCAATAACTAGTATATGTCTGAGACAATCAGAAAAGGTCAGATAAGATAATGTTAAGTGAAATGAACCCCAAGATAAGGTCACAAGTGGTTTTTTTTCTTTCTTGCTATTGTTTCTAACGTATTTATAAGGTACCATGTGATTTTTTTTGTTGCTTTGTATGTCCCTCCCCCACAGTATAACCCCTGTTTTCACTGTATTTGATGTTGGTATAATTTGGGGAGGAGAAGGGAAAAAACAAATTGTTTAAATAGGGATACAGGTGGACCCATTGCAACAATGAGATGTACAAGACACTATTCAAAAAATGAACTTTACAATTTAGGTGGAGAGGGGTTGGGGGGATGGGAGAATGTACTTGTGGAGATGGGAGGGAAGGGATGGCAGGGGGAATACAAAGGAGGAGACAACAATGCTTGATAAGAAATGTAATCAGTACCTTGCTCATGTAATTGTCACCCTCTGTACAGTATTTTCACAATAAAAAACTTATTTTTTAAAAAAAGAGGTGAAGTGGGCTGGGAATGTGGCTCAGTGGTAGAGTGCTTGCTTAGCATGCATGAAGCCCTGGGTTCGATTCTTCAGTACCACATAAAGAGAAAAAGCTGGAAGTGGAGCTGAGGCTCAAGTGGTAGAGCGCTAGCCTTGAGGCAAAGAAGCTCAGGGACAGCACCCAGTCCCTGAGTTCAAGCCCCAGGACTGGCAAGAAAAAATAAAGAAAGAAAGAAGGTGAGGTGAGGTGAGCTGAGCAAGCCAGAGATGCACAGAGGTGGGCGTACTACTTTGGCTTCAGAGAAGTGTGGTCTGAAATCACCTGGGTGACTGTCATCATGCAGAAACAGCTCATCACAGAACATGACCAGTCTTTATCCTTGGCTTTTGACCTTACGTGATTAGCATGTGATGAGCATTCATTCTGAGAGGAACGCACCTGGGGTTTGGAGAAGAGAGTGTCCACCTTCACTTTCCTACCTCAAGAAACATTTCCCAGCTCCTCCTTGATTGCATGAAGGAATACAAAAAGAGGAGAAGGGCTCACATCAGCAGTAGGACTAAGGAATAGTGGCATTTCATGGGTGAATTAATCATGGAATAGAGCAGGGAAGGGATCCAAATGTTCTCCTTTCTAAAATCACAGTAGAAAATAAGCAGAAAGGATCTCAAAGTGCCTGGTACCGGTGGCTCCTGCCTGTAATCCTAGCTATTTAGGAGGTTCAGATCTGAAGATTGTGGTTCAAAGCTAACCCTGGGCAGTAAAGTCCATGAGACTCTAATCTCCAGTCAACCATCAAAAAGCTGGAAGTAGTGTGGCTTTAGTGGTAGAGCTTTATTCTGGGGCACAAAAGCTCAAGAACAGTGCCCAGGCCCTGAGTTCAAGTCCCAAGACTGGCACACACACATACATGCATACAAGAACAGATCATCATGTTTTCAAGAAGCTCAAAATTAGGACGAGAATGATGCATACTCTAGGGTTTCTGCGTGATTAAGAACCCTGCTTGACCAGTGCTTGAACAGCTTGAGAATGCAGAAGAAGGAAATTATTTGATCTCAAAAGAATCTATGGAGAAGAAATGGTTTTTGGAGTATTAACTCACCATATATCGTAAGAAGAGAGTAAACATGTAATGATTGAAACTAGCCTGCAAAGTGAACGAACAAAGGGAATGACGGGTCATCACACCAAAAGGTTGGCTGAAGTCAGGTTGTTTACCATGCCAAATGATTTGTATTTCATCCTCCAGGAATCATGAAGCCATTTAATGCGCGTTTAAGAAACACCACCCAGACAACAAAATGGATTGGAAGCTTCTAAGTAGAGTGGCAAATTACATGCAAATAAAATGTCGGGAACCCAGGAAAATCTCACCTGTGTTCCGCACATGACTGTTTTTCATCAGTGGACTATTTTTTCCCCTCTTAAGAGATCCTATAAAATCTAGGAATGCATCAAGATGAATTTCAAAGTTAGCAATAATGAAACGGCAGCCAGGTTGCCGTATCTGAAAAAAGAAGCCTGTCACACACAGAGTTGTACAGACCACACGATTTGCCAAGCTTGAGTTGGGAAGAAGTAGGTCAGTTTGCAGAGTGAGTTACCGTAAGATTCTGCAAACAGCTGCCTTAAATGGAACCTGTGTTTGCTAGGGAGGCAAACCACAGATGGGACCTCTAAAATATCTACAGAGTGGTACTTGCCACTGAATTGTGTGTGTGTGTGTGTGTGTCTGTCTGTTTTTTCAAGAGCGTTTTATGAAATGTTTCCATATTGACTTATTGAGAAATGGGTCATTTCTTTCATAAAGTATGGTAACACCTGATTGGATGTGCACACTTCTTCATGTCATCACTAGGCTTTGGATGAAGCCTGCGGTGCCATTTGCTGCATAAGTATAGTTGTGATGATGTTGGGTGTGAGGGAGGGCTTGCTTCTTTCTACACTGATCAGCTGACATGTCCAATGTGTGCCCACACTTAACAGCTGAACAGGAAATCCTGCCTACTTCACACTTGCCTGGTAGAGAAGTATACTATCTATAGTAAAGCCTGGAAATCTACACTGTTCCGACGGCTGAGTTTTTTTTTTATATAAATAAAGTTTTATTGAAACACAAACACACCAATTCATTTATGTATTACAGATGGTGACTCCTGTCTCTCCATAGAAGAGTTCATAGAGCAGCAGTCTTCACAGCCTGCAAAGCCTAAAATATTTACTCTCTGATTTTTATAGAAGAAGCTATGCCACACACAATTTAGGAGGTCAAGGGTTTGGTGGGTCTGTTTGCTCCTGGGCCAGCAGGGATGCACTTAAAATACACTTAAGGGTGATGGAGTGCCATGGGCTGACACTGCAAACTTGGCTCCTCTTTTTTTTTTTTAACTTAACTCCTATAAAGATGCTTGAGGGTATCAAAGGCCCCTCCATCAAAACAGGAAGTATATTTTATTTTGTTGAGGGTATAGGTGAAATAAGACATAAATAATGATGATCTGAGAATGAAATATTGAGAGAGACCCAGAGAAAAGATAATGCTTTAGGAGATCAAGATGGGAAAACCACTTTAGACTTAGGTGAGTAGAAATAGCTTTACAGAAAAATAAATGAATCCAGGTTTTGAAGCATGGATGTAATATTGGAACCAGAACTTCATAAGAGGGTAAGGAGTGGCCCAGAGGTCAGTTACCTAGTGTGTGCAAGGCCCTGGGTTCCATCTCCAACACTAAAAACCAAGACTTTACATGAGGATTGAGTATGTGATGATAGAACACTGTATGATAGAAAATCAACCAGTGTCTTGAATCTTCTACATCCAACTTTTAATACTTCCAGTAAACAGGGTTTTCTACTAAGTAACCCAAACAACTTTGCATATCCAAGAAGAGTGGCTCAACACTTTTCTCAACCTTCTCTCACTTTTTAAAGTCTGAAATGACCCAAGACATAAAGAGATTTGCTACATAGAAATGAAAAGACAGTAGGCACATGTTGTAAGCTTCAAGGAAAGCCTCCTACACTTAGAGAACCTAGGATGAGATTAAAGAAAGGCAGCTAGAGACACAATAGGAGATGTGGAAAGTTAAAATAGTAGTTTCTCACACGTGGAAAGGTGATGAATCATGATACATAAGGACATACTAAATGCAAATTTTATTTACCAGTCAAGAAGCAACTGCCTTCATGGTCAAAGATGGTAACATCCAACAGAAAGCTGGGGAGCATCAAAGTAAGAAGAGCCACATTGCCAGTCCAGCAGCAACATCTAATAAGGGCGGGGGGGGGGGGAGAATGCACCTGGTTTTCTACCCAATTCAGCCCTGTCCAGTCTAGTTCAACCCAATCCAACCCAACCCAACCCAATCCAATCCAGTCCTGTCCAGTGCAGTCCAGTCCAAACCCACCCAACCCAAACCAATCCAGTCCTGTCCAGTACAGTCCAACCCAATCCAACCCAAGCTAACCCAACCCAATCTAGTCCTGTCCAGTTCATTCCAGTCCCAACCAACCTAACCCAAGCCAATCTAATCCCATCCAGTCCAGTCTAACCTAATTCAATTCAACCCAGCCCAACCCAACCTAACCCTTTCCAGTCCTGTACAACCCAATCCAACCCAAACCAACCCAATCAAGTCTTGTCCAGTCTAAACCCCATCCATCCCTGTCCAGTCCAGTCAAATCTAGCTCAAGTCAATCCAACCCAGCCCAATCCAATCCAATCCTTACCAGTCCAGTCCAACCAAATCTAAACTAACCCAATGCAATGCAAGCAAACCTAGTCCAACCCAACCCAGTCCAGTCTAAACCAACCCAATCCATCCCCATCCAATTCAATCCAATCTATTAAGTTCATCAGATCCCTTAACTGATAGTGTAAAAATTACAAAAGTGTTTAGTCATGTACACAGATAATGGATAATTTAAGGTTTATTACTATTAACAACTATTAAGCATGGAGAGGAATATCTTTGGATAACACAAAGAGAATAGGAAGGAAATAACTTGAGTTCTATGGAAAGGTATTTCAACATAAAAAAATAAGAAAAGAGAAGATTCAAAAGAATATATCTTAGAGGGTGTGTGTGTGTGTGTGTGTGTGTGTGTGTGTGTGGTGACTTGCAACTGTAATCCTACCTACTTGGGAGACAGAGATTCAGCAGATTCAGCAGATTGTGAGATCATCCTGTGAGAAAAAAAAGTAAGACACCTTCTTAGCAAAAATGTGGGCCTAGTGGTTCATTTCTGTTACACAAGCTATGAAGGAGGCATAAGTACAAGAATTACCATCTAGGCAAATCCTGGGCAAAAAGTATGAGACTTTGTCTGAAAAGTAACTAAAGCTGGGGGCACAGCTCAAGTGGTCGAATGCTTGCTTAGTAAACACAAGGTTCTGAGTTCAAACCCTAGTACCAGGCCAGTGTCCCGATGGCTCATGCCTATAATCCTAGCTATTCAGGAAGCTAAGGTCTAAGGATTGAGGTTCAAAGCCAGCCTGGGCAGGAAAGTCTGTGAGACTCTTATCTCCAATTAGCCACCAGAAAGCCTGAAGTGGTTCTGTGGCTCAAAGTGATAGAGCAGTCGCCTTGAATGAAAGAGCTCAGGGATAATGCTCAGGCCCTGAGTTCAAGCCCCATGATTGCAACACAAACAAAACCCCCACAAAGCCCTAGTGACACAAAAAAAGAAAAAAATATTTTAGGGGAAATATTATAGAATGCTATTTTCTATAGCATACATTTTCTGCACTCTATACAGTAAAAATAGAAAGACGGATATCTCAGTAGTCTAACATAAAAAGCTATACTCGGAGATGCAGAGAAAACATAAAGAGGCCAATAACAACAGAAGAGAATCTTCAATAGTTTGAGAAAACTAAATCAACAGTGCACATCACAAATGTGAGAAGCTCCAAGACCCAGAGCACAAGGAGAGGTGATGAAAACATGTTACAACTTGGGTCTAGAGGACAGACCAATGGAGCAGATTCATGCTAGAGACCAATGGTCTGTGGGAGACATAGAGAGGAATAAATGTTATATAATAATCAAGGCCCAAACTGAATTCTGCACTGTGGAAAATGAGGAACATAGCCCTACCAAGGTGCAGAGATCAGCTAGCTGTGGGCAAGTTCACCAGAAAGAAGCCAACCCCCCTTTAGAAGAGTCCTTTTTACTAATTGAAAGATGAGGAAAAAGTTTCTTTGAGCACCAGGTCTACAGGAAAACATGACTTGCAAAAGCAGTTCATTGAGTAGTAGGTTTTCTTTTCCTTTTGTTTGTTTTAAATTAAATGGGTTCATCATGTTCCTGACATCACGAGGTCCTCCAATCCATGATGTCCTCCTTCCTAACAGTCTCTGTCGAAGCTTCCTTGCCTCTTCTTGCTTCTTGCCTGGCCTGCTTCCCACTAAGTCAAATAGCCACACAGCTACCTTCTTCGTAATCATTCATTGTGTCTCTAAGGAAGTTCCCCTCTACATTGATGTCTTCTTATTATGACAATGGTGATGAGCACCATCAGTATCATCATTTTAGATCTTGATTCCACAAATGAGTGAAAACATGTGATACTCAGCTTTTTGAGCTTGGCTTGTTTTATTCAATATGATCATCTCTAGTTCCAGCTATTTTTTTCCTGCAAATGCTATATTTTATTTTTCTGTACAGATGGGTAGTATTCCATGGTATGTACGTGTGTCATTCTCTGGGTATATATTATTATATATACACATATAGTATGTATATATATAGATATATATATATATTCATCAGTTGTTGTTGTTGGTGGTGGTGGTGGTGGTGGTGTGTGTGTGTGTGTGGTATGGTGTGTACCACAGCTGATCCCACAGACTGGCTATTGTGAACAGCACTGCCATAGACATGAATACCCCAGCATGGTATGAGAAGGTTGTAAGGTAGATCTAGTTTTAGTTCTTTGAGGAGCCTCCATATTTTGTTTTTCAGTATTTAAATCCCATCCATTCTCCCTTCTGCCCATATGTCCATCCATCCATGTATCCACCCAGTTTTCCATATGTCCATCTAACAATTATTTATTGGGTACGTACTACCTACTCCATGGCAAGTACCATTTCTCTTAAGCACCACAAATGTATCAACAAAAAGAGGAAGCCAAGTTTCTACTTTCATGAGACTTGGATTTTTTCAGAAGCTTCTTTCTGGTGGGACTAAAACAATTTTAAGAAATACTAATGTTGGGGATGGGAGGAAAAAATGGGAGAGAATGAGGGAAGGGGGGACATGGTCCAACAAGAAATGTATTTGTTACCTGACTTATGGAACAATAACCCCTCTGTATACCACCTTTATAATAGCAATAAAAAAGCTAAAAAAATACTAACAGGGCTGGGAAGGTGGCTCAGTGGTAAAGCACTTGCTTAGCATGCATGAGGCCCTGGGTTCGATTCCTCAGTACCACATAAGCAGAAAAAGCCAGAAGTGGAGCTGTGGCTCAAGTAGTAGAGCGCTAGCCTTGAGCTGAAGAGCTGAGAGACAGCGCCCAGGCCCAGAGCTCAGGCCCCACAACCAACAAAAAAAAATACTAACAGACAAATGGCAAAGTAGTCAAAATATGATACATTATGAGGTAAGTGCTATGAGAGAAAAACAAAGCAGACCAAAGGGCTGGTGACAGGGAGGGGATGAAGAGGGTGTGTCTGCACAGGTTATCTTCACAGAAGACTCAGGGAAACTGAGGCCACAGCTCAGGTTGATACCTTGAGGCAGAAGGAGCTGTAATGACCAAAGGCTTGAACTAGAAATGAACTTGAGAAAGAGCAAGGAGCCTGTGTGGCTGAAAGAGAGCGAGCCCGGGGAGAGAGTGGTGGAAGACAGGACCGCAGACTCGTAAGTTAGGAGGAGTGAGACTTCTAAGTCCTCAAGACAGTGGCAAGGTGTTTACATTTTCTAATCATATGGGACGAGAACCAACTGCAAGACTTTGAGGCAGAGGAGTGGCATGATTGGCTTTACAATCATTGGAGTCTTCGTGTCGCTATGTAAAATGTGGACTGTGGGAGGGGTGAAGTGGAGGGACAACCAGGGAGCCATTGCAAAGACCCAGGAAGGAGATGGGCAGCACTGAGCTGGAGATGACAAAGTCTCCCAAACCTCTAAGGAGAGGCAGAGCACAGACAGGCACTGCCTAACGGTGGACAGGGGCGCTGTTGGGTGATGCTAGGGCTCAAGATTAGATTGTGCTTCCACTAACCTAGATGGCATGATCTGTAACACATCTAGACTATACACACACATATACACACATATACATGTACATATGTGTGTGTGTGTGTGTGTGTGTGTGTGTGTATACATACAGCACCACTGTCTTGTACCTCTCAACGTTTAGCTTGTTTCTTAATTACAATGTTTTCTCTTAGAAGGCCATGATCTACAAAGCATGAGATTTAACCCAAGAGAAAAATGATATAATCAGGAGACAAGCCAAATGTAAGAGGTACAAGACTACTGGCGGTATAAATGCTTTTATTTTTATTTGTGTATTGGTATTAGGGCTTTGAACTCAGGGCCTGGGTGCTGTCCCTTAGCTTTTTCACTCAAGGCTAGCACTCGACCACTTGAGCCAGAGCCCCGCTTCTGACATTTGGGTAGTTTATTGGAGAGACTTTCCTGCCTGGACTGGCCCCAAACTGTGATCCTCAAATCTCAGCCTCTTGAGGACTAAATGTTTTTAAGTAAGTGTGAATTCAGTAAGGATAGTAACTATACCTAAGGCATAGGTAGTGAACCAGAAACATCTTTGCACTGTAATTGTACCTGCTATGCTTCCCCATGACTGTCAGTACAACAGGCCTGTTTATACCAGAATCACTGTAAACATCCCAGAAATACATTGTGTTACAATGTTACCATGGAGATGATGTTGCTAAGCAATGGGGACTTTTCACCTGCATTGTGATCTTATGGAACCTCTGCTGTGTAGTCTGAGGTCAGTTGGAGCACGTGTAGCACGTGACTGTAGAGTTCTTGTCCAATCGTCTCTCCTTTCAATTCCTTCCTCATCAAATCCTATCTTCTGAAGTGGCCTCTTCTTCCTTCTCTCATCACCAAGTCCTGTGCACCTATGAACTGAAATTCTACATAGAAAGCAGCAATTACTGTCAAGTGTGGCTGTCAGACCCTTCTATCTTCAGCACTGGTGGCCCAGAGACAGGACCTGTGTGAATTCAATTCATGGCATTTTTCCCCCTCAGACTTACTTCTTGTCTGGGTGTGGAAATGTGTTGGGCAGGTTTTCAACTGGTTGACCAGTTTTTCTGAATGCTACATCCTGATGTTGGTAAGAAACTGGAATTACTGGGCCTGAAAAAAATCTCATTACAGGATTTCTTGCTTTTATGAACTAACATAAAGAAAATCTGAGCAGGTTTTTGTTGTATGTGTTAGTCCAGATCCATTCACCCTATGTAATTGAACTCAGTTCTGTCCCAATTCAGACATTATCAATTTTACTAGTTATGGTCTTCATCTTCAGTGTCTGTAATTTTTTAAGGGAACAGATAGGAGAGCCTGAACCTGAAGTGATGAGTCTCTTACTATGTTAAAACACAGTATTACCAAACTGGGCACTGGTGGCTTACACTGGTAATCCTAGCTGCTCAGGAGGCTGAGATCTGAGGATTGCGGTTGAAATCCAGCCCTGGCAGGAAAATCTGTGAGGTTCTTATCTCCAATTAACCACCAGAAAACTGGAAGTGGCACTGTGGCTCAAAGTGGTAGAGTGCTAGCCTTGAGCAAAAGGGACAGCGTGCAAGCCCAGAGTTCAAGTCCCACCATGACATAAACAAACAAAAAACCCCACAGAATTATTAAAATTATCCTTAAGTTTGCGAAGCAAAATAGTAGAGGAGGGACCATCTTGCATGTATGGGCAAGACAAAGAGCAAAAGTGATTACCATCAAGGGGTGACATTGATCAGCATGCATTGTACTCATAATCCGATCTATGGAATTGTAACCTCTTTATATAGCTACTTAACAATAACATTTTTTTTAAAAAAATGATCAGCATCACACTATTTTCTACAGTTGAATGAGTTTTCAAAATAATAATTAGGTATCCATGACTAATTAACTAGGAAGGAAAAATACTACATGGCACAATAGAATTATAATAATGTTTCAGTTTCCTATGAACTAACAGAGAAAAAGCTCCTGTATACACCAGAGACAAGCATTTGTTTTGGAGACAAGTTATAATTCATCTAGTGCATTATTTTGTCCATCTTTGGTGATTATGTATGGGTCAACACTTCAAATTCCTGTTCATTGATGAGAGAAGAGGTCAAGAAATAGATAAGCAAAAAGAAAGAAGGATGTGTTTAGGTCTGGCACTGTCAATTTTGACTTGACAGTTTTAGCTTGTCATAATAAAAACATAACCAATGACTTATTCTTTAAATTCTTGCAGAGCCAAAAACGATGGCAAACTTTAAACTCTGCCTCCATGATTATCTGTTTCAATAGAATTTACTTTTATAACGTGTGTGCACCTATATTGGGGCATGAATTCAGGGCCTGGGAGCTGTCCTAGAGGTTTTTTTTTCTCTTAAGGCTGGTGTTCTCCCTCTCGAGCCATAGCTTCATTTCCAGCATTTTTTTGGGTGGTTCGTTGGAGCTATGAGTCTTATGGACTTTCCTGCCCTGGCTGGCTTCCAAATGTAATCCTCCGTTCTCAGCATCCTGAGTAGCTAGGATTATAGGTGTGAGCTATCAGCTTCTGGCTTTCAATGCATTTTAACAATTGATGATATATGTTAGGCACTGGTGGCCACATCTATAATCCTAGCTGTGCAGGAGGCTGAGATGTAGAGAATAGCTGTTTGAAGCCAACACAGAGCAGAAAAGTCTGAGAGATTCCTTCTTCTCCAGCAAAAACTGGGCTAGAAGTGTGGCTCAAGTGATAGATCACCAACCCAGCAAGTGTGAGGTCTTGAGTTCAAATCTAGTACTGTAAAAAAGTTGAACATTTAAAACACCTATTAAGCTTAGTGCAGCAAAACAGACTGCACAGCATTTTCCAACTTCTTATCAAGAAGATAAAACAAGAGCCAGGCTCCATTGTCTCACACCTATAATCCTAGGTAGCTAGAAGGCTGAGATCTGAAAATCTCAGTTCAAAGCCAGTCTGGGCAGGAAAGTCTATGAGATGCTTATCTCCAACTGACCACCAGAAAAACCCCGAAAGTGGAACTGTGGCTCAAGTGGTAGAATGCCAGCATTGAGCTTAGTTCAAGCCCTAGTACCAACAAACATACACACACACACACACACACACACACACACACACACACACACACACACACACACACACACACACACACACATACACACACACACCATAGCTCATTTGAAGGAAAGCAGATTATAATCAAGAATATGTACAGTATAATTTTTTTTGTCGGTTGTGGGCCTTGAACTCAGGGACAAGGAGCTATCACTGAGACTCTTTGTGCTTGAGGATAGCATTCTACCACTGGAGCCACAGCACCTCTTCTGATTTCAGCGTTGTTAATTGGAGATAAGAGTCTACTACGAACTTTTCTACCTGGGCTGCCTTCACACTGTGATCCTCAGATCTCAGCCTCCTGAGTAGCTAAGGATTAAAGACATGAGCCACAGGTACCCTGCTCACCCGAATAATATTTGTAATAAATATTTGTAACACAGGTAGTGGGATACATTTGAAACATAAAGGCATACACGATTGAAAAGCTGACAGAACTTTGAAACAGAGTGGAAACATCAAAACAAGATTTAGTGCAAATAAACATTTGTTACCAAGAATGATGACATTTTACAACAAACAAAACTGGTGATAGATTCCTCAGTAAATGAGTCTGGGATTCATTGAGGAGAACCTTCCATTTCTACTGAATACGATGCAGGTGGGTAAGATCAAAGGAAAACATTAACATCCAACACTCTGCCTTAGTCAGATTTTCATTGCTGTAATGAAATAACCCAAGAGAGGCTGCTTTATATTTAAAGAAATAGGTTTGTGTAGCTAACAGTTCTCAAGATTCAAGGGCAAAAGTTCCACATTGGTTTGGAGCTGGTATAGACTTCATGAAGGAAATGTTGATAAATATGCAATACAAAGTTCACTAAGAGTGGGCTTTTAAAAGGCATTATCATGATCTTTCAGTGGTTATACCAAGGAATTTCAATTCAGTAAACCAGATTATGAGCACCATGTCTCTTGATCACTGTCACCTCTTCCATTGATGCCCCCCCATCTCTCCCAAACCCATCCATCCCCTCAAACTATCTGGTTACATTTTCACATATGCATAATGACTACTATGACTTCATTCGCTCACCTTTCTGCTTCCCTCTCCTCCTCTCTGGCCATCACCTGTTCCAGAAACATGTTTGTTTTTCATAGGAGTTACACCATTGGAATCCTCCCTTGCACATACTACGCCAGTCAATTTAAACATAGCGGCTTGTGACCCCGTATATATTTCCATATATGCTTATAATTTAGATCCAGCGTCCACATATACCCTTTGTTTCTCTCTGCACCTGACTTACTTCATTTAACATAATGCGTTCTAGGTCCATGCCTTGTTCTTCAAAGGACACCCAAATTCTTCCTGATAGATGAGTAAAATCCCATGGCATGAGGATTCACGGTAGCCACACATGACAGCACTGTATATGGTTCCCTACACAGCACTGGGTAGGAATGGCAGCCATTGGCTACCGTGACTATCCCTTCCAATAGGAGATTCCCACATATCTGAGAACACTGGTGACCCAGAGTCAGCAAAGGTTCTAGAAACTACCATTTGAGCCTTGGAGGCTTCCCAGGAAGGGATTCAATCCTTGGAAAAACAAGTCCCATGTCATCAACTTGACCAGGTTCCTAAGGCATGGTCTATGTAATTAAGGGTTGCTTAACATCAACCTGAAGTATCACAAAAATCCTATCTCCTGTTAGCTCTGTGAGTTAGGTACTAGTAGTCATACCCAGACACTAGTACTTGAGATGGCTGCACATTAAATTCGAAGAGACATTTGACCCAAACCTAGAGAACCCAGTGGTACTATCAGTTCTGCTCTGGTGCCATCTATCACAGAGCGAAACACAAAATGAATGCTGTGAGGAGGAGATGGATGGGTCTGTTTTGAATCCAGACAGTCTGGAGGAAGTGGCAATAATAAACGATGCCCAAATCTCAGTAACTTATAACCACAAATGTGTATTTCTCACTCACACCGTATGTCCGTCATCACTCAGCCGGGAGTGCTGGAGTTAGGGGAGTAAGGTATCTTCTGCTGGGTCACCACAGCCATAAGAGCAAGGAGAAAATCAACCCCTGGGCACACACAGCCTCCTAAGTCACGTGACTCAAGCCATCTGACCAAAGCAGGCTGACAGGAGTTGCTATGTCTGGGAGAGGTGAGGACTAGAATCTTCTCCTGAGGCTAGGGATTGCTGGGACAAACATAGGCATGTGGATTACTACTTAACATCGAATACATTGCCTTTTCCAAAGCCGCCTTTTTTTTAAAAAAAATTTCTGGAAGTTGTCCTGTGGCCCCAGACTCAGCAGGACACAGAGCTTTTCCAGAAAGCTCTTTGCTTGCTCTTCCCTTTCTGAAGCAAAACATTCAGTGAAGGAAACAGATGTTCACTGCCTAGGTGGGGCCACTAGCGGTGATGGACAGCTCTTCTGCGTTGCTGATTCTCTCAGGCAGGGTGATAAATTCTCCTCCTAATCAGCCTTTGTGTTTCTCCTCCTTGGATGCACCAGCCCTGCTAATGAGTGATGCGCTGACATTAGCGGCAAAGGCACAGCACACCTCACCCAGCACTTGGCCTTCATGATGCTAATTCATGCCCTCACTTGTCTCCCAAACATGAAATTGAGTTTCCTGAGGCTGGCATGGGTAGACAATGAAGTGTGCCACAGTCTTTGTTTTCAGTCACTCAGGCCAGTATATCCTGTCAAGTACGCAGCTGAATATATTTGGTGGTGGGAGAGAAATGGTGCTTGGAAGAGTCCGTAAGCACATGGTCCTGAGAGTTTCCCAGTGGCGAGTCTGAGATCTGATAGGGGAGGTACTTCAGCTGGGTTCTGAGAAAGCTCCAGAAGGAGGGATTCCTGCCTGCCACAGCCAGCACAACCTCAGGAGATCAGATGGAACACGCATGCACACTGGGGAGTTCCTTTTCTCTTTCCATACAACCATGCATTTGAAAAGTTGTAAGAGCCGGGCACCGGCGGCTCACACCTGTCATCCTAGCTACTCAGGAGGCTGAGATCTGAAGATCACAGTTCAAAGTCAGCCTGGGCAGCAAAGTTCGTGAGACTCTTCAATGAACCACTCAGAAAACTGGAAATGGCACTGTGGCTCAAGTGCTAGAGCGCTTGCCTTGAGCTGAAAAGCTGAGGGACAGCGCCCAGGCCCAGAGTTCAAGCCCCATGACTGACATAAAAAATAAAATAAAATGAAAGTTGTAAGAGCTAGGTGCTGGTGGTTCATGCCTGTACTGTAATCCTAGCTACTAAGGTGACTGAGCTCTGAGGACTGAGGTTCCAAGCCAGCCCAGCCAGGAAAGCCTATGAGACCCTTATCTCCAATTGGTAGTCAAAAAGCCAGAAGTAGGACTATAGTTCAAGTGGTAGAGCACAAGGAGAATACCCAGGTCCTGAGTTCAAGCACTAATTCTGACTCGCACATGTGCATGTGCACGCACACATGCACACACACACATGCACACACACACACGCACACACACACACACACACACACACACACACACACACACAACGTTATATATAAACCAAGAGCAGATTTTGTTTTAAACATTGAGTGGATTCTCAGCTGGGCACTGGTGACTCACGCCTGTAATCCTAGCTACTCAGGAGACTGAGGTCTGAAATCATGGTTTGAAGCCAGCCTAGACAAGAAAAGTCTGTGAGACTCTCTATTTCCACTGAACAACCAAAGGGGAGAAAAAGCCAGAAGTGGAGCTGTGTCTCAAGTGGTAGAGCACTAGCCTTGAGCAAAAAGAAGCTCAGGGACAGTGCCCAGGCCCTGAGTTCAAGCCCCATGATTGGCATGCACATGTGCGCGCACACACACACATACACACACACACCAGTAGGGTCTTAAACCACATCAGTGTGTGTGTGTGTGTGTGTGTGTGTGTTTCACTGAATCCAGACTTCAACCTTTTTTTTCTAAAGTAGATGACTCTTATAAAATAGGGCAGACACAGTGCGGGAGGGTAAGGTAGACTTGGAGCAGAGTCACAGGGGCAGAAAGCTGAGAAGCGCACCTTGCACTGTGCCAGATTCTCCCGTGGGTCACGAGGACTTTCAAGCTGTGAATATCCAATAGGTGCTGCTTGGTGAAGTGTTGGTACAGCCCAGGGGGGGGGTGTGGCGGGGGGGGGACATCAGGGCCCAGATAGGGAAATACAGACCCAAAGAAAGTTGGGTGAAAACTCCCAGAATTTTATTCTTTTATACCCTATAACCCAAGTGATAGATCGGAACCCCCCAGAGCAGGAGACATGGGTTCACCCACAATCCAGGCATGGCCTTGAACAGCCCGGGGTGGGGTGTGGAGAAATGACAGATTCAAGTTAGATGTCCACAGCATGACCCACACACTGCAATATTCAACATGTATCTCAGGAGAAAATTGATCAGGTTGAGACTTGGCTTTGGGGATATAAACCATGCTGAAGTTAACTAACCTATCCTGGGAAGGAAATTGCAATTTTAGAACTTTGCAATAAACACTAAATGAACCAGCTGCCGAGACAATAAAAGAATATTGATAAAGTGTATTGGGCTGGAGCTAATTTACTCTTCACAAGTGCTATCTTGGACAAGAACAGCTTGTTAGAAAACAGTGGCCCACGTGAATCACTGGAAGGCCAGAGGATGGACCTTAAGTCCAAGAGGTACAAATCTTAGCCTGAAAGCTTGAAAGAGCACCTTCCTTTATTTTCTGGGCAGTTAATCTCTGTCCCCAAGATGTTGATGCTCAGGGTTATCAGAACTCTCAGGATACACAATCTTCTTTTAGTGCTGGCTGTGTTTCCCTCCCTCTCTCCTTCCCTTCCGCCCTCCACTTCTTTCCCCTCCCCTCTCTCTCTCCTACTCCCTCCTTCCCTCCCTTCCCCACTCTCTTTTCCTGGTCCTGAGGCTTGAACCCTTGGCCTGGGTACTGTCCCTGAGCTTCTTTGGTTCGAGGATAGCACTCTACCACTTGAGAGTCACAACACCACTTCTAGCCTTTTCTGAGTGGTTTATTGGAGAGAAGAGTCTCACAGACTTTCCTGCCTGGGCTGGCTTTGTACAGCGATCCTCAGATCCTAGCCTCCTGAGTAGCTAGGATGATAGGCATGAGCCAATCTCTTTCCCTTGCAGATTTCCTAAACACATTCTTATCATAACTGCTGATATATACATGTATATATTTAGTGCAGATAGATGCAACATACAAAATGAAAAGTTTCCTTTGCTTATTTCTACCCTTCTACTGTATTCCCATTCCAGAAGTCACTCATTACAGTGGCTTTTGCATCTTTCCTCTATCTATAGCTACATCTATAGATCCATGTAGTGCCTGTGTGTTCTTTAAACCTTTTTAGCCTTGCCTTTGTGTAGCTTGATGTTTTTGTTGACAGAAATAGCACCAGACCTTATGCAAATCCCTTTTTCATCAAATGGTGTACGTTGAAGATATTCCCATATAAACATGTATAAACCGACCTCATTTGCTTCACAGATGCATGGCATTCTATTGCCAGAATATGCTGTCATGTATTTAATCACTCTCTTATGGCTGGATATTTTGTGTACCTCAGCCACAACCTTAGAGGAGGCTGCTATGACAAATTGCCACAGGTCAGGTGGATTAAATGACAAACATTTCTCTCTGGCTGTCTGGAGGTTAGACGTCTGGGATTAGGATGTCCACAGAGTTGTGTACTGGTGTGAGTTCTCTTCTTTGCTGTAGACTACTCCCTCTTGGGTTTCACATAGCAGGAAATGGTCTTCCTGGAGACCCTACCTCCATGACCTAATTATCTCCAAGAAACCACACCCCCAAAGCCGCCCCATTGGAGAATATGAGTTGGGGGGTAAGACCCCTTTGTACTCATGTTTTTTCTAGGCTGTCCATCGGTCCTGATTTCTTGGCAGAGGGGTAGGTGTATTTCTTGAAGAAGAATGTAAGGTATGGTTGAGTTACTTGGTAGGAATGCTTTACCAGTTTGATCTCCCAACAGTGCTCATCAACATGAGCTTAATAATGCCTTCACTGTGCCCTTCTCTTAGAAATATCTCCAGAAAACATCACTCTTTCTCACATGGTCTTTAATCCTAATATACTTAAACATCCTTTCATTTGCTTTTTTTTAATACATTGCCTGTTTATAATATTTGTTTCAATTTTTGTTCCAATTTTTGTTTTGGTTTGTCAGTCATGGTGCTTGAACTCAGGGCCTGGGATCTGTCCTGGAGCTCTTCTGCTCAAGGTGAGCACTCTACCACTTTAAGCCACAAGACAACTTCTGGTTTTTTGGTGGTGAATTGGAGATAAGAGTCTCATGGATTTTCCTACCTGAGCTAGCTTCGAACTGTGATCCTCTGATCTCAGCTTCCTGAGTAGCTAGGATTACAGTACTTGTTCAATTTTTATTGTTTTGATGTTGAGTCTTTTTATCTCAATGATTTTTGAGAAATCTTTGTTGTATAATATATATATACATAAATTATATATAAATATATAAATACCTCTCTTTCTCTCTCTCTCTCTCTCTCTCTCTCTCTCTCTCTCTCTCTCTCTCTCTCTCTCTCTCTCTCTCTCTCTCTCCTCTCATCTCTCTCTCTCTCTCTCTCCTCTCTTATGACTGTACTGGGGCTTGAACTCAGAGCTTGGGCACTGTCCCTTAGCTTTTTCTGTCAAGGATGGTGCTCTGCCACTTAAGCCACAGCTCTGTTGCTGGATTTTTTTGCTGGTTAAGTGGAGAGAAGTCTCATAGACTTTCCTGCCTGGGCTGGCTTTGAACTGTGACTCTTAGATCTCAGCCTCCTGAGTAGCCACGGTTATGGATGCCTGGATTAAAGAAATCTTTAATCTTGATATATCTGGATAGCAATCCTTTGGTGATTGTACATGTTGAAAATACTTCCAGCCTGATTCTTATCTCTTAATCTTTTTTTTTTTTTGGTTGGTCATGGGGCTTGAACTCTGGGCCTGGGCATTGTCCCTCAGCTCTTCAGCTCAAGGATAGCACTCTACAACTTGAGCCACAGTGCCACTTCCAGCTTTTTTCTGCTTATGTGGTACTAAAGAGTGGAACCCAGGGCCTCATGCATACAAGGCAAGCACTCTACCACTGATCCACCTTCCAAGCCCATAATCTATAAAAGACTTTTGGTTTGATTCCACTTCAAGGGTTTAAACTCAGGGCCTCGTCACTGTATCTGAACTTTTTTTTTTCCCTGAAGGCTAGCATTCTACCATTTGAGACACAGCTCCTTTCTGCTCCCCTCCCCCTTTGTTATTGGTAGTTAATTACAGATAGTAGTCTCATGGACTTTCCTGACCAGACTGGCAGGGAACAGAAATCTTCAGATCTCAGCCCTCTGAGTAGATAGGGTTGCAGGTATGAGCCCCCATTGCCCAGCTACACTGAACATTTTATTCACCTGGAATATACTAAATTATGCTGGGAATCATACGTCTTTCCTGTATGGAATTTTCCTCCCCCTGTCCCCAGTAGGTAAGTAGTATTTGTTGAACAACACATTCCTTCTTTGCCATCTTCAAATACTACTTTTATAATAAATAAATGTCCACTCTTATGTTTCTCTTTTCTGGGATCTCTAGTCTGCTGTATGAACTGATTTGGCTCTTCTCATGACTTTTCTCACATTTTTAGCAGGAATACCTTCCTGGAGTGTCACAGGCAATAGAAAAGAATTACTATCCATACAATGACGACCACAACTTGTATCTCCTGCTCAGGTGTCTCCCTGGGAAATCTGATCCAACCCCTTCCTTGTTTACTGATGCTTTGACGCACCACGAGAAGCCTCGGGCATTTTTATCACTGCATGTTTGGCCTCCAAACCTTTATTTATTATTAATCTCAGAGCAGAGAAGATTCATGTGATCTCAGTATGAGTATACCCCTCAAATTCTCAGATCCCGTCTTAGGATTTTCCTTTTCTGGGGAAGACTGAAGACCAGGGAATCTATCTGGGCTGACTTAACTGTCCATACAACCCATAGGAGACAACATGATATCAGTCATTTCAGAACGTGACGCTTTAATGTGTATTTTTTCTCACTTCCTTGTTAGTTTTAGAATATGCCAAGCCATTTTTTCCTTTTCTTTTCTTTTTTCTTTTTCTTTTTGCCCATGCTGGGGCTTGAACTTAGGGCCTGGGTATTGTCCCTTAGCTTCTCCCCCCCCCTTTTTAAAATTGTTATTATAAAGGTGATGTACGGAGGGGTTACAGTTACATAAGTCAGATGATAAGCACATTTTTTTTTGGACAATGGTACCCTTTCCCTCGCTCTTGCCCCTTACCTTTTTTTTGTTGTTCAAGGTTGGCCCTCTGCCATTCGAGTCCCAGCTCCGCTTTTGGGTGGTCAAGTTGAAATAAAAACAATCTCATGAACTTGTCCTTCCTGGCCTGGCTTCTAAGCACGAGCCTCAGATCTCAGCCTCCTGAGTAGCTAGGATTATAGAGGCATAAACCACTGGTGCCCGACCGCCAAGCCAGTCTTGTTACCATGGGATTACGTATTGAGAATTGAAAACCTCACATTCAATGAACACAGAGTCTAGTCCTGCTCTGGGTTACGTGGCATTCACTTCCTTGAACGTCACGTCAGGATTCTTGTTTCTGAGTCTGCTTGAACTTCAGGATAGAGACAGGCCCGTCTGCACTGGCGAATCTCCTCCCATCAGAGGGTGGCACTTAGCAGATCTTGGCACAGACTACACACACATGGTCCTAACACGTGCCTAAGGGAGCGACCTGGTTAGCACCTCCAAAGACGTCCCTCAGCTCCATCCTAATTGCATAAAGCTTTTTATAGTCCCCCCTCATCCCCCAAACTCACTAACTCTCCCTCTCTCCTTTGCCTCCCTGTGTTGCCACTGTACAATTCCTTTATCTCAA
Source organism: Dipodomys merriami (assembly GCF_024711535.1). NCBI lineage: Eukaryota > Metazoa > Chordata > Mammalia > Rodentia > Heteromyidae > Dipodomys > Dipodomys merriami. Next base: position 3,688,707 of record NW_027206202.1, on the reverse strand, counting down.
CCCTGCTCCAGGGTCCCTGTGACCCCCGTGTCTGTCTCCATTAGCGTCTTTTACATCCAATCACATATCTGTGCCCGCACAAGAGTCTCTCTCTCTGCAGCCTTGGTCTGTGTGCCGCGGATCAGGCAGTCAAACCGTTGATTTAATTGGCACAAAATAACTACGCCATCTGTTCTGTGGAGTTGGTCTTTTAAGTGTTACTCTCCTCTCTGCTCTGAAGCATCTTGGCCACGTGGAAAGACTGTGTGTCAGATGGTGGGTCGTTAAGCATGGCGGCTTGAAGGCCGAGAGCATGAGGCCTAAGGGAGGCCCAAGGATTTCCTGGTGTTCCCTGTCTTTTAGGTGGGTTCATTCTTCTTCCGCTGCATGTATTAGCACTTTGTATGTTACACACCGGCCTATTTGTCTCTCTCAATAGAGGTTAAGCAGCAAGGAGGCATGCAAGCAATCCCTGGAGCTTGAACTTAGGGCCTAGATGCTGTCCCTGAGCTTTGTAGCTCCAGGCTAGTGCTCTACCACTTGAGCCACAGTGCCACTTCCAGCTTTTGGTTGTTAATTGGAGATTTAGGTCTCAGGAACTGGCTGGCTTTGGCCACAAGCCTCAAATCTCAGCCTCTAGGGTAGCTACAATTAAGATCAAAGCTAGTGCTCTACCACTTGAGCCACGGCTCCACTTCTGGTTTTTGCTGTTTAATTGGAGGTACGAGTCTCACGGACTTTCTTGCTTCAAACTGTAATCATCAGATCTCAGCTTCCTGAGTAACTAGGATTTAGGCACGACCCCCAGCACCACTGCTTTCCTATTCTTAATTCAATGACAGCCAGGCCCTTCAAATGTTGATTTTATTTTCCATATAGGTTAAAGCTTTATTTGTTCATTCCTGTAGTTCTTGAACATCTATCAAATTGCCAGGTACTGTTGTAGGTCCCAATGACCCTGCCCAGGGTTCACATTTGCTTTGAGGTAAGGAGACAACGAACAGATACAGAATTATATACCCTAAGCCACCTTGAGGGGCAATAAACACCCTCCAGGCTAATAGGAGAAAGTCATAGTGCAACCAGGAAAGGAGGAGGTGGCCGTGGTGTTGAGCTTTGACTAGGAGAGATGGTACAACATCTAAGGAAGGAGGATTGAAGGTTAAAGGTTTAGTAAGCACAGACTTATTTGAAGGGAGAGTGAACTTGCTATGTTCTGGGCGTGGAGAAGACAAAGCAATCTTGGAGGAAGTGATAGGGGAATTGGTAGGAGATGCTGGCCATGGGATACGTCCTCTGGAAGATGAGATGCAGGGCTTTCTGGTCTACCACACATTTCCAGCAATTGCAGGTCTCATTTTTCAGCTTGGTCTAGCCGGTCTGGCTTTAACCAACTCGTGGAGATGGATGTGATTGGGGAGAAGGAACCACTCTTCCCACGAGAGCTAACTCCATGGTTGGCAACATCCAGCAGCTAACCCAGTTTCTTAATGAGAACCTCATTAAAGGCAGTTGGCGAATTGCTCCACTTCATCTTGAGAATGGTGTCATGGGCAGGCCTGCTGGAAGGAAGGGTACGCGGCGGGCCTCCTGCAGCTCGGCTAGGTTGCTGTAAGCTAGACACTGGGATTCTTGCATTATTGAGCTGATCTTTCACCGGGGACCCTCTCCGTGCTGGATTCTACACCTCCTTTGCCATCCCTAGATTCGCTGATCCAGCCACCGAGAACTAGACTCCTTTAGGAACCCACCTGGGTATGTTTTAAAAGAGATGCTGAATCGAATCCCATCCTTCTGTGCATATTCTATTAAGGGAATGTGTAGAAAGAAAGCACTGAGGAGATATTGTGCTGATTCAATACAGCTGTTCTATAAACCAGCATAGAGTGCACACAAAGGAGAGCCTAGAGCCCCCATCCGACCATTCCAGCAGGTGCGTCACTCTCCTGACCTAGAGTCTGCAATCGGATTCTAGGCTGTCCCCAGTATACCCTGTCCATATTTTCATACCAGAGTGGCTGATTGGGTATGCAGTGTCTCTTCCGTGCTCTTTCTGTATATTTGTGTAATGGAATGACTTTAGAACAACAGAATTGTATCTCTGTCGATATGCACATATGCATATACATATGTAGCTCTATCTATCTATCTCTATACATAAAGAGAGAGATGGTGATATCTCTATCTGAGAAATTGAGATATATAATATGTCTCTATATAGAAGAGAGAAAGAGAGAGAGAGAGATTGGCAGACAAACAGAGAGACAGAAACAGAAACAAAGGACTCCAATTCAGTCACTCTAGTTCTATAATTATATCCAGAAAGCACACTGAGGAGATTTTTATTAAAATATACTGTGTGTGTGTGTGTGTGTGTGTGTGTGTGAGAGAGAGAGAGACAGAGAGAGAGAGAGACAGAGAGAGAGAGAGAGAGAGAGAGAGAGCACACTGTTATACATTTGCTCTAGATTAGGGCCTCCTCCAATCTGTTTTCCACTAGCAGCCTGGTGGTCCTTTAAAAAAATCACACAAATCTGATTTTGTCACAGTCAAGCTCAGCCCTTGGGTGACCCCAGTAGTGTCCTGTCTTCCTGGGATCACCTCATAGGTAGGAAGATCAGAAGAGATGTGGGTTTTGTAATCATTTGGGGATGAGGTGCTGGATAGCTTCTGTGGCTCAAGTGCTCCTGGTCAGAACAGAAGTTGAGTTCCAGTACACACTGAATGAGGAATGACAGGGCCATCATCCTCGCTTGACGGTCTGAAGAATGCATGAAGCCTGCTCCTCAGGCTTCACTCACCCCAACAGCTGCAGACGGCTGTGACTGGCATCGCCCTCTGGAATGGAATCCAAGGCCCTTGTAATGCGCACAAAGCCTGGCATCTTCTTAACCATTACCATGGCCCTGGCAGCCTTCTCTCCATTTCTTTTCCTTTTTTTCCTATCAGTATCTTTTATTGAGCTAATTTAGGGACACTAATCAAACACACGATCTCTGAAATTGCCCAGTTTCAATCTCTCCAAGTTAGAGAGAATGTGGCTGTAGATGACTACAGTGTACTTTGAGTAAGTGCATATCCTCTCTCATTATCCCTTAGCCCCCCACATATACCTCATTTTTCAAATAGTATTTGTTGGCTTTCATTGTGCTATCTTCATGTGTGTGTAATAGACTTTGGAGCTTTTCAGTCCCTAATGCCCTCTCTCTCTCTGTCTCTCTCTGTCTCTCTCTGTCTCTCTCTGTCTCTCTCTGTCTCTGTCTCTGTCTCTGTGTCTGTCTGTCTGTCTCTCTCTCTCTCTCTCTTCCCCTACTCTCAGAGAATCAATCCCTCCCCAATCCTCATTTGATGTTGATGTCTCCTTTTATGATGATCATTGTTTTAGACCTAGAGTCTCCATATGAATCTTTGTCATGTCTCCATAGCATCATGCACCCTTCTGGCCTCTGGGCCTTGGTACATTCTGTTCCTTTTGTTGAGGACACAATGCAGCTTTGGACTTAACGCCTGTTTCACTTTCTGGTATCAACTCAAATGTCCCTTCATCAGATAATCCTTTTCACATTCCCAAGAGATGAGTTTTCTTTAAGAATCATTTCTCACAAGTACCCAGAGCCATTCTGTACCAACCTTGAGTGTGTTTGCTTATAGTGTTCTTTGGTTTGTGTAGGCTCTGCCTCTAGGAGCGTGTACTATTTATCAGGGCAACGTGGAGACCATATAGACTCTCATCCTCAGTGTTACAAACACAGGATTTGGAATCTACCAAAGGCGACTCAACAGGCATTGGCAGAATGTATAACCAGGCCATTTGAACATGTTCATTCCAGTTAAAACAATCCACCTATGAAACAGAGAGGTACCTCCATCCGACTCTGCCCACTCTCTGGCCCACCACAGGGGCTTAGTAAATATCAGTTGACTGAGAGATATGGAAAGAGGTATTGAGAGGTGCTGTCCAATCAGGCGCAGTGCCCTTGATCTCTCCTTTCCAGCCTATCAACCCAGCCACGGGCCTCCTGTGAACGTCAACATCTACCTGCATCCCAGTGTCCTCTGGGATACACTCCAGTTTCCGACTCCAAACCTCACTTGCTTTGTTCCCGTTGCTGATCACGTGCTGTTCTTCCTCCCCCTTCCCTTTGTACGCTTGGTGGACCTAACAATCGTATCGCTCCTCTCCCAGCCTCTGCAAACAAGCTCATCCATCTCAGAGATCCTGATGTTCGTTCTGGAAACCCTGGGCCCGTTCCACCTCCTCCTCAGCCTCCATTGGGCGTCAGAGACCACCGCCCAGACCTGACTCTTTGGATATCATTCAGAAGAAGAAGTCAGATAGTCATTCCCTCACTGTGGAGAGTATTGCTGTTTAAGACATTTAACTGGTCAGTCACCAATTAACTTATACAACCAGAAAACAGAGTGGCAGGCATTTTAACTGCACAAGGCAAAGGCACCAAAGCCAGGTCTCTGTGGCCGACCAGATGGGCCATCTGTGGTTCAGTTACTTTGGCTCTTGGCCACTCTAGACATTGGCTGGTTCTCACCCTCCAAGTGGCCAAGTGTGGTGCTGGCGTTGTTTCCTGGCAGGTTTTGGCTGTGGAGGACCAAGGAAAACAGCGGTGCTGGCTTCTGGGGGCATAGAATGGAGTCAGAGCCTCCATTCCCCGTAGCTACTTGGTGTTTGTTGGGTGTATACCACTTTGATTCCTAGGCTTTAGTGGAAATCACTTGTACTCCTAATATATATTCTTTTGTCCCCAGTCTGGGAAACACACATAGAAGAATCTATGTTTTTTTTTCCTCTTGTAGTCTTCAACTTTGATAAGTATATTGGGACCAATACAGAAGTTTAAAAGATTCTGGTGCTATTGCTGAGTGTGATAGGGAGCTTCTGGAATCCCAGCTATCGAAGGTAGAGACAGGAGGATCACAGTTCAAGGCCAGCCAGACTTGGCGAAAAGCATGACCCTATATGAACAAACAAGCTGTGCATGGTGATACAGATCTGTGATTCCAGCTATGAGGGAAAGATGGATAGGAAGATTGTAGGCTGATGCTGGCTCCTGACAAAAATGTGAGACTCTATAGGAATGATCAGTCAGGCAAAAACAGACTGGGGTTGTGATTCAAGTGGTAGAAGGCTTGTCTAGCATCACAAGGTCCCATGTTCAAACCTGAGAACTGCCATGGAAGGAAAGAAAAGAAAAGAAAAGAAAAGTAGCCAGGAGCTGGTAGCTCACATCTTTAATCCTAGCTACTCAGGAGACTGAGATCTGAGGATCACAATTTGAGGTCAGCTTGGGCAGAAAAGTCCATGAGAATTTTATCTCTGATAAACTACCAAAAGGCTGTCACTGGAGCTGTGGCTTGAGTGGTAGAGTGCTATCCTTGAGGGAAAATAAAAAAGCTCAAGGACAGCACCAAAGCCCCAAGTTCAAGCTCCAATACTGGCATTTTTTAAAAAAAGGAAACAAAGGGAATAAGGGGGGAAATTCCAATGCCTAGTTTCCTCTTAGGTCAATTTAAAAGCATCTCCACACATCAGTATGCTTCAGTCCCTTCATGTGAGTTAAGACAGTCACCTGAGATTTGAACATGCATAAGAAGCACCCAGAGCACGTTGGCATTATGGGACTGGAGAACGTACATTCCTAACAAGCCACTGGGTGATGATGCAGTGCTTACTGCAGGCCCCACAGCGGACAGCTCTGTCGCAGAGCGAAGTCACTCTGTGTGTCCCTGGAACAGAAGCTCCCACACCCTTTCCTGACTCTTCCCAGAATCACAAAGTCCCAAGTCCCTCACCAAGATGGCCCTTCTCCCCTCCCTCATCCCATTCTCTCCCCTCCCCTCCCCTCTAACTCTATTCTCTCCTATCTTCCTTTCCCCTTTCCTCCCCTCCCCTCTCTTCTCTCTTCTCTTGCGCTAGTTCAGGGGCTTGAACTCAGGGCCTAGATGCTGTCCCTGAGCTTTCTTGCTCAAGGCTAGCATTCTTTCTACCTCTTGAGCCAACAGTTCCACTTCCAGCATGATGATAGTTTATTGGAGATAACTGTCTTGCAGATCTTCCTGCCAGGGCTGGCTTTGAACCTGGATCCTCAGCTCTCAGCCTCCTGAATTGTTAAGATTACAGGCATGAGCCACCAGTGTTTGGCTTCTTCCTCCTCCTCCTCCTCATTTAGCTGGTAGATGTGTATTTTATCTGACTTGCCCAGGGTTTTTGATTGGGGAAAAAATTCTAACAACATTAGGTCTTTATGGGAACAGAGTAACAGGAGAGCATGGTCATGTTCACTGCTACTATGGTTGTCGTATGTTGAGATCATGTCTCCACTTCACTCACTAAAGATAGCTTCTGCCCCTCCACATGTGTTTAAGTTGGCAGCTCCTCATTCTTCCACTTCCTTCCTCCTGCCCCACCCCAGGTGCAAATTCTTGCTTCCAAGCATTCTATCTTGAGCCAGTTCCTTTTTATCTCCTTGTATCTCGTACTATTGATCTGCTATGGATTGATCATAGTTATTTAGAGTTCTGATAAAGACTAAATGGAGAGGGCCCTTATGGTTTTAAAACTTTACTGCTGTGTTTGGCTACAAGAAGCAAGGCCCTCTGCCCAGACCTCTCAAAGTACGCTGGCTGGCTCATGTATGCGAAGATCACCTGGGAATTTGATAGAAATGCAAACTCTCAAGCTACCTCCTCCCCCCCCCCCCCGCCCGCCCCAAAGCTAAGTGAGCCATCGATTGTCAGATGTTTCTACAAAGTGTGCAGCTTCTTGAATTTTACCCGGATCTAAAGTCCACCATAAGCGCTATCAGCTATGTAGAGAAAGTTGTACCAGGACTTGTAGGTGGATGGAATTTTGCAAATGGAAGACACCAAGGGGGCGGGACCCAGCAGGTATAGGTTTGAGCTCTGAAATACAGGAATCTTATGTATCTACCATCACCTATGGGCTCACCCAGGCTTCCACGCTCCCTGTACAGCAGGAGACAGAGATGGTCTTTTATGTGTTTGTGTGCACACCAGCCTTAAGACTTGATCTCAGGACCTGAGCGCTGACCCTGAGTTTTTTTTTTTGTTGTTGTTGTTTGTTTGTTGCTCAAGGTTAGTGCTCTACCACTTGAGCCACAGCTCTGCTTCTGACTTTTTGATGGTTAATTGGAGATAAGAATCTCACAGACGGGGCTGGGAAGGTGGCTCAGTGGTAGAGCGCTTGCCTTGCATGCCTGAGGCCCTGGGTTCGATTCCTCAGCACCATTTAAGCAAAAAGAAAAAAGCCAGAAGTGGCGCTGTGGCTCAAGTTGTAGAGCGCTAGCCTTGAGCTGAAGAGCTGAGGGACAGCGCCTAGGCCCAGAGTTCAGGCCCCACAACTGGACCCCCCCCCCCAAAAAAAAAAGAATCTTACAGACTTTTCTTCCCCGGGCTGGCTTCAAACCATGATCCTCAGATCTCAGCTTCCAGAGTAACTAGGATTGAGGCATGAGCCACCAGTATCTGACAGAGATGATCATAGCTCACAGCAAGAGCCCATGTTGGGCTGAGCTGCGTTGTCTGCATTGCCACTCTGGTTCTGAACGTTCACAGGCTCTTCAGACCAATTGCCCCAATGCATCAGGCAGATGTGACGGGCAGATGTACAACCAAAGACATTTTCTTGCCTTCTGCCTCTCTGGCTCCCTGGGCTCCCCAAATGCCTGACATCCCAGGCCTGTGCATCTATCTGATGACCATGATGTGCCTTATATGCAATCTGGAACTTCAAGTTGCTCCACTTCAAGGTTGTTCATTGGGACAGCCTAACACACAGTGCTGATGTCAACACTTTGATCCCCGCCTCTCTCCCTATCTACCCTAGCTGACTTTCTAGAGTCTGGGCTGTCTACAGCCTCCCTTCCTGACACTGCTGTAATCAGAGAGGAATGGGGACCGGGGAGCAGGTGACCCTTGGAGGAGGGGGCTGTGATGTGAAGAAGCAAAAGAAGATGTTGTACCAGGACATCTGGACCAGAAACGTCACTATCGTAACTGGGCGTAGAATGGGCATTGCAGCAATGGGGAGAGGGTTGGCCAAGGGACAGAATGCTTCTGGAAGGTGGCAGTGATGGGCGGGGAGGCCGGCTGCAGAAGGGTGCCCGGGAAGTCCTGCTCTGACGATTTTTAAGGAGTGATTCGGCAAGGAGGGTTTGTCCATCTGGGATTAATTAGGTTTTTATACTGAGGAAAACAGGATGGGACTGTGTGACTGTGAGGAATGATGTGTGTGTGTGTGTGTGCGTGTGTGTGCGTGTGTGTGTGTGTGTGTGTGTGTGTGTGTGTGTGTCCGTCTGTCTGTCTGTCTGTCAGTCGGTCGGCCGGTCTGTATTGGGGTTTGAACTCAGGGCCAAGGCACCGTCCCTTAGCTTTTTCTCTCAAGACTGGTGCTCTACCAATTGAGCTACACCTCTACTTCTGCCCTTTTGGTAGTTCATTGGAGTTAAGTCTCACGGACTTTCCCTGCCTGGGGCTGGCTTTGAACCACGATCCTCAGATCTCAGCCTCTTGAGTAGCTAGGAGGACAGGCGTGAGCCACCAGCTCCTGGCTGCAAAATGACTTTTAAGTTGAGAGATTAATCGGTGCTACTTGGAATTATGATAGTGTTAATATGACAGCAGCGATCTTTTCCATGACTGACAGACCCTTGTGCGGATTGTTTCTAAACCCCATATACTGCAGAGAGAAGATAAGAGATGTGTGAGATTTGATGAATCATGAAGATCCCCATTGCAATAACTCAATATATATCCCTGGACCACACAAGCAGCCATGAACAAAGCATCCACAAACGGTGTTCCAAGAAGATGGCGGTGGCTGGATTTGGCTTCCACACTGCGGTTCGCTAGCTCTGATCACATCTCATTGACCCTCATGGAGCTGTGGTCCGTATCTTCCTTGATCCCCATTTCACAGATAAGGAAAGAATCTTGGAGAGATGATAGCTTTACGTGCAACTCCAGTCCCAGCAGCACCCCATCTCTGGGCTGCTGGCATCACCACAGCTTGGTCAGGAATCTGCTCCTGTGTCTTGGATGTGTTTTTGGTTCGACACTTCGCTTATTTAATGATGATTGGGCAGGGCTGGGAAAGTGGCTCAGTGGTAGAGCGCTTGCCTTGCATGCCTGAGGCCCTGGGTTCGATTCCTCTTAAGCAAAAAGAAAAAAGCCGGAAGTGGCGCTGTGGCTCAAGTGGTAGAGCGCTAGCCTTGAGCTGAAGAGCTGAGGGACAGCGCCCAGGCCCAGAGTTCAGGCCCCACGACCACACCCCCCAAAAAAATGATGATTGGGCAACCCCTAGGTACCCGGCATTTATTTACCCCATCTCCTTTAGCTGTGAGGATCACTACGAATCCCTACCCCATTTCACAAGTTGGAGATGACAGATTAAGCAAGATGCCCAAAGTCTACTCATAGGGAGAAGCTGACCCAGGGCTCTAAGTACAGCCTTCTTCCTTCAGACTACCTTTGCCTCCAGACTGAAGGAATCTCTGATGATGTTCAAATTCTAGAATGTTTGCCATGGAGGGATTTGAACAGTCATACAGAAGATGACAATGACAGGCTCCCTCATCAGTCACCATTCACACATACCCCCTGCTACTCCTCAGATGCTTGAGCCATGATTGTTGTTTTTTCTGTAAGATTATATACTGAAAAAAAAAACATTTTATCTATTTGCAGTTTATCTGTTTAGACTGGAAACATTTCCTTATGTTTTGAAATTGGATGAAAGCCCCACCCAAAAAAATTGTTTAGCCCCACAGAGGATGGTTACATAACTTTAACCATTGAGATACTGTATCCTCCACCACCCCCCACTCCCCACCCCCATCATCAATTGTTTGGTGACATTCTTTTCCAAAAGTATCTCATTGAAAAATAGATAGCATGCATGAGGCCCTGGGTTTTATTCCTCAGCACCACATAAGCAGAAAAAAGAAAGCCAGAAGTGGTGCTGTGGCTCAAGTGGTAGAGTGCTAGCCTTGAGCTGAAGAGCTGAAGGACAGCGCCCAGGCCCAGAGTTCAGGCCCCACGACCACACCCCCCAAAAAAATGATGATTGGGCAACCCCTAGGTACCCGGCATTTATTTACCCCATCTCCTTTAGCTGTGAGGATCACTACGAATCCCTACCCCATTTCACAAGTTGGAGATGACAGATTAAGCAAGATGCCCAAAGTCTACTCATAGGGAGAAGCTGACCCAGGGCTCTAAGTACAGCCTTCTTCCTTCAGACTACCTTTGCCTCCAGACTGAAGGAATCTCTGATGATGTTCAAATTCTAGAATGTTTGCCATGGAGGGATTTGAACAGTCATACAGAAGATGACAATGACAGGCTCCCTCATCAGTCACCATTCACACATACCCCCTGCTACTCCTCAGATGCTTGAGCCATGATTGTTGTTTTTTCTGTAAGATTATATACTGAAAAAAAAAACATTTTATCTATTTGCAGTTTATCTGTTTAGACTGGAAACATTTCCTTATGTTTTGAAATTGGATGAAAGCCCCACCCAAAAAAATTGTTTAGCCCCACAGAGGATGGTTACATAACTTTAACCATTGAGATACTGTATCCTCCACCACCCCCCACTCCCCACCCCCATCATCAATTGTTTGGTGACATTCTTTTCCAAAAGTATCTCATTGAAAAATAGATAGCATGCATGAGGCCCTGGGTTCAATTCCTCAGCACTACGTAAGCAGAAAAGGCTGTAAGTGGTGTTGTGGCTCAAAGTACTAGAGCACTAGCCTTGAGCTGAAGAGCTGATGGACAGTGCCCAGGCCCAGAGTTCAGGCCCCATGACCAAAAAAAAAAAAAGCATACAAATTCAAAGATACATATGGACAATGGCTAATCATTACAGAAGGCTTGCCACAAAAGAATTATGCAACATATTCATCACCAACGATAGTCATCATTTTGTGTGTGGTTAGAGGTGTATGACAGTAATTAATAGAAACAAGGGATAGTTACCAAGGACTCAAGAGTGGGAAGAATTGGGGAATGCTATTCAAGAGGCACAAACATTCAGTTATATGATAGAAAAAGTTCTAGGGGTCTTAACTGACTGTTAGAGTCACTACAGTTTAAATCTTGAAATTTGGTTACATGCTACAAAAATTTCTGCCTGAATTTGTAGTCATTTTCCCCAAGCGGGGAAAAATTCCTAGAAAGAATTCTGTTCACCAAGAAGGTTTTGATTACTTTTAAAGGTCGTTGTACATAATTCCTAAAATCTACAGTAATTTTCATTTCTCTTGGTAGGTCAGATATACCTTACTCCAAATCAATAACCTTTAAAAAGTGGGGGTCATTTAATTGCTATGTTTTTAAATTGCTTTTTGTCAATAAGGAATGATATATTAGAGATTTCTTGTTGACTGGTCAGAAATCTTTATATATGAAGGGACAATAATAGCTCTTTGGGGAAGACAAACATTCTAGGTAAAATCCTGGGAGTAATAAAAATAAAATTTTGCCTTGGTAGGAAAATAACTCCTTTCTATATACTTTTTATCTGTTTCCTAGGGCAGATCACTCCCTATTGGCATTCAATGTATGACTCCACTGGAGGTGTGCTACCTGGCATGTACAAGACCCTGAGTTCAAACTCCACTATCACAAAGACAGACAGGCAGACACAGATTCACACACACACACACACACACACACACACACACACACACACACACGATTCAAAGATTCTGTGTCTCAGAATCTCTTTCCCTCTTGAGATTCAAATACAGTAAGGAACAAGATTCCATTTGCTTCTCAATGTATTTTCTTTTCAAGTAGCATTTCCACTCAAGGTACTTATTTCTCTTACAGTAAAGAGACAAACTTTTCAAGAGTGCTTGAAAATTGCCACACACATGGCAAAAAAAACATAAACAACAACAACACAAACCCCACAAACAAACCCCACAAAACCAAGCATCTTGGAGGCTCCAGAGAAAGATTCTTGAAAGAATTTCAGTCTTCTGCAGAAATGTACTCCCTGTCTTCTAGCCCTGAGCTGGAAGATACTTCCTGCCCTTAAAGTATATGTGGGTGAGAGAGAAAAGCTCTGAGGCCGATCAGTAGGGAACATAACATTCATGGATTGGCACATTATCTGCATGCGTATGTGACCACGTACCTTCCTGCCTGCAAATACACGTATGTGTACATTTATGTCTCTGTGTATATGTGGCTGTGTGTGCATGTGTTGGCATGCATATGTGCCTTTGTGTATCAGCACAGGTACCTATGTGCCCATGAACCTGCGTATATTTTGGCCTGCACGTGGACATGCCTGTGTGCACTTGTACATGAGCATAGGTAAATGGATGCGTTTGGGCCTGGGTGCACACATGCATGTGTGCCTGCATACTTTCCTTCATGCATTTGTTCCTAAATTCATATGGGCCTGCATGCCCATGAATCTGCATGTATTTTGTCTGCACGCATATGAACGTGCCTCATGTATCCATGCATGCTTGTGTGCCTGCGTGCACTTGTGTCTGAGCACGCATGAATACATGCGTTTGTGCCCGAGTACATACATGCCTGTGTGCATAGGTTTCTGCGTGCCCAGGAACCCCTGCATCTGTGTTCCTGTGCACATGTGTGTGTACGTGACTGCACACACAGTACATATGAATAGAAGCTCCAGGTATCCTCACAGGTACCCTTTTCTTTGTTGAAATCCAGGTGGACTGGGACCAAGATAGGGGTGTTTCTGGAGCTTCCTCTTCCTCTACTTGTAGCAGTGGGCTCGTGGAAAGCACGAGCCTACGGGAGCCATTTTCTCACTGAATGCATCTGCAGAGGACAGGAGGAACTGTGCACATAGGCCATGGTCTGTGGGAAGGTCTGTGGGAAGCCAGTCACACTTGAGTCTGACCATGAGCCCACGGGAATGGGAGTGGGGTATCTCCTGAGGCCACAGGCCAGCTGGAGTCAGACTTTCAGGTGGCTGTGGCCATGAGGTACAATTAAGGCACAAGGAAGCGAAATTGATACAATACCTAGGAAGTGATTAAATAGCACTTAACTGCAAGTAGTGTGAATAAAGAATGGCGAGTTAGGAAATCTCCATGCTAATGAGGTAGGGGACTTGGTGATTGGGAGAGGGAGGTTCTGGGGTCTCATGCTCAGGGACTCATTAAATCCCGCATGAACTTATTCCTGAACAACCTCCCAGCCCCTCTGAGAACCTCATGGTTGCCTGCCGAGATTCTTGTCTTTGCAATTTCCCAGCGATCCTTCCTGCAAACTGCAGTCCTAATTATTTCAGGTACGTGGATGACTAAAAGGGGAATTCTTCAGGTACAGTATACACGTTTTATTTCTTTTAGACTCTTGAGATAACTTTTCAAAAGTTTTCTAGAAACAATGTTCCTTCCCACCTTTTAACTAAAATACTTAATTAAAACAATGTTTTTCGTATAGGTACGAAGTTTTGAGAACAGAAAATTCACGAGGTTTGTTCTTTATCAGGAGAACTTTCCACTAGAAAATATTGTCAGGACATTGATATGCATATCACATAGGATGCCATATGTCATTTTATTTTTATTTATTTATTTTTTGGGGGGAGTCTGGTCATGGGCCCTGAACTCTGGGCCTGGGCACTGTCCCTCAGCTCTTCAGCTCAAGGCTAGCACTCTACCACTTGAGCCACAGCACCACTTCCGGCTTTTTTCTTTTTTCTTATGTGGTGCTGAAGAATCAAACCCAGGGCCTCAGGCATGCAAGGCAAGCGCTCTACCACTGAGCCACCTTCCCAGCCCATGTCATTTTATTTGTATAGCATCTTTTCTGGGTCAATTTGTCCTCTGAAGAGGAGCTGGGCTGTTTCCATAACCTCTGCGCTGTGTAGTGCAGCAGTGAACATGGATGTACAAGTAAGTAGTCCAGGTCTCATTTTTAATAATAGCATACATCTGTTATTTTAAAGGGAGCAAAGGTTGACAGCACACCAGCTCGGGTTGACGTGTGAACCCTTCAGGTGCATCCTGGGCCCACTGAGTCAGAGCAAAGGCCTCTCCCTCATTGACCTCCACAGACCACTAGACAAAGAGGACTCCATTTTGGTTTGGCTCCAGCCTTGCTAGTGTCCTGCTCAGCAAAAGCAACTGTCCCCACCTGCTCAAGAAATTTGAAGCCATTGCTCCCCGGACTTGTCTTGGTCCTGCATAAAGAACACTTCTAGAATATCACCTGCTCCTCACATGGGAGACATGCCAACACTTCCCATGAAGAGCACTTGGATGTGTCATGGCTGCCCAGATTCCCTGTGGGCATCCCTGCTCCAGTGAGAGGACCAGAAGATCCTGAGGTGGCATTCACTTGAGGAATGCCACCAGGTGTCCCAGGGAACCATGCAGGGTCAACCTTCGGCTGCTAGGGTCAGGGAGCCATTTTCCAAAGGAACCCAATCTTCAAGCTGGATGTTCATGCCTGTCATCCTAGCTACACAGGAGGCTGAGATTTGAGGATCACAGTTTGAAGATAGCTGGAGCAAAAACATCCATGAGACTCTTATCTCCTATTAACTAGCAAAAAGCCAGATGCAGAGGTATGATCTAGTAGAGTGCCTGCCTTGAGCAAGAGTGTAGGGACACTGAGTTCAAGCTCAAATATTGGGAAAAAAAATAATCAAACAACAACCAGCAAACAATTCTCTTTCCTCATGGCCTCTCCTTGGTACATTAAAAAATGGATATCTCACAGACCTCTCAGACTCTTGTTTCCTTTCCCCTTCTTAGAACCTGTCTTTAGAGAACCCAGACTTATCCTCCACAGTATCTGGTAGGGTAGGGTCTCAGAGGTCTAGCCATGAGAGTGCTCTTTGGAAAGTTCTGATTGTAAAAAAAAAAAAAAATCAAAATGCTAGAGAACCTTAGTGAAGGAGGAAGGAATTTGGCCTAGGCAATCTAGAAGACTTAGCAAGAAAAGAAGAATCTGAACTCACTCTTCAAATATAACGAGATTGCCAAGTAGAGATTCCAGTGGATGATTCTTTTTTTTTTTTTTTTGCCGGTCGTGGGGCCTGAACTCTGGGCCTGGGCGCTGTCCTTCAGCTCTTCAGCTCAAGGCTAGCACTCTACCTCTTGAGCCACAGCACCACTTATGGTTTTTTCTGCTTATGTGGTACTGAGGAATCAAACCCAGGGCTTCACGCATGCAAGGCAAGCATTCTACCGCTGAGCCACCTTCCCAGTGGGATGATTCTTTTCGAGTCAACTTTTGTTGAGTACTGACTATGTTGTACTATCCTGTTGGTCACAGTACTGTTACTCAGTGTCCTTGGGAAGGGGGATGTCCATGGATTCCCATGTATTGAGTGTACTACTCATATGACATTTCTATGTATTAATTCATGTACCCTTATAACCTGGGATACTACGCTCATAGAATCTCCATTTTACAACTAAGGTTATTTGTCTAAGGCCATACTGCAAGTTGGTGGTAGACTTCTGACATCTTTGCTATAGTACCCAGAAAACCAACAGATTCAACGGAAACAAAGGGAATGAGGCATTGGGATTGTTTTGAAAGTAAGTGCAAAAGTTTTGATATTCCTTCCTGCTGTGCCTGGAGGGTAGTTTTCCTCTTCTGGATTGGACATAGGGACTGATTGCCAGTAAATAGAATAAATAAAGCAGAAGCAACAGTGTACAACTTTGAACACTAGCATATATGGCTTCTGGCCACACTCTTTGGAGAAAATCAACCGCTATATTGTAAGGATACTCAAGCAGTTCTATGGAGAGGTTTACATGGTGAAGACTTCTTCCCTTGTCTCTCCTCAACAGCCAGTAAGGAGCTGAGGCATCCTGCCAACAGTCACGTGATGAGTTTAGATGCAGATTTCCCCAGTCCCTGTCAAGTCTCAGATGACCACAGGCTTAGCCAACATTTTGCCTGCGACCTTGTCAGAACTGCTTAATTAACCTACATATCCAGACCCATGAATATTATGGGGGGAGGAATGAATGTATATTGTTTTAAGCCACTAGTGTTTGGGGTCACTTGTTACGCAGCAACAGATAACTGATACAGGCAGGAGGGGATCTTATGTCTCGAATGCTATCAGCAGTTAGCATTCAGGGTTGAAGCTCATCATTTTTAAGAGAACCAGGAATGGGAAGTACAGGTTTTAGGATAAATAATGAAGCACAGTCTACATCTGTTCACAGCCAACCCACAAGATTGGACTCACAGGGCCCACTTAGCAAAAGCAAACTTCTCACTCTCCAATCTCTGACCACCCCTCCCACACCCAATGAGAAAATACCTCTCCTTTATTCTACTCTTCCTGCCTGTGCAGCCTTTAGTGCACACACCTTTCTTCCTGATGAGAAAGAATGTTGGGCACCTAGAATGTTGGGCTCACATTTTAATTCTTCCTACACACAATCCTCTGGTCACTGCAGGAGCCCCATTAATGTTTGGGGCATGAATACTTTCCACTCTGAAGCCACATGGCTGATGCCTGGGCTCTTGTTCAGTCCAGACAGTGTGTGCTTTCTTTCTTTCTTTCTTTCTTTCTTTCTTTCTCTCTTTCTTTCTTTCTTTCTTTCTTTCTTTCTTTCTTTCTTTCTTTCTTTCTTTCTTTCTTCCTTCCTTCCTTCCTTCCTTTCTTTCTTTCTTTCTTTTTTTCTTTCTCCCTCTCTCTCTTTTCTTTTTCTTTCTTTTTCTTCCCTCCCTCCCTCCCTCCCTCCCTCCCTCCCTCCCTCCCTCCCTCCCTCCCTCCCTCCCTTCCATCCTTCCTTCCTTCCTTCCTAGAGAATAACAGTCCAGAGAAGAATGAAGGGAGAGCCAAGAGACAAATTAGTTTCAAGTACCAGTAGACAGGCTGGACACTTTTAACATAATGGTATGAAATGATTAACTCATAAAGAAACTCAGGCATGATGCAGAAGACATCTTGTGGTCAGGGAAGACAAAGCAATAAGCCAGCGCCATGCTTGGGGGAGGGTAATACACATCAAGACAAAATTTGTTGCCTATGTAGTGTTTGATATAATCCTCCTTTCTCTGCCTTGTTCTCAAATATTTTCAAGTAAGCAAATGTGTCAGAGGTAACCTATTAGAGAATGTGTTTGATAATGCATTTGTTCCATGAACGAAAGCTGTGTAGATGACAATCAATATTCTTAACCCTGACATTCTTTGGGCTAACTATAAATAAAAGGGTTGGAGATCATTTAGGAGAATTTTTATGGGTAACCAAGGCCTCTGTCCACTGATTGGGACCCATTCTAGCAGCGGCAAGCTGGAAAAGGTTACCAAACACCAGGGAGCCCAAGGCAGCTTTCCAGTGTGATCATGGGGCTTGAGTGACCAGGGCCTGGGAACTCACTGTCCCTGAGCTTTTCTGCTGAAGGCTAGGGCTCTACCACTTTGAGCCACAGTGCCACTTCCAGTTTTCTGGTGGTTCATCGTCATAGTTTGAGGATGGCCCTGGCCACAAAGTGAGACCTTATGTGAAAAATGAACTAAAGCATAAAAAATGCTGGAGTCATGGTCCAAGTGGTAGACCATCTGTCTGGGAAGTATGAGGCTCTGAGTTTAAATTCCAGTACCATTGAAAATGTATGGCCTTATAACACATAATAATATCTACTAAATCATTAGCATTCTATTTTCACTTCAAAATTCTTTTCTCTGCTTCTGGCCAGGAATATTCTTCTAGAAATTAAGAACTTATCCAGATCCAAAGAAATGCCTTTGGGACTAAGATTAGATATCATTGGAGAGTTCCGACTGAGTCTTTTTATTCAGGTTTTTGGTGTTTTTTTTGTTTTTGTTTTTTTTGTTTTTTAGTTATCTAAACCTTTGAGTATATCTCAGAAACATCTTATAACATTGCTTACACAGACATTCAATTGGCTGTCATCACACGTGAATTTTTTCTTAAGAGTGAAATTTTTCGAACAATGTAATTTCTCACCACATTTCTGGAACACTGGACCTCATCACATAATAATTATTGATGGTGAGGAAGCTCAGTGGATAGATAATTATGGAGAGATTGACTATCCTCAGTTCATTTGTGAACTTGATCACTTCCCAAGTAAATGAAACTGAAAAAAAAGAGAAAGTATTACCACTGTTTGCCCCTTCAGGAACAATATATTAGTTCTGCTTCTATAAATACAGAAGCTAATTTATGAAAATGTATATTTATTTACTGACTCGTTTTACAAAGTTGGGTCACGGAAGTCAATGCATCACTTTCATTTTTCAACAACTTTGCAAGGATGAGCCACGCATGTCCAGAGGGCTCCTTATTCTTGTGTCGACCCTTAATGTGTCTCAGTAAACACAGGAGCTTATTCATTTCAGAAGGAGCTCTCTCTATGCCTGGACATGAGGTAAAGGGAAAGCTAACGGGGGGGGGGGTCCTTAGAACCGGTCCTTAGAACACTGCTTCACTGAGATTTTCTCCAAGCTCCAAACTCATGAATGGCCATACTGACAGCTTTGTCCATCCAGGGTCCTGGACGCTCAATCGGGGACTCCAGGTTTTTCCTGTCAGCCTACATCCAGCTGTTGGTTTAAAATTATGATATCCAAGTGAGAGGAAAGAGCTAATGCTTTCCCCCAGGAGTAGACCCATGTGC
Source organism: Dipodomys merriami (assembly GCF_024711535.1). Classification (NCBI taxonomy): domain Eukaryota; kingdom Metazoa; phylum Chordata; class Mammalia; order Rodentia; family Heteromyidae; genus Dipodomys; species Dipodomys merriami. The sequence continues at coordinate 3,670,066 of NW_027206202.1, read as the reverse complement.
CTCACAGTGAGGTAGGGATGTCAGGTGAGAAAGGCATCTAAACCATCTCCACCTGTGAACTGAGATTAGCTAGTTTCCTTAAGTTCATTGTAATCAGCTCCTAGAATCCATCCATCCATCCATCCATCCATCCATCCATCCATCCATCCATCCATCCATCCATCTCCTCCTCATCTTCCTCTTTCTCTGTTTCTGTTGCTGACAAGAGAGTGTATCTCTTCCCTGCCCTTCTTTCCCTTCCCTCCCTCTCTTCTATTCCTCTCTTCCTCCCTTCCTCCTTCCCTTTCCTTCCTTCCTTCCTTTCCTTTCTTCCTTCCTTCCTTTCCTTCCTCTATCTCTCCCTCCCTCCCTTCCTTCCTACCTAAAGCATTCCATAGCTGGGTGCTGATGGCTCACACCTGTAATCCTAAATACTCTGGAGACTGAAATAGAGAGGAGCTATGGCTCAAGTAGTAGAGCACTATCCTTGAGCAAAAGGAACTCAGGGACAGTGCCCAAGCACTAAATTCAAGCCCCACAAAAACTGGCAAAAAAAAAAAAAGCATTCTATATATAATGAAAATGAAAATTTTTCATATCTGGAACAGAAATTCACAAAGGCCCCCGAAAGTTGTTCTGATGAATAGCATGGAAATCCATTTTACAGTGTTTACCAACTTCGTCGCAGCCTTGCTCATTTTGCATTTGATCAACAAACACACCTTTTTTCCTAACCCGGTGGTCCACTGCACATGCTGTACCCTTTGCAATCTCCTAGGGGAAAGCAATTTATTTTCTCATCCTGGTGTACCTCAGGGGGTAGAAAGCACGCCTTTGTGGTGCTTATTACTTCACTCTGTGCCTAAAACCATTGTCCCATCTTATTAAAAAAATGCTAGGCATGCTGGTACATTCGGTAATCTGGAAGGTCACTGTTCAGGGTCAGCCCAGGCATAAAGTTCATGAGTTACCATCTGAATCAGTAAAAAACAAAAACAAAAAACAAAAAACAGAGTGTGGTTGTAAGAGTCTGTAGTCCAGGATGGCCTGGGTGTAAATGTGAGAGACTTTTAAAAATAATAATTAAAGCAGAACTTGCTGGAGATGTGGCTCAATAGGTTCAACACCTGTCTAGCAAGTATAAAGCCCTGAGTTTGAACCTTAGTACAAGGAAGGAAGGAAGGAAGGAAGGAAGGAAGGAAGGGAGGGAGGGAGGGAGGGAGGGAGGGAGGGAGGGAGGGAGGGAGGGAAGGGGGGAGGGAGGGAGGGAAGGAAGGGGGGAGAGAGGGAGGGAGGAAAGGGAGAGGAAAGGGAGGAAAGGGACGGAGGGAGGGAGGGAGGGAGGCAAACCCATAGTTATCCTGAAGTTCAATAACCTCTTCCTTACAGTTACTTCAGCCAACCTTATTCATTATTTAATTTGTGCCTGAGAGAGAGAGAGAGAGGGTCTGAATTGCAGTCCCCGAGTTTTATTTTTGTTATCATTTGAGCCATACCTCAACTCCTGGTACTTAACTGGAGATAAGAGTTCCACAATCTTTCCTGCCTGGGCTGGCTTTGAAACTACAGTCCTCAGGGCCTGGGAAGGTGGCTCAGTGGTAGAGCGCTTGCCTTGCATGCATGAGGCCCTGGGTTTTATTCCTCAGCACCACATAAGCAGAAAAAAGAAAGCCGGAAGTGGTGCTGTGGCTCAAGTGGTAGAGTGCTAGCCTTGAGCTGAAGAGCTGAGGGACAGCACCCAGGCCCAGAGTTCAGGCCCCACGACCACGCCCCCCCCAAAAAAAAAGAATCTACAATCCTCAGATCTCAGCCTCCTGAGTAACTAGGATTACAGGCCTGAGCCACCAGCACCTGCCCATCTTTATCCCATTCTTTCACAGCTCTCCTTCTGCCCCCGTGGCTGTCCTCCATGGGTAGGTAGTGGCCCTGTGCAAAGCATCTCATGCTTATGATTTCTCAACTGGAACAACCTTGCTGTCCGGAGCATCTCAGCCAGCCTCTCAGACCAGAGCCCCTGGCCATGACCTCTGACCTCTGTCAGGCACAGAACACATGTGCATTCTCCCAATGGATCTGCTCAACTCTTTCTCCTACGACTTCTCTTTCACTGAAGTAGAGAGATTGGGTCTGGCCGGTGCCATCTTGGCCACATGGTGGCTAGTAGAGTCTGGCATCTTCCCAGGTGATAGATGTACCTAAATCCCTGGAGGCAGGGGTGGGGACTTGGCTGATAGGTTACGCCACCTCTCCAGTGCCTAGGACTGGGAGTTTCCGATGACCCTGTCCCCTGACCTGACCCTAATTAGGCCTAGACCAGCTCAGGCGCCATGACACCATGTCTACATGTCTTTGTGTTTGTGGCCTGTCTCCTGGCTCTTCTTCGGTCACCATGGTGTCTTACTTCAGCTCTCCATTGGAGCTGAATTGGTTTGTTGGTATTGTCTTTTGTTCTTTCTTTCCTCTCTGGCCTTCATAGCTCAGTTTCCTAACAGTGTTAAATATATTTGTTGGCTCCTGGTCTTTGAGACTGGCGTCTACCATGCAGTTACCAGCCTTTTAATAAAGACTCCAAGATCGGAACTCTCCAAATGTGGCTTCTCTGTTTTCTTACCCTACAACAGTGCCTTGAGGCTGGTGCTGAGTGTTGGAACGTTGCAGCCTAGACCACAGACCTTCAAGGTGAAGGTCACCAGGGCCTTGGGCAGGTGAGAAGGAGCAAGATCCGCTCTCCACGGTGGCCACCCTCCGTTGCTCTTTATTGGCAGAACCTCCCTAAAACCAGCCAGCTGGGCACAGAGAAATGTTGTCTGAAGAATTCCAACCCCAGCTCCAGGATGGTTTGAAGCTGAGAGACATAATTGGAATGAGGCCTTTATTTCCTTTCTACCCACACCTAAACTTCCCTATCTCTCCAGCTCGGGATTAATTATCCAGTCTTTTCAGTTACTGTCTGATGGATATCGTAAATGTTATTTCCTTCAAACAAGCAGGCTGGAGTCTCTGATTCGCAGCCCAGCGCTGTCCGTAGGTTTTCCCCATTATTCCTCTAGGCCATGTGCTTTCTCCACACTCTGCAAATACTGCTTTCAATCTCCACCCTCCTCCAACTTCCACCTCCTTTTTCTCTCTTGCTGGTGCCTGCTTCAAAGATGGGCAGTTCCTCCTGACCTTCTCTTACTCAACCAATCTCTTTGCCTACAGCTCCCAGCCTTGCTGCCTTAAGACAGAGAGCCTGTGATGCTCTGGAGGGAGATGATATCTGTTCCCTGGGTCAAACCTTGAACCTTTTCCTTTCTTTGAAATGTTAGCATCCGCCTGGAACCTGGTTTTTCCAGTCCACAGTTTTGTTTTCTCTCCCCTTCACCAGGCCTTTGCCTTTAGGCTCTTCATAAATTTTCATACCCTGAAAATTCACTCAGTCATAGTAGAGAGCAGGTTGGTAGTTTATTAGAAGAGAAAGTGTACACAGTAGAATCCAGAAAACCACTCCTGGGTATTTGGCTCAAACACAAGGGAAAAAGTCAGATTTCATATCCAAACCTCCGAGTGAATTGTTGACGGCATCTCTCTTTAGAATCACCCAAACTGAGTAATAATTGTAACTGGATAAAGGAACCATGACTCATTCCTAGGATGGAATACTACACAGCAATTAAAAGGAGTAGCTGAATCTGAAATGCATTGTGTCACTGAAATAAGATGGATTCCAAAACCGACACTGTATGATTCAATATATGGACATTCAGTGATATGATGCAAACGACAAAGTTATGGAGAAAACAGATCCTCATAAAAAAATCCCTTTGAATTTCAATGATTCCTACCATTTTTTTTCTTCAACTAGAAAGCCAATTTATAGAAACCAAAGCCTGTAAGATCCCACTTCAGATTACTGCCGATTTTGCTCTCATGGTTACAAGAAATTGTGTAAGGACCTGTGTCTACAACCTATCTCTACTCCCTTCGCTTCCATTCCCTTTCAACATCAAGTTCACCTTTGTTATCATGTTATTGAATCCCACAGGTGGTTCTCGGTACACATGTTTCTCTCTCTTGCTCACAGTAGCTGCGCCCAAATGTTGACTTTCCCTTCTTCATGGAGATCAGAGGCTCATCCTCTAAAGACTTGCTGGATTTATCTGAGTCTTTTCTGTATTTGCCTGGATTCTAGTGTAGTTCCTTCTAGAGCATAAGAACCCAAGGCCCATTGCCGGAAGGAGCTTTGGGATACCTCTCAGGAAAAGGCAGAGCCATTCCCAGCTTGCACCGTAATCTAGCATCTTCCCCGGCTTTTCTTCTTCATTATTTCCTCCTAAAGACATTTCCACCTGGTACTCACACCCATTACAATACAAACACCACCATCACAAGACAAAAACAAATGGCAACCGCCCCAACGCTAACAAATGCCTCTTGTTTATTTGATTTTTTTTTTGGCCCCTCTCAATAATCTCCCAGATGGATGGACTTCTTTTATAGACCTTTGAAGATGATCCCTTTTCCTCTCTTGGAACATCCTTTCTGATTCTGGATGTATTGCAAGTTCTGTGCCTCCGCTTTGATTGATTGGTACTGAGCAGACTGAGCAGCGAGATCACTAATTATCCTGAGGATGTAATGCAGTTGAAGAGTCATTAAGGACTCTCTAAATTTGGAAAGCAGCCACTTGCAAACAAAGGCACTAGCCTTCCTCACCTGGGCCAGGAGGAGAATGCGCAGTCAGGTCCCTGGGGGGGTGGAGGGGATGGGGTGGGTGGGAGAGTGTCTGACTCAATGTAGACTTTCTTTGTGTCCTAGACACACTACCAAGGCAGGGCCTAGCCTGATGTTACTCAGTGACAAAGATAAACCAGAATTCAAAAAAAAAATGCCAAGACTCTGCATACATCTTTACCTTAATAAGAATTCGGTCGGCATTTCTTTTACGTGCAGAACTCTAGGATGCTATAGCATAATTGCAAGGCATAGTCAATCTAATAAGGCACCTAGCTATTTTCTCCCTCAGTCTGTCTCTGGTGTCTATCACTCATTCCACTGTTGAACATGCGGTACTTTTATGGGGGGAATTAAGGAGTTGTAACCTAATAAAACACCAAATGGGTGGAGAGAAATGCATCCAACTGGGTAGACCTCTTCAGATCCTATACGCAGAATAGGCAGGTCAGTGGCTGGATCATACCGAAAAAGTCCTAATAAATGGGGGGGGGGAGGGAGGAGTTAGGGGTAGGAAGGGGAGGGCGATGATTTCTATCACCAATTCCTGCTAGAACTTTCATCAAACAAATCTTTGTGGAGCATCTGGTTGATGGCAGGCTACTGTATTCGCTGTTAGGAAGATGGAGATGAATTGCTATAATTCATGCTCTCAAAAAGCTCAGGTGATCAGAGCAATAAAACACTTAGATAAATAATTAGAATTCCACATAGTTAAGTGCCATCGACAGTAGATGCACGGAGCCCCTCGTGAGAACGGAGAGGCGTACAGATAGCTGGGCTCGTGTCAGGCAGGGATGATGCTGTATGGGGGTGGGGTATGAGGAGAGCAGAGCTTTCAAAGCTTTGGCAGATGAGGAACCGAGGCAATGGCTTGGATAATGACAATAATAAGAGGAAACCAAGCAGCTGGCTGGTTGTGCCTGGACATAAATTTCATGGAGAAAGTGTTGGCAAAAAATGGGTACAATAAATGTTTTTGCTTCGTTTGGGTGGTCCTGGGATTTGAACTGGGACTTCACATGTGTTTGACTCGCTTGCTCAGTTGGTACTCTGCCATTTGAGCTCCATCTACAGCCCAGATTTTTGCTGGTTATTTTGGAGATGAAGTTTTGTGGACTTTTCTGCTCAGGATGGGCTTTGAACTGTGATCCTCTGGATCTCACCACCCCCTTCCCCACACCAAGTAGCTAGGCATGAGCCACCTCTACCAGGCTCTGGAATCATGTTTTAAATGATAGAATGTCATGTCTAGGTGAAATGATTTAATAGCATAACACAGAGAAGACTGAGAACATGTTTCTAAGCTGGAACACAGTATAATTTACTAATTAGATAGATACATTCATGACCATGGGTTTAGTGGTGCATGCCTGTAATCCCAGCTATTCAGGGAGTGGAGATAAGAAAATAGACATCTGAGGACAGCTCTAGGCAAAAGCAAGAGACCCTGTCTGAAAAGCGAACTGAAATGAAATGGTCTGGAGGTGTTGCTCAAATGGTAGAGCACTTGCCTAGGACGTGTAAGGTTCTGAGTTCAAGCCTACTGCCATCAGAAAGACAGATTCGTTGACAGTGATCAAATCCAATCTCCTGACTTGTTATATACCACTTGAGCTAAGAATTATCCTCACATTTTTAAACGACTGACATTCGAGCAAAACCATCATATTTTGTGGCACATGACAATGACACACAAAATTCAGATTTCAGCACCCACAAATACAGTTTTGGTGGAACAAAGCCATGCTTAGCTTTATGACTTCTCTTTGGTTGCTTCTGTGATACAGTGGCAGCGATGTAATGCTGCCACAGTGTTCACCTAAAGCATTTGCTCTCTGCTCTTTAAAGAGAAAGTACCATCCTTGAGCACAAAAGGCTAAGCACAGTGCCCAGGCCCTGAATTCAAGCCCCAGTACTGGCGCACACACACACACACACACACACACACACACACACACACACACACACACACACACACACACACACACACACACACAGAGAGATGGGGGGAGAGAGAGGGGGGGGAGAGAGAGACTTTTTGCTGGAGCTCCTTGTTGAAGACACTGAAGAAAACAGAGAGGAAGCAGGGCACAAAGCACCAAGGTGTACGGGAAGAGGCCCTTCACCTGTATTCCTCAAAACGAGATAAACCTCCACTTAGATTTATGTAAAAAGTTACAGATGTTCTTAATCCAGATCACTTATTCTTATAGCTCACTCTAAAACAAGTAAGGAAATGAAAACTTAAAAATCAAATACTAGTGAAAGTACAAGATTGAGGCCAGGTGTGGTAGTGCATGCCTGAAGTCTCATTTCAAATCGCCTTTGTGAGACTGAGGCAGGAAGATATGAAGTTCATGGCCAGCCTGGCTTACACAGTGAGATCCTGTCCTCAAGTAAATATTACAAGCCCAGTCTACTTCACACTAGCACCATGACTTCAAGGATATCTATCTGTCACTGTAAGATCATTGCTTCCGGGTCTAATTTTGCTAGATTCTTCTGAGCGTGAATACAGACATTTGTCTCCTGTTCTCAATGATCACTTGATTTTCTCAGGCACCATTCAGAATCTTCCTTCAGGTAAACTATGTCTATAAAGGACAAGACATAGACATAGTTTAATTTTGGAGAGGTCTTGTTGCATGTTTTCATCTACCATTGTAGCTTGAAAGCACCCAGACAGCACATAAACAAGGAAGCAATCCTGTGTCCCAATAAAACTTTATTGGCAAAAATCAAGCAGTGGGCCAGAGTTGGCCTGAAGGCTGTAGATTGCAAATGACGGTTCATAAACTTCCCCACTTGGAAAGTAGGCAAGAGACCAGATTATCTGTTGGGTTGTGGACATTCATTTAACAAGTCCAGAGACCCTTGTGTATGGGGTCAGGATCAATGATAAACTTTATAAAATTTGGATCACAAAAATAGGTAGTGAATAGACTTAGTCCATAAACTAGAAGTTTACTGAGGATATAAAGTAGGATTACTTCTTAATATCTGTATCCAAACCAGCACACAGCAAGAATGCACGTAACTAGTTTCCCGTGGCCCCAAATGTTGTTTTCCACTCGTGGATTTTCAACCCTAGCAGCTTGGAGATGACCACAGAGTCTAAGCACTGGTTTCCAATGGCACTCTAACAAAGGGTGCTCCTGTGCATTAATGCACAGAGACTAATGCACACTGAGAATGAAACATGAACACCCTTGAGGCTATTGACCTTCAGCTGAGAGATTTAGAGACTCATCTCTTTATTTTTGTACATAATGAGGTTTTTAAATTTTTCCTCTTTAATTATTTTTACCATTATCTTTATGTAGGTGGACAGAGGAGTTGCCATTTAACAAAGCAATTTGTGAGCACTATCTATCTTATTCCATGTCAACCTTTTCAACATTCTCACCCATCCTCACCCACTCCTTCCCTTCCTTTTCTTAATTTCAAAGGATATACATTGGATTCTTATTTGCATTTCCCCCTTCTTTTCCTCTTTGACTACCCCCCCATTCCCTTTGAACCTACATTACCCCCTTTGGAGTTCCCACTTCCTGACATTTTATTTTGGGAACTTCTAAGGAATGACACTTTTTGAGATCTCTCTTGAATCTACTGTATTTCAGTTCATTCGTGTACACTTGCATACCACCCAATGTATTTACCTGTGAGTTCGTAAGCTAAATCTAGCTTCTACATAGAAGGGAAAACATGGATCCTTTGTCTCTCTCTAGGCCTGACTTATTTCACTTAACATAATTTTCCCCAGGTCTTTCCATTTCTTCACAAGTGGTACAATATCATTCTTTCTAATGGATGCGTAAAATTCCATTGTGTATATATACTCCGTTTTCTTGATCCATTTGTCCATCTGGGCTGATTTCAGACTTTGGCTATGGTGCAATAAACAATGTTTTATTTTTATCTATACTGGAAAGCATTTGGGGTCAGAGTTTTTATTTTCTTCATGAAGTCTTTGGTGTAGAGAATCACATCTTACCTGTCTCTGTCTCTGTCTGTGTGTGTGTGTGTGTGTGTGTGTGTGTGTGTGTGTGTGTGTGTGTGTGTGTGTGTGTGTGTGTGTGTGTGTGTGTGTGTAGTCCTAGGGAATGGATGGGTGGCTATTTCCCAGCTGGACCACAAGTTCTCTCTTAGAACTTGGGCGTGTGTCCCTGGGTATTCTTGGGTAAATTACTTTCTACCATTCACTCACACATGCTGGGATCTATGAGAAACACTAGTATGCTAGAATGGGTGGCACTGATTTGAGTGCCACTGAAAAGTAGTCATCTTAATTACATGCTTACTCTTTGTAATCTTCAATCCTTTGTTGTTTTTCCAGAACCCATCTATTTATTCATTCTTCAGACCAGAAAAACAGAGACTCATCTACCTACGTAACTTGCCCAAGGATGATCATATCCCCTAGTTTCTGAGCTTTTGTAGGAATTCCCTTGTAAGATGGACACCAAAGCAGGTGCTACATACAGTATGGTAAGAGGTTCAGGGATCACTGAGTGGAGAATGTGAGGGGTCCCCTGATTGTATGCAGAACATTAGAAAGCAAACACAGTAAGGCATGCGGCTTACAGGTAGAATGTAAGGAACTCACCCAGATGCTCAAGATGGAGTTGTGTTTTATTGAAGATCTCATCATAGATAAAACTCTGGACTGTTTTGGAAGGAAACATTTAAAAAACAAACAACAACAAAAAAACTTCCAGATTTTCCTTCTACAGATCTCCACGGCGCAATCTTTCAAGCTGTTTTGCAGACGCTGTCTTCTCCCTGAAAATGATCTGACACCTAATTTAAATTGCAGACTGCTTCCCTTTTTCATCACTGGGAACTGCACCCCCCACCCCTCTGCTTTTGTTTGGCTACACATCTGTTTTCACCTTCCAACGTACAGTACTGCGTAACTTATCTATTCGCATTTATTGCTTACTTTGTATCGTTGCTTGGCTTCTCCTTTTAGGATATAAAAATCAGTCAATGAGAGGAGGCCCTTCATGACTGATGTATTAAGGAATGCATCAAGTTCCTAAGGAGAATGCCTTAGACAATACATACTCACAGCTGTGGGTTAGAGATTGGACTGAGTGATTTGGTGATCTACCCTGATCTTACCATTAAGCATTGCATGGCCAACAAAGAGCAGGCTCTGACATAAAGCCCAGAGGTGTTAGAAAGCTTACTCTCAGCTGACCTCACCTGAGATGCTGCATTTGAACCCGGATGCAGCCTACAGGCCTGACGAAATTTCACCTGCTGTGTCCTGGGTTCATCTTCACGCCAGTGCTCTGTTTCTCTCTCTTGACTTGGGCCAAGAAAGAGAAGTCAGCACACACACCAAATACCCTCCACATCTCCATGGCTGGCCAAGCAGACTCTGTGATTTGAGCTGGAAACATTTCTTTTTTTAAAAAAAAAATGTACGGGAGTGTCTTTGTGTGTGAATTAACATAATTATAAAATTTACAGGCAGCCAGTGTACTTTTTATAAGGCTTCTGTAATAGATGTGTCAAATGTCTGGTTTTGAAAGGACTTCATAATTCAGTTACAATTTCCTCTGGGTTAAATATTGGAGTCTGAGAGTTGGCAAGGGAGGAAGGGAGAGGGGAGGGGAAAAAACAACAAATTTCTTGACACAACTGCAGAGTGCAGGATGAATGCGATCAGTTATAGCATGGGCTTTCTGCTTTCCTTTTTTTTTCTCCTCTCTCATTATATTGTACCCACCTCCCTTATTAGGCTGAGGAAGAGGAATCAGTCCCTTTGTAGAGAGGTTGAAGATGACTTTCTAATTCTTTCTTGAACACTCTGGGGCAGGGGAGGGGAGGAATTGTGACCAGGCCCAGCCCCAAAACTGGAAGAAATGAAGGTATCTGCATTTATTCCCATGTAACCAGTAATCACATCTGCAGCTCTGATTTGATGGTTGGTGACAAAGAGCAAATTCACTGTCATTTGTTTAGGTGGTCATCATCTCCTAATGTATTTCCCTCAAGTTTTTAAGGTAACATGGAAACAAGGGCTGAAGTCATTCCTTCCTCTTTTTGCTGCTTTTCTTAGGAAGATCTGAGTGGATCAAATTTAACCTGATTTTAAAAAATTCTCTATGCCACTATCAGGGCTTGATCAGGCCTCACTCAGTTGTTTGTTTTTGTTTTTGTTTGCTCACAGGTGGTTCTCTACCACCTGAGCCATGTCTCCAGCATGAATTTTGACTGCTTAAGTAGAGATGGAGATTCACAGACTTTGTTGCTGGGATTGGCTTTGTGATCCTCCAAGTCTCAGCTTCCTGAGTAGCAAGGATTATAGGCATGAATCACTGTCCAGCAACCTTGAATTATACATGTATAAATATAAATATATCTAAGCATACAGGTGTGTATACATATAATATAAATTGTATCTAACATATGTAATCATCTAATATCTATCTCTATCTAATATATATATATATATTATATATACTCTAATATATGTAATATTGATGGTAGGTATTGGGAATTGAACCTAGGACTCTACCACTTGGGTTGTGTCCCTAGATTTTTTGTTTTTATTTTGTTTTTGAGAGAAGGTTTTCGCCAAATGCCTAGATTGTCTTTAATGTAGGAACCTCCTCCCACTGCCTTGTGGATGGCTAGAATCACAGGCTTGTACCAACACACCCAGTTCTTGAATCCATCCACTTTTTCATTTTTCTCTACCCTTGCCCTATTTCTGGTAGCATAAGGTTTTTTCTGAGTAAGTGAACAAAAGGGCCCCTCTATTGTAATGTTCAGAGGGGAGGCTTTGGGAAATGACAGGGCTTCAAGACTCTGCCTTTATCAGTAGTTTCATCCACTGATGGTGTCAAACATTTTTTTAAAATATATTTTATTGTTATTATACAGGTGATGTACAGAGGGGTTACAGTTATATAAGTCAGGTAAAGAGTACATTTCTTTTGGAAGTATGTCACCCCTTCCTTTGCTCTCTCCTAGTTTTTCCCTCCCATCCCCGCCCACAAGTCATATAGTTCATTTTCCACATAGTATCCAGTGAAGACCACTGCTGCATTTGTTCACCCTTTGTCCTTCCATTTCTGTATCCCTCCTTACCCTCCCAGAGACAGACAAGCTAACAAACAAGACAAAACAAAAACAACAAACACAGCAGCAGCAGCAACAAATCTCTTCTTTCCATTTCTTGGAGGTCATTTTGAAGAATATTATTTTATATGATCATATATAATATGATCATATAAATATCATAATATATGATCATATATTTTATATGATCATAGCTCTTGAGCCTTTGTGGCCCACTCCTGTGGTCTTACTATGTGAATGTCTGGAGACCTGTATAATTTATCACATCCAGATGTATTTGGACAGACTTTGGAGAGGTGTTGGAGCTGTGGAAAGTGGGCTCACTTGCAAGAATGAGGCCACTGGGAGAGGAAGTGTCTTTGTAGGGTGTCTTGCCTTGTTCCCTTCCTGTCTTGTCCCTTGCTCGATGCCTGGCCATCATGAATTGAACAACTTTAGCCCTGCCACACATTCCCTATCAGGACATTCTGCTTACATGAGTCCAGAAACAATGGAGCCATGTGACAATGGAACCAAATCTCCAATGCTATGAGCCAAGATGAATATTCCCTCTATTGAACTGGTTCCGACATGGCAACCTGCCCAACCAGCTTTGCCTCCAGAGGGTTTCTGTCTTCAAAGTGAACCCACCTCGCCCTACCTGTTAGCCTTGTGATTCTCTAGTTCCCTGGTTGTCTACAGCCTGTGGAGCTGCCTCTAAGTTGAAATTGACTTTCCTTCAGCTCTACTTCAAGACCCCCACACGGCTTGGATTTTGACACAGATTGCTTTTTCACTTACTCTTTGCCTGGCAGATTTCTTCTCTTGAACATGACACCACATTCACCTTGTCACAACATCTCAGTTTACTTGTATTTTATCTGTGCCATTACATATGTAACGTCATATCTTCTTTCCTCCTTTTAAGGTGCCAGTTCTGGGGCTTGAACTCAGGACTTCATGTTCTCTCATGGCTTTTCTTTTTTTTCTCAAGGCTGGCACTCTACCACTTGAATCATACCTGCACTTCTAACTTTTTGTGGTTAATTACAGCTAAGAGTCTCCCAGTCTTTCCTGTCCATCTTGGCTTTGTATGGTGATCCTCAGATCTCAGTGCCCTGTGTTGCTAGGATTACAGGCATGAGCCATAACAACTGGTCAAAAGGCCCCATCTTTCGCATAGCTATTTATCTCCAACCTATAGGCCAGACCTGGAAAACATTTAATACCTTGTAGATGTGTTACTAGTAAATTTCCTTCCTATCTAGTTCCAATTTTCTCTTGGTTGAATTCACAAAATCTTCATCTCTCCTCCATTTCTTCTTCCTTCTCTCCTCTCTCTTTCTCATATCCTTTTCTTTTCTCTTTGGGAGAAACAACTCTTAGAAGTCAAATTGACTTACTGTTTTTTTTTTTAATTTATGAGAGCTAAGCCAAATAATTTCTGCTTTTACCATCTCATTTTCCTTAGGTATATTTGTTATTTTTATTCCTGAGCATTTGCTACAGCTCACTTCCTCCTCCTTGATTGAGCTGTTCTGACTCTCTGCTTCTCCTGAAGAAATTGAACTGTTTGACTCATGTGTTTTTTCTGTGTGCTATACCCTTCCTTCTCTGACTTAACAAATATATTTTTTGGGGGGTCCGGTCGTGGAGCCTGAACTCTGGTCCCTCAGCTCTTCAGCTCAAGGCTAGTGCCCTACCACTTGAGCCACAGCGCCACTTCCGGCTTTTTTCTTTTTGCTTATGTGTGCTGAGGAATCGAACCAAGGGCCTCAGGCATGCAAGGCAAGCGCACTATCACTGAGCCACCTTCCCAGCCCCTTAACAAATATTTAATAGATACTTTGCCACCTTGTCTGGTGACTGGCTAACTCTTTAAGATCTAGATCAGTTGTGCCTCATCTGCAATACTTTTCTGCCTCTTCCCTCTTCGAGTTAATCTATTTTATAGTCCTAGAATAGAGTTGACCTATTATAATAGACACAGGCCTCCCATGGACTCCAGAACCCCCACCACAAAAGTGTATGCACCCCTGAGTGTCTACAGCTTCTCCTTTGGAGAAAATGAGCATGGATAATTAGTCTGTCTCTCTCTAAGGTCCCAGCCTTCTGATAAATAAAGAAATCTCCTAAACAGAAAGATAACAAGTCAATAGGAAAATAGACAAGGAGACAAAAAGCCAGAGTTGGGGGCCAGGAATGCTGGGTCATGTGCCGTGTCCATTTCCACACTATTAGCTAAGACCGATGGAAATGCTTTGCCTTAAACAAAAAGGTGGGAAAAAAGGCAGATACAAATACATATTTATGTATATATATATCATACCTATATTTATATATTATCTATGTAGAGAGATTATATCTATATTTAATATAGATAAGAGGGGTTCTGGAGAAAATTCCATTGGATGAACTTGGTCCCTGGAAGATGTGTGTGTGTGTGTGTGTGTGTGTGTGTGTGTGTGTGTGTGTGTGTGTGTGTGTGTGTGTGTGTGTGTGTGTGTGTGTGTGTGCTGTTACTGGGTCTTCAACTCAAGAATCTCAAGCTTTTCTTGGCTTTATCCCTTAAAGCTGGCAATCTACCACTTGAGCCACACCTCCATTTCTGGCTTTTATTTATTTATTTATTTTGCTGGCTAATTGGAGATAAGATTCTCATGGAGATAAGAGTCTGCCTGGGATGATTTCAGATCGATTCTTAGATCTGCCTCCTCAGTATCTAGAATGACAGGCCTGAGCCATGGGCAGCCAGCAAGATGATGATGACTTTGAACTGAGCTATGGTTAAGGAGTCTCTTCTCTCCAAAACTCATGATGAAAGAGAATCCCCATAGTCATATGTTTTTGGAGATGGTAACTGCTTTGGGGAGGTAATTAGGAATTGGACAGTCATGAGGGTGGGGCTCTCATGATGTTAGTGGCTTTACAAGCAGAAAGAAGAAAGTTGCTAATCTTCCAAGAGCCAAACACAATTGTATTCCTTACATGCACCCACCTTATGGTACTCTGGAACAGCAAGTAGACTAAGCAAACTGAATATGGACTAAGATAAAAGTTCAGGTGATTAGAATGAAATACAGACCTTGATGAGACTGGAGTCTGTTTAAACCTGGGGCTTGTGGCTCCTGCTTGTAAGTTTAGCTACTCTGGAGGCCAAGATCTGATCTAAGGTTTGAAGTCAGCCTGGGCAGACCAACTCAAGATACCCTTATCTACAGTTAACCAGCAAAAAGCCAGAAGTAGATGTATAGCCCAAGTAGTAGAGCACCACCCTTGAGAAAAAAAGCTTAATTAAGGACTTAAAGCCCTAAGTTCAAGTCCTAGTACTAAAATGTGTATACATGCGTGTGTGCGCATGCATGCACACACACACAGAATAGAGTATGTTGTATGTTTGAAGACTTTTAAAAATTCTCATGTAGTCAACCAGAGAAGGACTAAGGACAAAGGAAGTCACAAAGGACTGACTAGTTCAAGACCAAATGGCCTGGGTGCATTTACTTAGTATGTTTGCCATTGCAAATAGAGAAGGAAGTAATGGAAGGTCCAGTGGTGGTCTGGGGGACTGTAAGTGATGGAATTTCATGGAGGAAAAGTGTCAATTATGCTCATGAAAACCATAGAAAAGCTTCTCATGAGCCATAGGTATGTGAGATTTGAACTCCTGGCCATGATGGACAACAGGTTTTGTGGGAAAACAGGGATTAAGAGATCAAAGGAGAGGATTTGAGGATTTGCCTGTGTTCAAGACAAGTCAGTATCAGAGCTACATCTTCTTACTGGCCCAAACCATACTTTTCTCTCACTTTATGGAAATGA
The DNA here is from genome assembly GCF_024711535.1 of Dipodomys merriami. Classification (NCBI taxonomy): domain Eukaryota; kingdom Metazoa; phylum Chordata; class Mammalia; order Rodentia; family Heteromyidae; genus Dipodomys; species Dipodomys merriami. The sequence continues at coordinate 3,654,472 of NW_027206202.1, read as the reverse complement.
AATTAAAAAAAATACTTGTAGGGTGTGAAAAATGTAAAACTGAGCCAGGTGCCAGTGGTTCACGCCTGAAATCCTACTACTTAGAAGGCTGAGATCAGAGAATTATGTTTCAAAGTCAGCCAGTGCAGAAAAGTCCAGGTGAGACTCTTATCTCTAATTAGTCACTCAAAAACCAGAAGAGGAGAGCTGTGGCTCTAAGTGGTAGAGTGCTAGCCTTGAGCAAAAGAGCTCAGGGACAGTGCCCAGACCCTGAATGCAAGCCACACCACACAACTGCAGGGAGGGGGGGGAATATGTATATTCAATATAATATATAATAATCTATCTATCTATCTATCTATCTATCTATCTATCTATCTATCTATCTATCTATCTATCTAATGGAAGGATGTATTAAGCCTTTCATTATCAGTCTATCAAATCTAAGGCCAGGTATGATTTGACTATTACACCCCATACTGTTTCAGCCTTCTGGCTACATGTGGGGTTCCTCATTAGTCAAGGTTGTCCTGAACCCCAGAACTTCCCTGACTCATTTGGTGTAGAATAGGATAGTCACTAAGGAGTAGCTTAGCTTAGAGCTGGGATTTTTTTTTTCTTTCAGAAGTGGTTAAGGAGAAAGGGTTCCTGCTCTTTTAATGGTACTATTCAGACACACATTTATCTTACTTGATATACCAAGGGATATGGAAAATAAGTAGACTTAAGTTAGAAGGAAAATGAACCAGGAGACAAAGAAATGCCAGTCATGTCTTCTATACATTTTCAACTGTATTAGATTCTCCCTCCACCCCCACAATGGAAATCCATTTCTTGAGAGAAAAATGAAGTAGGAGAAAGGGGCCGATAAATTTGAGATAGATAAAAGAGGTTTTGAGAAAATTCTCTTGAATGGATGTGGTCCTCACCAAATACGATCTGGAAGGCATTTTATGGAACACAAAAGGCAAATAAGAATGGTTTCGAACACACAAGGGGCTTTGAACTGCAGATTTATAGGCATTCCCCCTTTCTTGTTGCTCATCTCAGGAAACAAAGCAAAGCAAAAGAAGCATCACAGTCAATGTGCAGTTAGTGCTTCTCATGATAAAGGAAGATCAATTGGTGGAGGGAGGGGGCTGTTGGGAGCAGAGCCAAAGGACAGGGTTTCCCCCGAGGTCTCCCAGGAGAAGGAGACACTCAGAGCAAAGCATGGATCTGAAGTAGAGGTGTGGTCACATTCACGAGTGATGATGTGAGCCACATAGAACTGGTAACCACACCGAAGGAGAAGTCATAAAGACAATGCATGGTGAAGGTCCTGAGATCATGGTTGGGGAGAATGGCAGGTACCCAAGGCCAAGGTTTCCAACTTCAGCAACACGAGGATGGTGGCACTACCAAAGAGAATAAGGCGTGGGTAAAGCAAGCCTTAGCTGGGGGCTGGGAATGTGGCTTAGTGGTGGAGTGCTTGCCTAGCATGCATGAAGCCCTGGGTTTGATGCCTCAGTACCACCTAAATGGAAAAAGCTGGAAGTGGTACTGTGGCTCAAGTGGTAGAATGCTAGCCTTGAGCAAAAGAAGCTGAGGGACAGTGTCCAGGCTCTGAGTTCAAGACTCAGGACTGGCAAAAAAGAAAAACAAAAAACAAAAAAAAAAAAGAGAGAAAACCTTAGCTGGGCACTGGTGGCTCACACCTATAATCCTAGCTACTCAGAAGGCTGAGATCTGAGGGTTGTGGTTCAAAGCCAGCCCAGACTCCAAAACAAAACAAAAGTCCCCGTGAGACTCTTATTTCCAATTAACCACTCAAAAGATAGAAGTGGAGCTGTGGCTCAAAGTAGTAGAGTTCAAAAGAGCTCAGGGTCAGTGCCCAGGCCCTGAGTGCAAGCCCCAGTGGCTAGGGGACACCCATTGCCTGGCAGTAGTGAGAGCTTCATTAGGTTCCGTAATAGTCAGTGTTCTGATACTGTAACAAAATCCCCCAGGCTAGGTACACTAGAAAGCAAAGAGGTTTCTTTAGTTGACAGCTCTGGAGATTCCAGGGCATGGTACCCCCACCTTGGCTGAGTTCTACTGAGGGTCCCATAGCAGAGAACATCATGGCAGGACATGGAGAGAAAGAGGCCGTATGGCAAGACAGAACAGCTGGAGGTGGGGAAATGGAGTCTACTTTTATAAAACACAACACAAAACAAAAAAACAGAAACATACAAACAAAACATGGGTGAGAAGGTACAATTGTCCCATAAGAACCATATCAACTCCTTCTACGGTCAGTGTCTTCACCCCTCCTCCTACCAGGCTCTGCTCCTTCAAGGTGACAGAATCACAGATTGAGAATCAAGTCTCCACCGTGTAGGCCTTCGGAGACCACGCTGCAATTTTATTCAGACCACAGCAGGTGTCTACGGCCCTCCCTGTGAGTATGAGGCCAGCGACCAGTTCCCTGCTTCGCCATCTCCCAAATCTGGCCTTCTCACCTTCATAACACCTCAGCAAAATCTCACCACCACTCCTTCCAAGATTGCCTAAATGATCAGTATTCGCGGTCGAGGGGACAAGGCACTGGTGTTTTAAAAATATTTGCATGCGAGCTCATTTCCGAATCACCCCGTGGGTTGCATGCATTTAGGGATATCTCTACAGAGTCTTCAAATACAGATCTCTGGCATGTTTCCTTGCGAGTGACTGTGGGTGAGAGTTAGGAAAAGATATTGAGCCAGGGCTTCGAAGTTGGAATGTTTTGAAAAACAACCCTCACTACTCCCTCCCAAATCCCATACTTAATCTAATTAGTTTTACTACAAAGAGGAAGAACAGATGTGAGATTGATTTGGTGGCTCTTTGCATCGAGTAGCATTTATATTGGATTTTAGATTTTATGATTTTTTATTAAAGCCTTTAGAAAAAAAAATAACCCTTTATCAGGTCAGACAAAGAACTTGGCCTTAGAAAAAACCAGTCCAAGCCAGGCGCCAGTGGCTCACGCTACTCAGGAGGCTGAGAACTGGGGATCATGGTTCAAAGCCAGCCCAGGCAGGAAAGTCCATGAGACTCTTATCTCCAATGAACCACCAGAAAACTGGAAGTGATGCTATGGCTCAAGTGGTAGAGGGACAGCAGAGTTCAAGCCCCATGACTCACAAAACAACAAACAAAAAAGAAAGAAAATACCAGTGCAGCCTCTGGGATGGAGGCCTGAGCATGTCACATTTTCCTTTGCTGCCTTTACTGCTGGAGGAAGAACTCATCAGGGACTACAGGGAGCTGCTGTGGGGCCAGCTCCAGGGACAACATCCACATTTGAGTCCGGCTGTGTGAGTCTTCCTTACAGCAGGTTAGAGATTAGAGATCAGGCAGAAAAGTTGTTTTCCAGTTATCTGAACACATACAGGAAATCTTTACAGTCATCTTAATGCCACAGGCCAATTCTAGGACTTGAGATGAAGATGTAAATTTTTTTTTCTTTTCTTTGTTTGTTACAGGAGTTGTTCTCTGGACAGGAAACAGGAGGAGAAGACAGAAGAAAACTGAATGTGGGTGCAGCTTTGGTGGGAGACTTGCTGTCATTGGACAGCCCAGAGGGTGCTGGTCCACCTTGAGGCCAGGCTGCTGGCTTTTGGCACTTGAATTAATTGCAGACTTCACAGCGGATCCAGGAGTCACTGAGCGCATACAGCAGCTTAACTTTAGCGGCTAATGAGGGACAAGCCCATGGCCAGTAGGGTAAGGTTGGTCCCTAAGAGCATCCATTATACTAGGGGAGGAAGAGATGTTTGGGGAAAGCAGGAAGGCTAAGAGCAAGATGATAAATAAGAGTAGCAGGGCATGGCTGCTCACTCTTATAACTCTAGCTATTTGGGAAGAGGAACTAGGAGGCTTGTGGCTTGAAGCCCGGAAGACTTCACTTCAACAAATAAGCTGGATATGGCAGTGCATGCCTGTAATCCCACTGGAGGCCTACAGAGGAGGATCACAGTTTGTGTTTTGCCTCGGCATAAAAGGACTCGATGATCCCATCCAAAATAAATAACTAAAGCTCAGAGGCTCAAGTGTTAGATTGTCTGTTTGGGGAGTGCCAGGCCCTGAGTTCAAATGTCAGTCCTGCCAACAAAAAAAAGGGCAATAAGGGACTTGAAAAATGGGAGCATGGTGGCATGGATCATGGCACATATGTAGGCCAAAGGGTGGAGTTGCAAGTGTTACCGGCTCTCTTCATAAAGGAACAGCATAAAGGAACAGCAAGACCATGTAATACATTCTGTACTCTTGGAAACCCAACAGGTTTGTGGGAGAAAATGCGAAGTATATACCAGGCTCTGAAGATTGCTCTGGTCCCGTTAGTGCTTCCGCTTACGTACAGATATAAATCAAGCACTTACTATATTTCACGTGGCTGCAGACTTTGCAAATGGAAACGCCACATCCTTCCTCCGAAGGGTGAAGGTTCTTTTCTCTGTGGTGCAAAAGTTCTCTTCTTGGCACAGGTAGGTGCAGCCCGGGTGCCATTGACTGGTGTTTCTAAAGAGCATACATTTTTATTCTCCTTTATATTTTGCATTCTATTTTTATTTGAGATCTCGGGTACTTTTTTTTATCATAACTACTTTTTAAAAACATTTTTTCCTTGTTATGATAAAGGCAGTGTACAGAGGGGTTAAAGTTACATAAGTCAAGTAAAAGTACATTTATTTTTGGACCATGTCACCCCTTCGCTCCACCATATTCTTTCATAACAGCAACAGAAAACTAGTACAGCCAGCTATTTCACTGAAGAGGGGGCTGTTTATGCAGAGGATAGAGCTTTCTTCTCCATCACACACCTTATTTTTATTAGCATCCTTTAGCTGTAAAGAAGACAGGTGGTTGAAGGTCAACATGTGCATATCTGCATACAATGTATGCTGATCAAACTCCCCCACTCTGTCAGTCTTTCTCATTTCTCCTCCCCCATGACCTTGACTTATGGCACCCCAAATTCAAGGCAAGTGTTAGTCAGACTTTTCATTGCTGATACAAACACTGAGGAAAAGCAGGTGGAGAGGGGATTCAGTTGCCTCAGGTGTCAGAGGTTTCAGTCCATCATGGTGGGGGGGGCGGGATATGGTGAAGCCGAGCAGCTCACATCATGGCGGCCAGGAAGCAGAGAGCAAACCCGCCACATTCCCAGGCTTCCTCCTTTCTCCCCTATCCTTCCACCCTGACCCCAGCCTGTGGGCAATCAAGGTCAAGGCCAATCCTCCCTCCCCCCTCTCTCTCCTTGATCCTCCCACCGTTGGGGCTTTACTAAACTTCTGAGTGCAGTCAAGTTGACAATCAACACTAAGTGTTCCAGATACACAGACAAATGGAAAACCACAGCTAGGCACTCAAAATACAAATCTGTACATAATTTCTTGGATATCATAGGCAATGAGTCATGTGTTAACCATCCAGTAAAACTCAGGGCACTGAGAAAAATTAATTCTTGTATTACCTCCTACCTGTATCCCAGCATGAGGTATTGTGTGTATATTGTTTACTATTATTTTTAACTAGCATCCATCAGTATTACAAGGTGGAGGGTTATTGTAATAAGTCAATAGATACATTCAGTCTATTCTGAACAAATTTACCTATTATGTTCCACTAAGTCCTCTCCTTCCTTTTCTCATTCTCTCTCTCTTTTTTTATTGTGTGTGCCAATATTAGAGGTGGAATTTAGGGCCTCTGACTCTTGCTTGGCTTTCTTGGTCACAGCTGGAACTCTACCACTTGAACCACTCTGCCTGTTTGGCTTTTTTCTGACTAACTGGAGATGGAGTCTCACAGATTTTCTTCCCCTGGGAAGCTTTGAACTTTGTCCTGAGTAGCTAGGATTACAAGCTGGAACTACCTGGTTTTGTTACATTCGCTTAACATATATAATATCTTACATATATATGTATATATGTTATTTGTATTGGTATGTAATATGTATGTGTGAATAAAATGTAGTTTGGGCCCAGAATGAAGTTTTCAACAGCCTCACTGCAATGAATAAAGGCAAGAGGCTGCAAGGACAATGGGTAGTGTCTCAATTTGATTTCAGATAAGAAAGGACTCAATAAGTATGTATTGGATAGAGAAAAAACATCCTTGGAGACCTTGCCCCTCAGGAGGTACAAGGAAACCAAGCTCTATATGAGAAGGAAGAGAGAGAAAAGATAGGATAACAGAAGTCAGGGAAATAGATGGAGATGGTTTTAGAGCTACACATTTGAAAATGAGGTAAGAGCCTTTCCAAGTAAAGATGGTGAATTGAGGACAAGGCACATACCATGTTCCTTTCAAACATGTTTTTTAAGAACCTGCTATACTCCTTTCTCTTCCTTAAAGAAAAAAAAAAGAATACATCCATAATAATGCTAGGAAACTAGGAAGGCAGGCAGCTGGAGAAGGACATTTTGAAGAAATCTTAGAATACAGAAACAGATGGGAGCTGATTGATGAAGAAAACTGATGGTGGAAAGTTGTCACCCGAAATGCCAGAGGGAAGAGGAATGGTTCCCAGAGGAATCCTTTGAAAACTCTGACTCCACAAATACAGGGGACAGGGATGAAGCAGGCTCCAAACTATCAGAGTAATTAATACATTAATTATAGTCTGAGTTCTACATGCTCTATTTTGCTGACTCTTTCTGTTCACTTTCTCTCTGTGTGCCAGTCATTCTCATTGGTTCTTCTTCCTCTTCCTCCTCCTCCTCCTCCTCCTCCTCCTCCTCCTCCTCCTCCTCCTCCTCCTCCTCCTCCTCCTCCTCCTCCTCCTCTTCCTCCTCTTCCTCCTCTTCCTCTTCTCCTTCTTCTCCTTCTTCTCCTTCTTCTCCTTCTTCTCCTTCTTCTCCTTCTCCTTCTTCTTCTTCTTCTTCTTGAACTCACGACCATGCATACTCTTGTGTAGCTTTTTTTTTTTAAACTCAAGGAGGGCACTCTCCCACTGAAGCCAAAATCACTTCCAGTTTTTGGTGATTAACTGGAGAGTTCTCACAGGCTTTCTTTCTTGGGTTGGCTTCAAACCTTGATCCTCACATCTCAGTCTACTGAGGAAGCTAGGGTTACAGGCCCGAGCTCAACTCTCATAACTCTTCTTCTTTCTTTTTTTTGCCAGTCCTGAGGCTTGAATTCAGGGCCTGGGCCCTGTTCCTCAGCTTCTTTTGCTCAAAGTTAGCGCTCTACCATTTGAGCGACAGTGCCACTTCCAGCTTTTTTCTGTGTATGTGGTACTGAGGAATTGAACCCAGGGCTTCAGGCATGCTAGGCAAGCACTCTACCACTAGGCCACATTCCCAGCCTCATTAGTTTTCTCTATGCCCCTTTATGTGAGTGACATCCATCCACCCTATCTCATGCAGTGCCTTTGTACATGTTACCTCTGTCTGGAGCAGTCTGTCTCTGGGCCTGTACTTTAGTTCATTTTTCCTTGCCAATTCAAATCTGAGCTTTCACTTCACTTACTCTAAGGTTTCTCAGACCACAGTAGCTGAATTAGATCCCAACTTTTGCCAATCTATCGCCCTCCCTACCCTGCTTCCTTTTCTTCATGGTGTATGCTTTAGCATACTAACTTTAGTTAGTGCTTCACCACTTGACCCGTGGCACTACTTCTAGCTTTTTCTGAGTAGTTTACTGGAGATAAAAGTCTCACGGACTTTTCTGCCCAAGCTGGCTTTCAACCACGATCCTCAGATCTCAGCCACCTGAGTAGCTAGGATTACAGGCGTGAGCCACCACACCTCGCTTTCTTTTCTTTTCTTTTTTCCTCTCTCTCTCTCTCTCAATAAGCTAGAGTCATACTCTCTTGCTTTGTTTGACCTGGGATTACAATTCTCCTACTTCTAAGCAGTTAAGAATGCAGGTATATACCACTGAGCCTAACTTGTAGTTAGCTTCTATTGTGTAACCAACTACCTGCCCCCCCCCCAAAAAAAAAGGAACTCTTCATTGAGTATATGATTGGGACCAAAAATTCATGTGGAACAATAAAAGATCCCGAATAGCAAAAACAATCCTTGGTAGAAAGAACAGCGCTGGAGGAATATCAGTTCCAAATTTCAAACTCTACTACAAAGCCATAGTAATCAAAACAGCTTGATACTGGCACAAGAACAGACCTGAGGACCAATGGAATAGGACTGAAGACCCAGAAATGAACCACAGACCTATAGCCACCTAATCTTTGACAAGGAAGCTAAAGAAATAGAATGGAAGAAAAACAGCCTTTTCAGTAAATGGTGCTGGTGAAATTGGTTAAACACTTGTAGAAAACTAGAGCTAGATCTGTATATACCACCCTGCACCAGAATCAACTCCAAATGGATCAAAGCCTTGAAATAAAAGCAGACACCATGAAAACATTACAGGAAGGAATAGGAGAAACTCTAGGGCTCCTTGGCACAGGCCAAAATTTTCTTAATAGAGACCCAGAAGCACAACAAATCAAAGAAAGGTTAGACAAATGGGATTGCATGAAGCTCCAGAGCTTCTGCATGGCAAAGGACATAGCTAGCAAGATCAACAGAAAGCCCACGGAATGGGAGAAGATCTTCACTAGCCATACAACAGACAAGGGTCTCATATCTAAAATACACTTAGAACTCACAAAATGAAACCCCCCAACAACAAATCCTCAAAGAAACAACTGCCTGATTAACAAATGGGCTAAAAACTTAAAGAGAGACTTCTCTGAAGCTGGGAGATTCTTATCTGCAGGCACTCAGCTAAATATGGGCTGGGTTTGCTCCAGTACCCACAGTCAGCTGGTGGGTTTGGCTGCTGGGTGGATAATCTAGGAAATGTCTTTTCTACGTGTTTAGTGTCTAGCAGCCCATTGGCCAGGTAAATTCAGTGATCTGGCAGGTTTATGGTATTCGGTTTCAAACCAGTTCTGGCTTTGGGTGCTTTATGGTGACTCTTGGTGAGGTCTGGTGCTCATTGGTGCCCATGTGGCATCGTCAGGATACTGAAAAGATTGGGCACTTGTACAGCTGTGGGACCCCCTGAGTCTCCTCTGCCTAGAATGACACCCCCAACACCAGTCAGGCCCAATCTTGGACCCCAAGGCTGGCATGAGCACCCACAGGCGATGCTGGCTGGAATGGATGTCTGAGAGCATGGCATGGGGGCTACTTCAGAGGCTCGTGTGAACAGGCAGGCCAGCCAAGGCCCAGGCCTGGTCTGGCTTCCCACCCCGTGGGTGGCCTCGTGCTCCCTCTGCGGGTGCCCGAGCTGGGGGAGTGGTGGTGGAGCCTCAGGGCTGAGGCCCAGCAGCACCCCCCACTGAGGGGAGGTAGCTGGGGGTCGCTGGTCCTGGGCTCTACTCAGCACTGAGTTTGACAGCGATGGCTTCCCTACTGGGTTTCAAGTCCAAGGCTTAGACTTGCTTCCTTCTCCTTTCCTCAGGTAGGAGGTATCTCTTGGACGAGGTGGGCAACTCCTTCCTTTCTGCCTTCTGCATCGAATATATATCACAGATGATATATTAATATACAAGGTGATATATTCACATATGTCATTAAGATAACATCAATTAATTATACATAATATAAAATATATAACATATTTAAGAACATAACAACTTGCTAACTATACTAACATATTAGCACAATACAATATCATATTAATATATTAATAAATAACAAAATAAATACATAAATAATAAATATATATTCTAAATAATAAATATATTATCTAAATAGTTTGTATAAATTTATTGCATCCGCATAATATATTGATCTATAATAGGTTAATGTGTTAATATATAATATATAATCTTTAGGTAGTTGTACAAAGGAGTATAACACAGCAGCTCATGAATACAGTGCATCTTGATTGGTACCACCCTTCATCCTTCTTCCCTACCCCTCAACCCCACCCTTTTCCTCAATTTTCTTAACTTTGTAATATCCATTGAGTGTTTGATGGCATTCTTCCTTCCCTCACACTCTTCATTTGTCTATCTCCCTTACTTTACTTTGACCCCCCCCCCCCCCCGCTTTTTTGAGAACCTGTTCCCTGGAGTTTATTTTGTTAGACTGTGAGTTAGCTTGTCAGGTTGCTGTGTCTGTGGACAGACGGTCGCTGGGGGACCTGACTTAGCTGCTATCTTGCTCCTCTCCTCCCTTTAAAGCTGGTAAATTTAGAAAAGAAAATGCAAGCACAGAATGTACACTATAGATTGGTAATCACCAAAAGAATTAGAAACACAAACGGTTTTGTTCGTTGTCTCTAGGGAGCCGCTTTGTCTGAGGAAGGGAAAAATGAGGTAGTACGTTTTTCAACTTTTAAAAATTTTGCATCTTTCTTTATGAGGGCAGTTATTTTTTTTTATTCTGCTTTTTACTAGACTCTGTTATTGCATACCCACCTATATGAGGATTAAGATTTGAAGCCGGCTTGTGCAGGAAAGTCCCTGAGATGCTTTACCAGCAAAAAGCTGAAAGTAGAGATGTGGTTCAATGGTAAAATGCCAGCTTTGAGAGAAAAGGAAATTGTGAGTCCCCTCCCCCACCCCGCCAAGTTCAAACCCCAGTACCAGCCCACATACAAAAGAACTGAAGATTGGAGATTTAGCTTAGTGCCAGCTGCCTGGCTTGTATGAGGCTATGAATTGGATCCCCAGGATTGAAAAAAGTAGAATAAAAGATTTTAATTTAAAATGATTAGCTAAAAAATTTAAAGGTAAGGAATATTTTAAAAGATACAAATAAATGAAATATAAATAGTAAACTATAAAATATAAAAGTAGCTGGGCGCTGGTGGCTTATCCTGTAAAATACCTACTCAGGAGGCTGAGATCTGAGGATCAAGATTCAAAGCCAGCCTGGGCAGGAAAGTCCGTGAAACTCTTATCTCCAATTAACCACCAGAAAACCGAAGTGGCGCCATGGCTCTAGTGGTAGAGAGCTTGCCTTGAGCTGAAGAGCTGAGGGAAAGGCTCAGAGTTCAAGCACCATGACCGGAAAGAAAAAAAAAGTAAAACTCACCATAGCTTACAAACAATAGAGTCAGGTGCCAGTGGTTCACACCTATAATCCTAGCAACTCAGGAGACTGAGATCTGAGGACTGTGTTTTAAAGCTAGCCATGGCAGGAAAGTCTATGAGACCCTTATCTCCACTTAAACATCAAATAACAGGCAGAAATGGAGCTGTGGTTCAAGTGGTAGAGTGCTAGCCTTGAGCAATAAAGCTCAGGGACAGTTCTCAGGCCTTGAGTTCAAGCCCCAGTACTGTCACATGTACAAAAAAAGAAAAATGTGAATGATATTTAGGCTAATGAAGACATCACATAGAGAAAATAAGAAAACTATGAGCACAAAGCTTCAGGGGGGAAACGTAAAGTTTGGTAGTTCCAGAGTTTTTTTTTTTTTTTTTAAAGAAGGGAATGAAGATATCCAAAATATTATTTGGAATACATATTCTTGGTATTTATAATTTTCTCTTATTCATTGTATTACTTAACAAAGATAAAAAGAGGTTACTGGGGCTGGGAAGGTGGCTCAGTGGTAGAGCGCTTGCCTTGCATGCATGAGGCCCTGGGTTCAATTCCTCAGCACCACATAAGCAAAAAAGAAAAAAGCCAGAAGTGGGGCTGTGGCTCAAGTGGTAGAGTGCTAGCCTTGAGCTGAAGAGCTGAGGGACAGCGCCCAGGCCCAGAGTTCAGGCAGCATGACCGGACCCAAAGAGGTTACTACTGGACATGTTTGTGTGAGAGTCCTTGGGTAAATATGAAGATAAAAGCTCACTACAGGGCAAAGAAATATAGTGGAGAGAAACAGACATCCATAAAGAAAGAGTAAAATCTGAACACAGTGAAACTTTTTAGCATGGTCTTTTTTTTTTTTTGGGGGGGGTCCGGTTGTGGGGCCTGAACTCTGGGCCTGGGCGCTGTCCCTCAGCTCTTCAGCTCAAGGCTAGCACTCTACCACTTGAGCCACAGCGCCACTTCTGGCTTTTTTCTTTTTGCTTATGTGGTGCTGAGGAATCGAACCCAGGGCCTTGGGCATGCAAGGCAAGTGCTCTACCACTGAGCCACCTTCCCAGCCCTAGCATGGTCTTCAGGGCTATGGAGAATGCTGTAATTAATTTGCTCAGGGCATCTGGGAAATGTAGGAGATGCTTTTTCTGTTCCACTTTGAATAGTAAATGGGAAACTGCCATTGAGCTGGGAGCATGAAGGCTTTTCCAGCAGAGGGAGCAGAAGGAGGAGGAACAGAAGGTTCTGAAAACTACAGGGCAGGTTGAGGAAGAGATTGATAATCCAGTTAGAGATCTATGGAAGGGAGGCAATGCGAAGTTGGGACTGTAAATTAGTCATGATATTCAGTGCGTCTGTGCGTGTGTGTGTGCATGCGCGCACTGGTACTGGGGCTTGAACTTTGGGGCTTTGTGTACAGGGCAGATGCTCTATGACTTGAGGCACAGCTCCACTTTCAGATTTCTGCTGGTTCACTGGAAATAAGAGTCTCCCGTGCCTTTTCTTTCTGGGTTTGGCTTTGAACTGCGATCCTCAGATCTCAGCCTCCTGTGCCTCAATGATTGTAGATGTGAGCTACTGGTGCCCAACTTCACTGAGAGGACTGTACCTTCCATGATAATTTGTGGAGGCCCTTGATGGATTTTATGCACTTGAGAGAAATTATCAGAACCTCCTTCATCTTGAATGATGATGACAGAAAGCCAGCAGCTTCTGATTAGCCACTCCCTGCACTTACATAGATATAAAAACTCAAGAGGCCATGGAGAATTGCAACAGTGTTAGGAACCAGGAAGAGCTTTTCTGACTTAACACTTGGAAGCCTGTACTTATAACAGTAGCACCACGAATGGAAATATATTTCAAGAAATCGGACAATCTCGGACTTCCATTCATCAAGAGTGAAGGATTTGAATCTCCTTCAGCTGTTGACTTGGACAATCAGAGTCTCCTAACACTCTTCGTTAGCCTCTGTTAGGATGTGCATTTGGGAAGAACGGTATGTAGAAGTCACATAGGGTGAGGGTTATTAATTTTACATGCAAATGTATCAATAATCAATGTAGAACGAAGATGTCAATGTTGCAGACAGATAATCAGGTACTGGTATCAAAATATCCCTCCTTGGAGCACAGATCATCATTTTGAAGGATGGTTAAGATTCTTTTTTGTAAACTAGAAATTTTAATTGGCCAAATTTGAAAGTTTAATGATAGGATTGGTTCCATCAGTAGTCTGCCCATAGAAACATTACTTTACTCAATTAATTGCACATGAAAAATGTCTTCTGAAGAGGGAAAAAGGAACAGGAGAGAAAGCCCAGCATTTGGGTACAGGACAATGAGAAAAGATGCATGGAGGAAGACAGGAAGGATAAGTGTGTGTGTGTGTGTGTGTGTGTGTGTGTGTGTGTGTGTGTGTGTGTGTGTGTGTGTGTGAGCGCTGGTTCTGGAGCTTGAACTCTGGGCGTGGGTGCTGTCCTTGAGCTTTTCTGCTCAAGGCTAGTGCTCTACCACTTGATGTACACCTCCACTCCTGCCTGCTATTTTCAGTTTAAACAGAGATTCAAGAGCCTCATGGACTTTTGTGCCTGGCTGATTTCAAACCACAAGCCTTAAATGTCAGCCTCCTGATTAGCTAGGATTACAGGTATGAACCCACTGGCACACCGCTCAAGGAAGGATAATTCTACCCACCTACATCATTCTCCTCGCCTGCCCCAGACAGCACAGTACTGCACTGCTTGGAGGAAAGAGAGACAAATGGAAGTAAACACAGGATTTTGTTTGTATCTGACCATTAAGGCCAGAAAAGCAGAACTTCACCCTGCACTAGTAGACCCTGTACCTCATTATTTCATGCTAGAGTCAATGCGCCGAGCCTAAAGACACATCCAGCTCAGACCACATAGCCCTAGGTTTCAGGCTTATGTGGCAGACACTGTCTGAGGTACACTCCTAATGGGTGGTAGACATCAGCAACCACAGGTGCTCGACAGTTCGCCACAGCAAGCCGTCTTGAGTGGCCCTGAGCTTCTGGTATGTCCCAGCAACGCACCTGCCCCAGAGCCTTCTAACATAGACAGTCCTTGAAGACTGGACAGATGCTGATTTACTGAAATGCAGAGACAGGGATACAATCCAGAACCACAAGAGAAATGTGACATCACCAGATGAACAAAGATATTGAGATGGATGAACTGCCTGACAAAGAGTTCTCCATCACTGTATGTGGAAGCTCCATGAACTTCAAGAAAACAAATGGAAATACAAGAAAATAAGGGAAACAGAAAATGACAAGAATGAGAATTTTCAGCTAGGCCTTGGTGGCTCACGCCAGTCATCCTAGCTACTCAGGAGGCTGAGATCTGAGGATCACCGTTCAAAGCCAGCCCAGGCAGGAAAGTCCATAAGACTCTTATCTCCAACTAACCACCAGAAAACCAGAAGTGCCACTGCAGCTCAAGTGGTAGAGTACCCGCCTTGAGCTGAAGAGCCCAGAGACAGTGCTCAGGCCCAGAATTCAAGCCCCATAACTGACCTCCACCCCCCCCAAAAAAGTATTAGGCATGAAAACAAAGGAAGGTTAAAATTTGTTGTGTGCTAGTGGTTCACACCTATAATCCTAGTTACTCAAGAGGTTGAGATTTGAGGATTTGAAGACAATCTGCTCAGGAAAACCCATGAGACTCTTATCTCCAATTAGCCAGCAAAAAGCCAGAAGTGGAGCTGTGGCTCAAATGGCAAAATGCCTAGGCCTTGGATTTAAACTGCAGTAGCAGCACACACACACACTCACAATATAGATAGATAGATACACACACACACACACACACACACACACACACACACACACACACATATTCTTGGTACCATTGACAAAATTGGAGTATAAACCATGAAATAGATAAGTCTAATGTTGAAGTCAAATTTTCTGTACTTGGTAACTGATGTGTGATTACATAATTAATTAGCTTTGCTTTGGGAAATATATGCTATAAAACATTAGAAGATAAAGTGGCATATTATATGCTAACTACTCTGAAATCAGGAAGAATGAGAAAAATGGCAGAAAGAAGATAAAATGAGCATGTCATGTCTTCATGTAGATGAATCGTGTTAAAAGACACGTGGGAGTTTTATGCATTTATTTTACAAATGACTTGTAAATTCACCATTTTTCTCAAAATACAAATATTTGAAGTAACTAAGAGTAAAAGCGCAAGACTGTCAGACATGTTGACTTTTTCAAAATATGAAATATACATAGTAGTTAATATGCTGACTCCATTACTTTTCTTTTTTTTCCTCTTTCTTTTTATTTGTTCATTTATTTATTTTTTAACTAGTACTGGGGCTTGAACACAGAGCATGGGCACTATCCCTTAGCTTTTTTGTTCAAGGCTAGTGCTCTATCACTTGAACTACAGCTCTACTTCTGACTTTTGGGGGATTAATTGGAGGTAAGAGTCTCACAGCCTTTCCTGCCTGGGCTGGCTTTGAACCATGATTCTCAGATCTCAGCCTCCTGAGTAGCTAGCATTACAGGTGTAGGCTACCAGTACCTGACTCATTCCTCTCTCTCTCTCTCTCTCAGCAAATATATCTCATATGTGCATATATGCTCTTCCAAATGGGAAATAACCTATATGTCCACCAATAGAAGGATTAGATAATATTTTATTTTAGACACATTCCATGTAATCCTCCATGGTCATTAAAAGAACTTGAATACATCTATGTGTTGTTGGAGCTCAGAAAATGAAACCCCAATGTAAGATGTTGGTGTATTGTAGATATTGAACAAAAAGAACTAGGAATTGAAAGGCCTTAGAAGCAGCTTCATAACCCAGGTTTCTTTGCCCTTCTCCTACCCCAGACACCTCTCCCTTCCTAGCCTTTCCTCTCTTCCTCTCTCCCCTGACTCACAGGCAGCACCTTCTCTGAGTTTCCCTAACCTGCCTAAGCGCTTCCCTGAAATCTTCTCAAACAAGATTAACACATAGGGAAAGCAGACTGAAGACACCCATCACTAATTTTTCAGAGGTTTGTTACCCTGAAATGGTATCTGCATGACAGGCAACATTTGTTTGGTATCTATTTCATCTTATCATACTTCCATAACTGATGGTCCCTCTTCCCAGAAATCTTGATTTCTCTCTCTGTTTTAAGATACTATATAAACTTCAGCCATCCAACCCTTCTTTAAGTTTCATATTTTGTGTATACACTGAATATACTTACGTGCTTTTTCTCTACTAAATCTGTCTACTGTCGGTTTATTTCACAAACTCAAAATAGTAGACTTTCAGAGGGTAGGGAAGTCCCTTTTTCCTCCTCAGTGTTTTGACAGGAAAAGTCTCCCAAATCTTTAGAACAAAATAAATTTGAGAGCAGGGTGCCGGTGGCTCATGCCTATAATTCTAGCTACTTAGCAGGCTGAGATCCGAGAGTCATGGTTCAAAGCCAGCCTGGGCAGAAAAGTCCATGAGATTCTTATCTCCAATAAACTACTCTGAAAAAGTTCAAAGTGGAGCTGTGGCTCAAATGGTAGAACAGTAGCCTAGAGCCAAAGAAGCTCAGAGATAGTGGCCAAGCCTAGGTTCAAGCCCCAGGACCAGACATGAATAAGTAAATTTGGTACAAAATATTATTTATTATACAATCCAAATTTTTTGATAGCAGAAAAATAAAAAGAACTAACCCCAATCAAACAGTTAAAGGTGGTTGCTTTGGAGGAGCTCACATTTGGGGACAGATTAGTTTTTGAAAGGTTGTTTGCAAGATCATATGTTTTTAGGTCCCAAGTAAATGGGACAGATTTAAACGTGTGGTTCCCCAATTGCATTTCTGCCTTACAGGATTGTGAATCAATTTCCTTGAAGCTTGAGAAGCAGGCATATTCTCTTCTTTCTTACACATATATTTTCTAGCAGATTTATTTCCTCCAAATAGATAAATTTTGTCTTCCTTGGAAACCTGTTAAGGGAGGTATTTGTCTTTTCCTGCATAATCTTGCCTAGTGTCATACATTATTCTCTAGCTGTGAAGTCTATACCTGTGTAGCTTTGCCATCTGCAGGGGCAGTGTGCTGACTCAGAAGGGCCTCAAAGCCTCCAGGAATCATCCGGGAAACAAAAGATCAGCAGAAGCCCCTTTACCATCTAATTACTCTCAAAATTCTCTTCATCAATTAACACTAAGTGGATGGGCGGCTGACTTTAATGTTGATCCTATTACAGCTGACTCAAAGTTGTTACCCTTCTTCCTCCCTTCCTCTGTCTTTCTTTCTTTCTTTCTTCCTTCCTTTCTTTCTTTCATTTTCTCTCCCTTTCCCTTTCTTTCTCTTTCTTTCGTTTTCTTTTCTTCCTTCCTTCCTCTTTCTTTCTTTTCTTTCTTCCTTTCTTTCTTTCTTTCTTTCTTTCTTTCTTTCTTTCTTTCTTTCTTTCTTTCTTTCTTTCTTTCTTTCTTTCTTTCTCTCTCTCTCTCTCTCTTTCCTTCCCTCCCTCCCTCTCTCTCTTTCTTTCTCTTTCTTTCTTTCTTTCTCTCTCTTTCCTTCCCTCCCTCCCTCTCTCTCTTTCTTTCTCTTTCTTTCTTTCTTTCTTTCTTTCTTTCTTTCTTTCTTTCTTTCTTTCTTTCTTTCTTTCTGTCTCTCTCTCTTTCCATCCTCCCTCCCTGCCAACCTCTCTCCCTCCCTTCCTTTTTTCCTTCCTTTTTCTCACTTAGTCAAGTAGTTTTATTTTCTTACTTCCTGATGAACATGGCTGATTTCATTGGCATCCCGATTCCGTTCTCATCTGCCCAATTCATTTGTGCTTCAAAATCATTCACACTCCTCAGCAATTCATGGAGTGTGTATGAGCTTACCTTCTCTACTTTCTCACCTATCATTTCTTTCATTGCATATATATATATATATATATGTATCCATATATCAATTCAATATATCCATATGTATACATAAATCATATGTACATCTGCACAGCCCTCTAAATGGGAAATAACCTCTATGTCCTGTGTCCTATCTTACAAATTTTTCCAATATTCCCAATCCTTTTCCTCTTACATCATATATGACAGTACTAATAATATTTGCAGACTCTCTAAACTCTATGCACAAACTCAGCAAATATGACTGTAGAGTGAACATCAGCATGAAGATCCGAGTAAACGTGACCACATTATCTGTCAGCCACACACTTGGTGCATGTTTATTTTGAAAAGTAGCTTTCATTATATCTGTGAGAATTTGTAAATTCAATATTTGTTAATAGAAGCACTTCCAATTGCGTCTGGCTTTGTGAATTTATTCTTTGTTTAACTTAAGAATATGTATTCATATTTTATTTTGTAATTACAAAAACAGAAAATAATAATAAAAAAGGAGGCTATCTTGTAATTGTGGTACTTACTGGCAGGCACAATTGCATTTCTGCACATGTTGATTTCCTTCTGAAAAATGTTTTGGATGTATTTGCTTGTTTTGATGTCACTGTGGTTTGAGAGTTCTTTTGTGCCCAGGGAAACAATAGATTTTGCTCGTTTATGTAAAAGCATGCTGTTTAATTGGGGGACTTACCAGAATTTGGTCACAGTTAGAAGCCAGACCCCTAAGGACAAACATATTCTAGAAAAACAGAATCAAATCAAAATACCTCAAGTATAGGAATGTCAAAGAACTGGTATGGAAAATCAGCAGAGGTTAACATGACCAGCATTAATAATAAGTGATTAAATGCATTTAGGTCGAAAACAGAAGCTAAATATTAAAAAAGCTATCACTGATAAAGAAGATATAAGAAAATATCAACTCAACAACAGTAAATCTAGAATTTCAGAAATCAGGTGAAGGCAATTACTGTGGTGGGTTTCATTATGCTTTTTTTAATACAGAAATGTAAGTTAGTTTGATCATATTCACCCCCATCCCTGTCTCCTCTCTTGTGTTACACCCCAATAGTTCCCCTTCTACATTCATGTCATATCACTTTTTGTGGGACTTGAACTCATGGTCTAGATGCTGTCCCTGAGCTTTTGTGCTCAAGGCCAGTGCTGTATCATTTGAGCCAAAGTTACACTTCTGGCTTTTTGGTGGTTAATGGGATCACAAACTTGGAGAGGATCACACACTTTCCTGCCCAGGCTGGCTTGGAACCACAATCCTCATATCTCAGCTTCCTGAGTATCGAGGATTACAGATATGAGCCACCAGCACCCAGATGATACATGTTTTCTATATTTCATGTTTTATTTATGGCAGTCTTCCCTCCCTAGATGTTAAGAGAGGTATGATTCTATGCTTTTTGTAAAATACGACTATACTTGTTTTATACACAGAGGAAAGTGAGAACTAGCTTCCCTGTTGTGCCTATGGACAGCCAATGATTTATTAAAAAGCTCATTCATTCTCTCACTTAGCATAGGGTTCAGAGGGGATCATTATATTTCTTCCTTCTTGGAAGCTTCATCTTCATTTAATATCAACAAACCTGAACTCCTTGATTAGTTTAGACGGTTATAAATCCAGTTTCCTTTATCAGCATATGAATTTACATCATCAAACCTAAACACATAAAGCTTTTTTTTTTTTTTTTTTATTGTTGGTCGTGGGGTTTGACCTCTGGCCTTGGGTGCTGTCCCTGAGCTCTTCAGCTCAAGGCCAGTGCTCTACCATTTGAGCCACAGCGCCACTTCCGGTTTTCTAGTGGTTTACTGGAGATAAGAGTCTCACAGACTTTCCTGCCTGGGCTGGCTTTGATCGATGATCCTCAGATCTCAGTCTCCTGAGTAGCTAGGATTACAGGTGTGAGCCACCAGCAGCCGGCTCACATAAAGGTTTTTCAAGGCTAAGCTATTTACTTTAATGTCTTCCTTTCTTCACCTTCCTAGGAGGGTTAGCATCATTCTGCTTCCATGCTTGTATATGAAATTTAGGAACAACTTACCAAACTATGCACAATCACATGGACTACACACAAGCCTGTTGAAATCACTTGGAATCCAGTGATTAATGGTGAGACGTTAATTGTGTGTGTGTGTGTGTGTGTGTGTGTGTGTGTGTGTGTGTGTGTGTGTGTGTGTGTGTGTGTGTGTGTGTGTAAACTGGTACTAGAGCTTGAACTTAGGGCCTGGGCACTGTCCCTTATTTGCTCAAGGCTGGTGTTCTGCTACTTGACCAACACCTCTACTTCCAGCTTTTTGGTGGTCAACCAGAGATGAAAGTCTCATGGATTTGCCTGTTATGGCTGGTTTCAAACCGTCCTCAGATTTCAGCCTCCTGAGTAGCGAGGATTAGAGAAGAGTCACTGGCTTCTGGTGAGAATTTCATTTTTGTAAGACTGAATCTTTCATTTGCAAATCATTTTTATTTATTACTCTATTCTATATCCATTATGGGTTGAATTATGTCTGCAAAGGACTCCGGTCTGCCGTGTCTACAAATGGGACACTTATTTGGAAACGGGGTCTTTGTAAATATATTGAAGTTCAGATGAAGTCTTAGGGTGGGACCCAGTGGAGGAAAGTATCACCTAAAGGCAGAGACACCTGGAGAGATGGCTGTGTGAGAGCAGAGGCTGTCCCTACAGCCATATGCTCATAAGTCAAGGCATAGCAAGGATTTATGGCAGCCACCAGAAATTGGCAAGGATTTGTTTCTCCCTGAATGTCAGAGGGAGCACTGTTCTTTTGACATTGTGATCTCAGCTCCTTGGCTCCAGAGCTGTGATATAGAACATTACTGTTGTTTTAAGCAGTTTATGAGCACTTCTTTATGTCAACTCTGGAGACACAGCATGCCTGCAGTCCTAGCTGCTCAGGAGGCTGAGATCTGAGGATAGAGGTACATATATATATATATAGATAGATAGATAGATAGATAGATAGATAGATAGATAGATAGATAGATAGATAGATAGATATTTATGCTGGTACTTGAACCCAGAGCCTTGAGCTCTTGCTTGATTTTTTTTTTTTTTGCTCAAGGCCAACACTTTACTACTTGAGACACCTCTACGTCTGTTTTTTTGGTGGTTAACTGGAGAAGACAGCTTTACAGACTTTTCTGCCTGGGCTAGTTTTTTTTGTTTGTTTTTGTTTTTTTTTCTTTTTTTTTTTGGTCTGGTTGTGGGGCCTGAACTCTGGGCCTGAGCAGCTGTCCCTCAGCTCTTCAGCTCAAGGCTAGCACTCTACCACTTGAGCCACAGCGCCACTTCCGGCTTTTTTTTCTTTTTGCTTATATGGTGCTGAGGAATCGAACCCAGGGCCTCAGGCATGCAAGGCAAGCACTCTACCACTGAGCCAACTTTGCCTGGGCTAGTTTTAACTGCAATCCTCAGATCTCAGCTTTCTGAGTAGCTAGAATGATAGGCATGAACTACTAGTACCCAGCTAATAGTTCTACCCAGCTAATAGCTTCTTGCCCTTTATTAAGTTTATTTCCAACTACTTTTGAGGGTTTGTTGTAGTTTTGAATCAGATCTTCTTTTAAAATTGTATTTTCTAGTTTATCCTGCTTGTGTACAGAAATGCCAATATTCTTTGTGGTTTTTTATTTAATGAGCTTGTCTAACTCTTTTGTTGGCAGAATATTATCAATTTTTCTTTTGGCCAACAGCCAATAATAACTTGCAAATAATCATTGTTTTCTTTTCTTTTTTTTTTTGGAACTTCTCATGCCCTTTATTGCTTTTTTCTTGTCTTATTACAATAACCGGTAATTTGAGTACAATGCTGAAGAAATGCTGTACTCAGAAACACAGGGTTTGTTTCTGATCTTGAAGGATTCAACTTTAATATTTCCTCATGTTTCATTGTAGTGGGAAAACATCCTTTTATTTCTGAAAGTTACTTTAAATGGAGTTTGCTTACTGTATTCATTAGAAGTGAAATGGGGAAGATGTTGTACATATTAAAAATACCCTCTGGCTTTCTTTGATTTAATCCAAACTTTGTTTTTAAATCAGGGAATACATTCAATTGTCCTCTCCCTTGGCAGGGATTATTTCATACTTTTGTGCCAGCAATTAGAGCTATAGTTTTCTGTGTTCTCTCTTTATTGTAAAAAAAACACCTTACTAAAAAGAAGTTGAAGATATGGCTTAAGCAGTACTTACCCAGCAAGCTGAAAGCCCCAAATCAATCATCCAGTGCCACACAAAACAAATTAATTAATATTAAAAAAGTAAAAAGTTAAAAACCTCAAAGGAACATGCAAGAGATGAAAGACTGATATCTTCATTTGTCTGCTATGTAAAATAGGATAGACTGGGAGTGTAAACAATGAAAATTTACTTTTTCAGAAGACTGGGAGCTCAGCATCAGAGTGTCAGTGTGGTTAGGCTTTAGTAAGAAATTTCCTGCTGGTTATAGTCAGCCACCTTCTTCATGGGTCTTTAAATTGACTATTGTGTGTGTGTGTGTGTGATAGAGAGAGACATAGAGACAGACACAGATAAAGGAGAAAGAAAGAAGGAGAAAGAATGAGGAAAAGGAAAAGGGAGAAAGATCTTCTTGTTCATAGAATTCTATCATTATTACCTCCTTATTTCCTGATGCTTCTTTTGTTTTCTAGCTTATTGAGTGTATAGATCAATTGCTTTACATTCTTATTCCTTTAAAATATGTGTTTGAATTTATAGTACTTCTGACATGAATGCTTAACTGTGTAGTATTGTCAGTTATACGTAACTCCTGATTCCCTATGTGAGATCCTTTTTTTCCAGTCCTGGGGCTTGAACTCAAGGCCAGAGCATTGCCCTGAGCTGCTTCTGCTCAAGGCTAGCACTCTACACTTAAGCCACAGCACCACTTCCAGCTTTTTCTGTTTATGTGGTAGTGAGGCAAAAAACCCATGGCTTCATGCATACTAGGCAAGCACTCTACCACTGAGCCACATCCTAGCCCTTTTTCTTTTTTAGTCGGTTGTGGGGCTTAAACTCAGGGCCTGGACACTGAGTTATCTACAGTCTTGTAGTTAACTAGGGATCAGAGTCTCACAGACTTTTCTGCCCAGCCTGGTTTTGAACTTTGAGCCTCAGATCTTAAGTCTTCTGGGTAGGTAGGATTACAGACATGAGCCACTGGTGCCTGGCTTGAGCTCCTTTTTTTTTTTTTTTTTTTAATGGAAGGCTGTACATCTTTGTGGACATTATTATTATGTTTTGAAGCTTTTCTTCCTTTTGTAAGACTTCATTGCTCTTCTTTTTCATCATGCTGTTTTCTTCTGGAAGTTTATCTTGTTTGTCTCTAGATTTCTATAAGGAAAAGACACTTGGTAAAGTATATTTGCTATATTTGAGGCAGGGGTTCTTCTATACTGCTGGGAAAATATTTTTTTTGTGTGTGTGTTGGTCCTGGGGTTTGAACTCAGGGCCTGGGCACTGTCCCTGAGCTTTTGTACTTGAGGCTAGCTCTCTATCACTTGAGCCATAGCTCCACTTCTAGCTTTTTGTGTTAATTGGAGACGAGTCTAAAAAGTTAACGGGCTATCCAAGCTGTCATTTAAGTACTTTTGTAGAAGGGAATTCTTCTCCCCCTCTTCTCTCCTCCTCCCCTTTCTTTCCCTCTTCCTCTCTTCCTCCTCCTCCCCCTCTTCCTTCTTATTTGAAAGGAAAGGAAAGCCATGAAAGGAATGTAGTGAGACTCTTCACCAGGAAAGGAGCCTCAGGGAGGGCTGTTATTATTTAGTACAGGGCTCCTCCCCTGAGCTTAGTGATGATTGCTTGATGGCTTGTGCAGGTAGCTGCACATTGGTCGAGGGTGAACCCAGGGCATTATGGGAAGAAGAGTTTGAGCAGGAGCCCACACAACTATGGGAACAAGAAACACTAACATGGGATAAGTGTTATCTCCTATGAGTTATGTCCACCACTTTTTATCCCTGTCTCCCTATCAGTTCCCTTTTGGGTCTCTCCCCTTCCTCAGATGGAAACTCTTGACTGCCATAAGCATTCCCTTCTTGTGGAAGGGAATAGTGATTTTGGAGGAATGAATTCATTTGGTCAACGGTAATGGAAATCAACAGTTATGTATGCTGTAATCATTCAGGTAGTCTAGGTTATGCTCTGTTGACAACCCTGACCTATGTCTTATTCAAGGTAGAGTGCCCAGTAGATAGAACCAGAGAGAAAGCTCCCTCCTTCCCACCTCTTCCACAATTCGCATGACAGGAAAACCAGGAGCAAATCTCCCAAGTCTCCCAAAGCCTGGAAGGGCAGAAGTTCAGTTCACAGTTTCACTGGCTAGGGTTCCATACGCACATCTTTTGGCCCTCTGATGTGTCCACATGAAGAATGGCACTATTGGGAGAATTTCCATACTGACTACCATAGCCTCTACAGTCTCTTCCCAGAGCCTATTTTTGGGTTTTCTTGATTTTTTCTTCTTCTTAACTCCCTTCACTATAAATACTTTCAGTAATTTTCTTTGAAAAACAGAAACACAACACTGAGGCTAGCTAGAGTAAAGTTCTATTGCTGACCACTGTGGAAGGCAGTGGATCGGGTATCAGGCATGTTATCAACTGGGAAGCTAGAGATTGGGAACTTCAGCATGTATGTGGGGCTGGACTGGAAGCAGGAACACAACTATGCTTACCAGGGATACTATTCTAGTTGGAAAAGAAGCCGTGCATTGTCTGAACCAATATTCAGATCCAAATAATTATTGGGAGCCGCCACACGTCAGGCAGGGAGCCAGGTATGTTTGAATATGTTAAACTGATTCAATTTGATTCTTTATAAAAACAATTTCAGGTGAGTTTTATTATGCATAATTTAGATATACTGAAACAGAGGCTCAGGAGTGGGCAAAGCGACCTGTTCCCAAAGCCATTAGTTAGTGAATGGCATCTGTATTGTAATTCTTATCATTTGATACTACAGACGTGAAACCAAAGAATGCAATGTGTACTTAGATTAAGGTAGAACCTTGACTATCAGGGCAAAGAGGTTGGAATTGAGAGAGTGAAGAGATGGGGAAGGTATTAGCAGGTATAAGACACATTTCTCTGTAGCACTGATCAGCTTAAGGATTAAACAGAATGAGGGTGGCTGGAGGCCGGTTAGAGGAATACTCTGGTAACTCAGGCTAGTTTTTAATCTTGTTTCCAGACCCACTGGGAACATCAGGATGTAGGAGCTTCCCCTACATAGTGAATGCCTCTCTTTCATTGGAAGTTTCTCAGGACTTGCTCCTGGAAAAATGCATCTATCATAAACAGATAGAAGGACTGGGTGCAGGTGGCTCATGCCTGCAATCCTAGCTGCTCAGGAGGCCGAGATCTGAGGATAAATACATAGCCAGTTGGTGCAGGAAAGCCCATGAGACTCTTATCTCCAATTAACTAGCACAAAGCTGGAAACAGAGGTCTGGCGTAAGTGGCGCTTTGCCATTTTGACCTCTGTACCAGCAGAGGTTGCTTTGAGCAACATAGCTAAGGGACAGCTTGAACCCTGGATCAACGCACCAGTACCATCACAACCAAACAAACCCCCCAAACCCTATAAGGGGAGTGCACAGAAATGGAGGGACAAATGCATGCCGGAGTGATACTCACCAGACACTATGTTGAAAATGAACCATTCAAAACTTGTGGGTGAGGGATGGGAGGGAAAAACTTGGAGAGAGTGAGTGATGACACTGTCCAAAAAGAAATGTCTTCATTACCTGTCTCATGTAACTGTAACCCCTCTGTACATCACCTTCATCATAACAATAAATAATTTCTTTTAGAACCCAGATAAAAGGAAAGTATGAAACATAAAGCTCCACTCACAAACAACAAGCCCAGCTCCTCCCTACTGAGGCCCAGCATGGCCCAGCGAGGGCCTAGAAGATAGGGCGCTAAGAAATTTCCTATTAACAATGTCTAGACAGGGGAGACAAATGTGGATGGATATCCTGAGAAACAGGGCCCCTCAGGCTTTGTGTTGTGTCTCAGTGCTGCCTGAAGGGGCTGCGAATTCTGGATCTGCCCGTTTTTCAACAGACACATCATATCCACATCTGTTTTATTTGCTTTACAATTTAAAACCATTGCAGCTCCTTTCTATTTCTTTGCATCATGGTACTCGGCACATTTCAGCTCTGCTTTTTTCCATTTGCCATTTCTGGGGTTAAAAATATTTTTTTTTAAAAAAACATCACTGGATGGAACCCTTCCCAAATTGGAAAACACATGTTTAGAGCAACTTCATAAAGTGCAGCGTGGGTAGAAAGTTTCAGTGGTAGGTATCGAGCTACAGGAAGGGTTTACACTACCTATGTGGACATCCTGGTAGCTGACCCTGGAAAGGGAGATGGGTTTGTGCACAGGTGATATTAGCTAGAATCCAGGCTTCTGGCCAACCACCTCGGAGCTGGGCTCTGGGTAAAGTAGGAGGGTTGAGGGGAGCTTGTGATTCCTGGAGCTCCTGTTGCTCCTTTCCTGTTAGCATTACAGCAACGCAGTTGTGTGGTGTTAACACACACACGCGCGCGCACACACACACACCAACCCATCCCTAGTTACATAGAATGATTTACAGGACACCGGGCTCCGCATTTCACAGGTCTCTTGTGTACCATAAAAAATATAGATTATAAAGGAATCATCTTTATCTGAACCAAAGCTGCGGTGAAGAAAACCCATGTCCAGCTGAGTGCAGCAGTGAGCTTTCCTTCTTCTCAGGGAAAAAGTCCCACGTCCCCCCGCGGATTTGATTAACATTATTTCCCCCTCTTTGGCACTGGGTTCCTCGTTCATATTTAGTTATTATGCATGTTTTCTTTCAACCGTGGTTCCTAGTTAGGTGATCACACAGACCACCCCTCCCTTGTGAAGCCAGCCACATCAGCCGGGAGTGGGGTGGGGTGGGGAGAGCAATGCACCTGCCAGGCCCCCCAGCTGTGGAGCCAGCCCGGGGGAAGGGAGGCAAGGGGCAGCCCGGGAACCCGAAGAGAGGCCGGGGGTGCCCGGGCTGGGGCTGACTGGCTGAGCTGCGTGGCTTCCTCCTGCGGTTCCAGGCACTGAGGTGCACCTCTCCCTTCTCCGCCCCCAAAGGGGAGAAATTTCCCGGCAGAGAAAATACAATTAAACAAACCAACCCCAAAGGCAGTGAAGCCGCCACATGCAGACACCAGCAGGATGCTGGTCCCAGGGCTGCGTCCATACGTCCGTCTGTCTGTCTACCCAAGCCGGGACGGAGGGGGTGGGGTGGGAGGGCGGCTCTGATGATGCCTTCCGCGAGGCACAGGTGTGTGCACCTGTGGTGTGGCGGGGTAGGGCAGAGGCCAGACGCATGATGTCTGGGAGCCAGAGCGTAAACCCCGTCTCCATCCAGGTCCTGGGCTGGAGGCGGATGCTGTATGTGTGTGTTTGGGGGTCCGGGCAATTGTGTCCAAAGCTCCACCCATCGCCCGGGAAGATGGGGAGGCTGCAAAGATGGGAGTTGGGCTGGGCACGGCGGGTGCTGGATGGAGAAGGAACCCCCGAGGCAGGGTGAGAAGACCACAGGACTTCAGGGATCGGCTGAGTTTTGCTTGCAGTCCCGGGGTGGGGGTGAGGGAGCGGGGGGGGGGAAGAGGAAGGCGGGGAGCAGCGCTGGTGACTCAGTGGCACCCTATCCCCACCCCCCCCCAGCCCCGGGCCCCCTCTCCCAGCCGTGCGCGGCAAGCAGAGACCCTGGACACACGTGTGTGTGTGTGTGTGTGTGTGTGTGTGTGTGTGTGTGTGTGAGGGGGAACTCGGTTTCCCCGAAAAGTCCTGGGGGACCTGGGCGGCGCCGTCGCTCCCCTCGGAGAGGGGGGGACAAGCGTGGTGAGGAGGAGCGCCCCAAAAAGCGCGCGGCGCGCGCGCGGGTGGCTGGCGTGCGCCCCGGAGAGGGTTGGGGAGCCGGAGCCCGGCTTCCCGGGGTGGTGTTCCCCGATCCGGGCGGGCGCACGCCTCCGGATCCCCCCCTCCCCTTCTCCCACCTCTCCTCCCTCCCGTCCGCAGGCGCGCGCGGGAGAGGCGCACTCCCCTTCCCCGGCGGCGTCGGGCGCGCGCCCCGCCCCTCGCCGCCCTCCCCTCGCCGCCCCTCCCCTCCGCGCCTCTCCTCTCTCCCGGCAGAAAGTTAGCAGCGGGGAAGGAACTCGGGGTGGCCACCGCGCGCGGCGGCGGCGGCGGGGACTGAAGCCGGCTGGGCGGCGCTAGGGGGGAGAGACTGGGGTCGGAGGGTTGGGAAGCTGGTGCGGAGGGTGCCGCCGCAGACGGAGCGGGTGCCGCCGGCGGCTCCGTGCGCCCCCCTCGGTCCCCTGGCCAGCGGCTGAGGGGGGTGGGGGGGCGGCGCGGGACTCTGCGGGCCGAGCGGGGGGGAGCAGGGGGCCATGCGGCCGGGCTCCCCCCGGGCGCCGCGGGACAGCAGCCGGGGGCGCAGGGGCGCCGCTTCATGCAGCCGGGGCGGCTGGGCAGCGGCGGCGGCGGCGGCGGCGGCGGCGGCGGCGGTGGTGGTGGCGGCGGGGGCGGCGGCTGAAACCATGTCCGGGCCGCGCCGGGGGCCGCCGCCGCCGCCGCGATCGGGGAGCCGCGATGGCCCGGTGGCCCGCACCGCCGCCGCCTCCGCCGCCGCCTCCGCCTCTCGCCGCGCCGCCGTCGCCGCCCGGCGCCTCGGCTAAGGGACCGCCGGCGCGCAAGCTGCTCTTCATGTGCACCTTGTCCCTGTCCGTCACCTACCTGTGCTACAGCCTCCTGGGCGGCTCGGGCTCTCTGCAGTTCCCCTTGGCGCTGCAGGAAGCGCCGGGCACCGCCGCGCAGCCCCCGCCGAGCCCGCCGCCGCCCTCGCTGCCGCCTCCCGCCGCGCGCCCCGGCGCCCCCTCGCCGCCGCCGCCGCCCGCGCCGCCGCCGCCGGACAACGCGAGCCGCGGGGAGCCGCCCGCCGCCATCCCCGAGCGACCCTCGGCGCCCGGCCCGGACGGCTGGGGGCTGGCGAGCGGCGGCGGAGGCGCCCGGGACCCCTGGCTCCGGAGCCCGCTGGTCCCCGGCAAGGCGATGGCCGCGCCGGGCGCGCAGCCCGAGGACCGGGACGCGCCGGAGTCCAGCACCGCCGCCGCCGACGAGCCGCTCGCAGGCCGGAGAGCGGCCAACGAGAGCGGCGCCGAGAGGGGCGGCGCCGCCGCCGCCAGCACCCCGGACTACGGGGAGAAGAAGCTGCCCCAGGCGCTGATCATTGGGGTCAAGAAAGGGGGGACCCGCGCGCTGCTGGAGGCCATCCGAGTGCACCCGGACGTGCGGGCGGTGGGCGTGGAGCCGCACTTCTTCGACAGGAACTACGAGAAGGGGCTGGAGTGGTACAGGTAGGACCCCAGCGGGGCCGGGACGCGCACCGGCGTGGGGAACGGGGGGTGGGGGGTCCCTCCCGGGGGATGCATGGCTCCCCTGCCTCCCCGAGATGCCTAGGCGCAATCCGGAGAGCCCGGGTCTCCACGGGGGTCCCCCACCCCAGAGTCCTGGCTGAGGGGACTCAGGGGAGGGGAGGGGTGTAGCTTGGAAGGTTGGACTCCAGCTGGCAAAGCACCCCTCCCCCCCAGTCACTTGATTTCAGGGCAGCCAGAGCTCGGGTCCCGTCCTGGCCCTCAGCCTCCTGCTGTGGGAATCTTCCCAGCTCTGGGGATCCCCCCCTCCCACCCGCTTAAGCCTTCATACCGGTGGGGTGTGTGTGTGGGGGGGCTAAAGCAGGCTATACCCCCACCCCCAACGCCTTAGAACTCTGGGATCCTGTGTGGGGGACACGGAGGAGGAACCAGATGGCAGAGCTAAATTGACAAAGGGCTTCGGGGATCCCCAAGAGTCCCTCGAAAGAGCACCCCATCTCCCCCGGGGTGGCTGGAATCCAACTTTAGTATTTTAAGGTCAAAGCAAAAGGAACCAGGGGATCGTTATAAGGAGGACGGAACCTGGTGCTTTGGCTTTCCAGTAAAGATGGGGTGTGGGGGTGATGTGTCCCCCAGAATAACAACTTTTCTATCTCTCTTGGGTTGAACGGCGGGCGCTCCGGGTTGAGTTTTGCATCAAGGGCTTGGATGACTGAGTCACAGTTGGTGCTTTGAAGGAACCGTTGAAGCGCTGGAGTATTGCTCCCCCTGCCCGGTGCTCTTTCTGATCTCCCCCTCCTTTGGTGACTGATGGAAACTTCATGTCTAGTGAGGTGACCGCGTGCTTACCTTCCCACCTGCAGCCAGCCCCTCAGCTGGTGATGTCCAGGGGAAGGGGGTGGGGCTGGTGGAGAGAACTAGAAAGTTCAGTGCAAGTGAAATGAAGGGAGAATCTAACCTTTCTCACCCAGCCATACCTTTAAATAACAACCAGCGTGTAGAAAGTTCTAAAGGCAAAAAAAAAAAAAAAAAAAAGAAAAAAGAAAAAAAATCCTCTCTGGTTTTCTTTCCTTCTTTCCTCCTGTTTGCCATCTTTCTGGGAAACTAAAGCTAGATGACTGTCCCCGCCCCCCCCCCTCCAATCTCGAATTGCATTTCAATAAATAATGGTAGGCATCAAACAGAAACACAACTTCCCTTGGCTGAAAGAGATGTTATCAATTCAAAGGAGCCACTAGATAAAATTGTGGGGTGACAGGGGTGCCTTCCTGCTCAGAGCTGTGCTTTCTAGGTTTAAAGCACTACCTGGGGGAAAAAAAGTTTTAGAAATGACTTCAGAAATATATAAATAAGCAAGGAATGGTGGGTATTGGGACTGGATTGGGTTTTTTTTTTTCTCAGTTAAAAAAAATCTGCCTTATGCTTTTAAAAGCTTGAGAGAAGGACATGTAGGCATAAACATTCCAGCACATTCCACGGCAACAGCCCGAATGTGTCTGTTAATGTCTTGTCTGTTTCAACAGCAAGAACTAATTGCAATGTTTTAGGAGGCTTCAGACAGTCCCTTCCTATCAAAACATAAAACAGCAAATGCCTAATTTAACTGGGGGGAAAATCAGTATTTATAACATCACAAGCCATGGCTTCCAGTTTGTGATTATAATTAAAAAAGGTGTTAGGATGATTAATGCAAAAAACAGCAAAATCGAGACAGGGAAGGATGTCTGGGAAGGGTTTAGCTGTTTAATTGTTAGTGATGGGAAGGTTTGGGTTTCTTTGGTGGGGTTGTTGGAAGCCTTTTCTCCCCACGGACCCCCTTTTCTAATTTTATCTGCACCTCTTGAGTCAGGAGCCCTTTCCAGGGAGGAAGGAAATCCAATCCTTCCACCACGTGTTTGGGATTCTTTGCAGCTGCTGGGAATTTCAAAGGGGGTGTATATTCTTCAGGCAGTTTAAAGTTGAGGGGTGCTTGAGGCAAGAAAGCGTCCTCATAGGGTCTGGGATTTTCTGGAGGTGAAGGAAAGCATGTGACAGGTTTTCTTAGGTTCTTTTTACAATGAAGCTGGGAAGAGAAGGTACGTAAATTCCCTCACTGTCACAATGTGAGGACTGAAGACATACTGGTGATGCTCCCAGCCAGCAACCGGGGGTACAGGGCAGGGCAGGGGAAGGGTGGAGGGAGGATCCATGTCAATATTTAATAGTCATCCATCCATCCATCCATTCATCCATCCATCCATCCATCCATCCATCCATCCATCCAAGGGTGTGGGTAGAACGAGATAGGCTTGGTTCTCACTTAAGATGATCATGCAACTTCTCCCGGTCTGGTCCTTCATTCCTTTGCTTTCCACATGCTGGGTGGGGTTGACTGGACGTGCAGGAGGAAAAAAGCCAAACATCCTCTTGAGAATGAACTTTCTGCTAAGATGTGTCTGTCGAACACAGATCGGTGATGATGTGAAACCTGGCTGTAATGGAAGTGCCCTTTGGAAGCTGCTGGGCTTCGGAAGAGCCCACTAATGCCAGTCTTGCCTGTGGGCGGTTCTGCCCTCTTATTTTGCAGACCATGGCAAAACAAAAACCAAAATAACCCCTCACATGTGTGAGGTTTTCATAAGTTATGTCATTTCTTCATACCTCCCCTCTGTCTCATTTCCATGAAAAGAGGGGACAGCGTCATACTCGATTGCAGAAGAGAAACAACAGCTTTGATTTAAACCCATCACTTTGGAACCCTTGGTCCAACGGTAAACCTTTCAGATAAGGAATCTCTACTTCCCTGCTACTATTCCTTTTTGTACCCAGGAATGCTATAGTGTGTATTTGCCTGATGCGAGATCCCCAAGTTAATTATAACATAGTGAAGTTTCCCCTATCATTTATTTACACTATTTTTTTTAAACATACGTTTCCAGCAGCCTATTGATTCTGTACGTGACGTGGCTCAGGATTTTGGGGTTTTCACCAAGAGGGAGTCCTCAAGAAGAAACTGGGCCGCTTGCTGTCAAACACAGCTGGTTCAGGTTCCTTCGTTCCAGTTAATCAACTTGAGTAGGTTCATTTTCTTGGGTGACACTCAGTGATCCCTAAATCCGGGCATTTGCTTTGCTCCTGACGCCGTTAATCTGATGTGCTGTATAAACACATTGGAGAACAGTTCTGAGCAACAGATTCTCTCACTGGGCAGCATTGATGAATGGATTAGTGTGTGTGTGTGTGTGTGTGTGTGTGTGTGTGTGTGTGTGTGTGTGTGTGTGTGTGTGTGTGTGTGTGTGTGAAGTCTTTGGAGAAGCTAGCTCTGCTTAGCAAATTGAAACAAGTCAGTGATTAAGAAGTTGGGGTGAATTCAGCCCATCCAGCCCTGCTCTCCTGTCCCCCTTCGACAAATGAAGCTTCCAGAATGAGCTGTCTGGATAGAGATCTTGTACTTTTATGAAGGATGGGACTTGGGTAGGCCCCTGGCTGCCTATGCAGAACTCATCAAAGTGACACGGATTCACGTGGTGTCCTGCCACACAGGGACCATGACGCTGCTGTGGTCTTCCCACAGCTCCTGGGTGATGGGAGTTGATGTGGCATGATTTGATTCGTTGGCTAGGGGAAAGAAACCCCGGGAAGATGCTTGGAGAGATGAGTATCAGCTCTGTGGAGGAAGAAGAGGAAAGTGTCCCATGGTCTCTCATGATAGCTGGAGACAAGGGAGGATGGATGGAAAGATCGGCATTTACAGACACGCTGTGGCATTTGAGCGTCTGGAGGATGCTATGAACAGCATTAGCAAGCGTTGTCATTCTGCAGGCAGCGTCTGCTCTGTTCTGGGAGGCTCTGGGTCACTGTGAGCCATTGTCTGAGCTGAGATTTGAACCTGCAGCCTTCCAGTTTCAAAGTGTTTCACCCCTCATTGACATCCATTAAGTACCAAAATGACCATATGCTTTCCCCAGCTGCTGCTGCTCCTCCTCCTCCTCCTCCTCCTCCTCTTCTTCTTCTTCTTCCTCTTCCTCTTCTTCTTATTCCTCCTCCTCCTCCTCCTCCTCCTCCTCCTCCTCCCCCTCCCCCTCCCCCTCCCCCTCCTCCTCCCCCTCCTCCTCCCCCTCCTCCTCCTCCTCCTCCTCCTCCTCCTCCCCCTCCCCCTCCTCCTCCCCCTCCTCTTCCCCCTCCTCCTCCCCCTCCTCCTCCCCCTCTTCCTCCTCCTCCTCCTCCTCCTCCTCCTTCTTCTTCTTCTTCGTCTTCTGTGGTGCTGTTACTGGGAGTTTATAAAGTCTAGTGCTGGTCAGGCAGCTCCACTACTTGAGCCACATTTCCAGACCTTTGCAAGTCTTTTTTTTTCTCCAAGAGGTTTTTTTTTCCCCCCCAGGACATTTTGGACTTCAGTCTTATTTACACTTCCTGTATAGCTGGGATGATGGGCGTGTGTGATATCATGGACAGCTATTGGTTGAGATGGGTCTTGTGATCTCCATTGCTCAGGCTAGCCTCAAATCACAGTCGTTTTGCTCTCTACCACCCATGTAGCTAGGATTACAGAGGCAAGCCTGGTTGGTCCGATGCCTGTTTGATAAATACTGACCATGCACCCAGGTACAGACTAAAGTTGCTGGTGACTTAAACAGGTTCAATTCCTCTTCTCCTGGACCTTCCTTTTTAGCAGAAGGACTGGGCAGACCTCAACAAAGCAAACCAGCAAGCATATAGGGAAAATTCAGAATGTGATAAAACCCATTAAAAGGGAAAAAAAAGAATCTGCAGCTAATTGTGACCCAGAACATTTTTGCCCAATGTGATAGCTTCTACCTGCATGTGGCCATTGAACCCATAAACCATCCAAACTGAAATCCAGCGCTATAAGTACAAAAATACACAGAATGCTAAATTGCTCATTGACAATTTCCCTGGAAGACAGGTTGAAATTCCGATACTAAGGTTGAGCTAGATGAGATCTATGATCAAATTAATTTCCCTTCTTGTCACCTTTTCAGTATGGCTCCTAGGAAATCTCAAAGCACACTTTTGCCTCACATTGTGGTTGGGTTGGGTTTGCGTAGTGTAGAATTAGCTGTTGAGAATGGAAGAGTGCATGAGTCACAGGGGGATTTAACCTGTGGATTCAGATCCAGCCTGTTAGAGGAGGAGGAAGAGGGGGAGGAGGGGGGGAGGAGGAAGAGGAGGAGGAGGAGGAGGAGGAGGAGGAAGGCCTGAGAAGTTACATTTCTAACATGATCTGGATGCGCCTCCTGCTGCTGTTTCTTCCTGCGCCTTGCTTTGAGTAGCAAGGGTAGAACTGCTCTGTGTGTGTGTGTGTGTGTGTGTGTGTGTGTGTGTGTGTGTGTGTGTGTGTGTGGTTTCTGCAGCTTGAACTCAGGGTCTGGGCACTGTCCCTGACCTTTTGTGCTTAAGGCTAATGTTCTACCACTTGAGCAACAGCTCTATTTCTGGCCCTTTGTGTTTCATTGGTGATAAGAGTCTCACAGACTTTCCTGCCCAGGCTGACTTTGAGTTGTGTTCCTTAGATCTCAGCCTCCTGAATAGCTAGGATTATAGGTATGTTTATTCTTTATTCTAAAAGCACTCTCTGTGTAGCCACATGAAACGGAGTTGGAGCTTGGTATGCGTTCCTTACCAGTTAGATGTCCCTTGGCTTCACTTGACTAGGCCAGACCTCTTTCTTCCTGGTAAGATTGCTGGGAAGCATACATGTAATGATACATTGAATGGATTTCTAGAGAAAAGGAATGTGTTAGAGTAGAAATTCAAATGGGCTTGGCTCTCATCCTGGTGTCTTGTGAGCTCTACCTTGGACCATGGAGAGCAATAATGTTGGTTTATTGGTCTTGTTTGGGGAAAAGCCCAGCTATGGCTGGCTTTGCAACATTACTGCTGCAGAATCTGTCAGAGCAAAGCTTGAGGACATTTACAGTGGTCAGATGGTAGATTTCAGGGGCAGGAGACTAGCAGGACCAGGCCAGGCTCACTTCTGTAATCCTAGCTACATGGGAGGGATCAGGAGGATTGTGGCTTAAACAAAAGAGACCCCAAGACTCATTGCAACCAATAGCTGTGCATAATGTCTTACACCTATCATCCCAGCCACACAGAAAGCGTGAACAGGAGAATCACGGTCTAGGTTATCCTGGGCAAAAATGAAGAGCGGGCCCTCCTTGCTGTGTGGAAGGGACTGCTGTTGTTCCGTTCCATCCGCCTTCTCCCAGAAGGGAATATGGTGTCAGGGCTATCAGATTTTCTACTCTGTAAGAGATACCGGAAAGCCAGATTTTGCTGTGAAAAATCTCAGATTTTCGAAGTTGGCTAGAGATTTCAGTGTCTGGAAAGCGGCATGTAGGCCAGCACTGGGATGAATGAAGTCCATCTGTGGGCCACTCTCAGCTGGCTGGCCGCTGACCTGTGATTCCTGCTTCAGACCCAGGCCCATGTTCTTCCAACTGTCCCAGAATTGTGGCTTCTGGGTGCTATTTTTGCTTCATTTTCTTTTCTCCTTAGAAGCAGCTTTTTATAACACCACAGTGGACATGCCTCTCAGATAACACTGCCACAATAACTGGAAGATCTCGACACCAATACAGATGTTGAGGCACGGGAACAGACCTCACAATCAAATTAACTGTGTGTTCCTAACTAGGTTTCCCTAAAGATGGGAGAAGCCACTTTATTTCTGAGAAGGGTCTTGCTATTTTTTGAGCCTAAATGGCTTCAAACCTTTGATCCTCCTGCCGTCAGTGTGGGAATTACAGATAGATGCTACCACGCCACAGTATGTATGTATGTATGTATGTATGTGTGTATGTATGTATCTATATCTTTGTGTGTGTGTGTGTGTGTGTGTGCTATGTGTGTGCTATGTGTGCTAGGTTTGACATCCAAGGCCTCAGGCATGTTAAACAAATATTCTACCCACTAAGCTACATCCTCAATAGGAAAATTGTTGACTTTTCTCCTCATTGATCAGGAGCACCTATCGTTGATATTTATCTATGTAACTTAAACTTACAGATTCTGGGCAACCGAATGAAGCTCTTAGATATATTTAAAATGGGATCTGGGCTTTGCTTTGTTCCACTGGGTGTCAATTTCTTTATATTGAAGCCTTGTTCCTTTGGTGATGAGGCTGTATTATCTCCATAGGGTTCATTCACTCACTTGAATACTTAGATTAGAAGGAACATATTCGACCCTGTAGAGGGAGGAATCTACTACAACAAAGCTACATGGTTTGGACTATACCGAACCATAATCATTGCATGTTTACTTTTAAATTATATTGTATTGTTATTATAGAGGTGATGTGCCAAGGGTTACGGTGACACGTTAATGAATGAATACATTTCTTGTTGAATCACGACAGCCCTTCCCTTACTCTCTCCCAGTTTGTCTGCTCTTATCCCCAAACCTGTTCATTCCCTAACCTTGAGTAAGTTACTATCATTACGCCTCAATTTTTCCATCTTTAGAATGGATTTAAGATTGCTGGCTTCCGAAGGACTGCTTGAGGATGAATTAAGGTAGCTTTTCCAGGGCCTCCTGTGGAGTTAGGGATGTACAGAACACCCCCCTCCCCCGACTTGTTCTTTTTCCCCCCTACTTTTTTCTTTCTCCTTTGCCGTTCTCCTTTATTTTCCTCCAGTGCCTCCCTTCTATCATGCCCGTCAGGAGAGAGGGCCCTAAAGAGAAAGCTGTAATGCATTTTTCTTTTGAATATAGTCTTTTATTTCAAGATTATGTCTGAAGGAGCGGTTATACGCCCTGAAGCAGCTCTTGAATAGCACTCCTGAGAATAATCAAAACCAGATTCCAGGATGTGGTCTGTGGTTACTGGCACAGAGGGGGGAGGCATTTGGGTCCCTAGGTAACCACTGGAGGGTTCTCACAGGGGCCCTGGGCCGGCTGTCGCCAGGCCTCTGTGGGCCACCGGCTGCCTAATGCCTGAATCTCTTGGTGGGATGGAGGACACTCACCCAGTAAGTAAGAGGTTTGGAGAATGCCAGGGCAGGGCGTCCTCATCTCTGGACTCAGAAGAAGTCAAAGCCCTCAAGGATACAGGATGCTCTTGAAAACCCCGTCACCTTCCGTAGCCTGTGACCTAGTAGCTTTTGCTGGTGGGCCACAGCGATCATGGCAGGATTTATGTTTTATTTTTATATGTTGTGCCAGGCATACGTACATATATATATATATATATATTCTTTTTCAATTTTTTTTTTACTTATTTTATTATTAGTAGTGTTAGTATTTTGTCGGTTGTGGGGCTGGAACTCAGGGCCTGGACGCCATCCCTGAGCTCTTTTTGTTCAAGGCTGTCACTCTACCACTTTGAGCCATAGCTCCACTTCTGGTTTTCTGTTGGTTCATTATAGATAAGAGTCTTAGAGGACTTTCTTGTCCAGATTGGCTTTGAACTGTGATCCTCAGTTCTCAGCCTCCTGAGCAGCTAGGATTACAAGTGTGAGACACCAGCGCCTAGCTCTTTTGTACTTTCCTGTTGAGTCAGTGGAGAGGCTCTGAGGCTCGAGGTGAATGACGCAGGGCAGGAGTTGTGTGAGTTGTGTGCGAGGAAGTAGTAAAGGGTTGTCTTTTGCATAATGGATGGTCTCTCTGGGCAGATGGAAACTCCTCTCCGGTGAAGCCATCTCTAGGTTCTGTTGGCTCCTGCCGCTTAACAAGCCATTTCTGTAACTGCCTGGGGAATTTCAATCTGAAATTATGATTCACTGAGGGAACCTTTCAGCCAATCTTGCTATTAATTAAAAGCAAGAGGTTGACTTTTTTTTTATTTACTCTCACTAGTTAACAATTGCTTTCCTTTAGAAAATTGCTTTTAACTTTTAGGAATACTTATTTACAGGGGAACAAAAGCGTGTATCAGGACATACATATATATGACATATCATATATATCATCACATATATATCATAGATATGTCACACATATATAACTTCAAATGATGGAAGTGGCACAAAATAAATGTGGTTTTTTTTCTGGTCTTAGGGCTTGAACTCAAGGCCTGGGCACTGTTCTTGAGCTACTTTTGCTCAAGGCTAGTGCACTATCGCTTGAGCTACAGCACCACTTCCAGCTTTTTCTGAGTCGTTTACTGGAGATAAGAGTCTCATGGACTTTCCTGAACAGGCTGCCTTTGAGCTGTGATCCTCAGATCTTAGCCTCCAGAGTAGCTAAGAATATAGGCATGAGCCACCGGTGCCTGGAAATAAATAAGTCTTATTTATTTATTTAAGTTTCTGTGACCGAGAAGTCTGAGGTAAGGCAGGTAATGGGCTTCAAGAAAAGTTGGGTCCAGGGACTGAAAGACCTCTGTCTTTTTTCTTTTTTTTTTTCCTGCTGTTTATTTCTATTTGGCTTCCTTCTTGAGTAGGTTGTCTCACCATATTTGTGTTAAGATGATAAATAGTCACCCTAGATAAACATACTTTATTCCTTTATTTCCTGTTGGAATTATTTTAAGACATTCAGTAGAAAATTCCTGGAGATGCCTTTGCCCTGGGAATGATCCATTCCCACAGCAGTAGTTGTATGGTGCCCTAGTTAAGTCTGGACCTCTTTGGCTTAGGTTGGTGGTTGGGGTACAGTGGGGTTAGCCCCAATGAAACTGCAAGGAATAATTTCTATATAGAGAAAAAGGTGTTCAAGGGTTCTGCAGCCAGAAAGAAGGGAACTACTTAAGCCAGACGTTCATTAAATACAAAATCTGCTCAGGGACAGGGACAAGGACTTGTGCTCTGATTTAGCATTTTAACTCTGCATGGGTCATTCATTTATTCATTTATTTATTTATTCATTAAATACATATTATAAGTTCTGGGCTTATTTATTTATTTATTCATTAAATACATATTATAAGTGCTGGACTCAAACATGAACCAAACGTGGTTAGTGAGTGGAAAGAGTTCACCCAGTACAGAAACAGACATGGGAATGATAATATTGAAAAACTTTGACCAAGAACCAAAAGTGGAAGGGTAGTTCAACCTTGAGATTTAATGTGATGTATTGTTTATATATATGTATACACATATGTATTTATACATATACATGTATGCATACATCTCCTGTGAT
Source organism: Dipodomys merriami (assembly GCF_024711535.1). Lineage (NCBI taxonomy): Eukaryota > Metazoa > Chordata > Mammalia > Rodentia > Heteromyidae > Dipodomys > Dipodomys merriami. The sequence goes on along the minus strand of NW_027206202.1, from coordinate 3,615,081 downwards.
TTGTTTTATGGATACTAAAAAAAGATATCTGATAAACATCTTGTTACTTTTAAAACAATATACTAGCAGCTAGTACCATCTTTAGCATTTTAATGGGAGAATTCCCATTTTTAACCCAAAACAAGATAAGAATATCTATTATTATAACTATTATTTACCATTGTTCAGGAATTGTTAGATAATACAATTAGGAGGGAAAAAAGAAAGAAAAGGTAGAATTATCATTATTTGCAAGCAATTTCCTCTATTTTTGGAAAACCTGAGAAAGACAATCTACTACTGTTAGAAACAGTAGTAGAATTCATTAATGAGACTGGTAGGGAAGTAGCTATTGCAAGAGCTATAGTTTTCCAATTTTCCAGAACTAACCCTTTTGAAACTATAATGGGAGAAAATATTCTTGTGTAGGACCAAATGAAAAGACAGAGGTCACTAGGAATAAACTCTGCAAACATTGCAAAGAGTTTTGTGAGAACAAACCTTTCCATACTATCCCGAGAGCTGTTTCTCTTCCTCCTTGATTTTGTTTGCTTGTTGGTATAATTCTTGGCTGCCTAAATGAAGGTCAGGGTGGGTGAGGGGGGAGAAGTCTGTGTGTGTCTGAAAAAAATACTGCTTATATACGTAATACCCAAATGCAGTACTTTATATAGAGTTTCCTTACTTTCTATATCTTTTTTGACAGAAAATGATGGCAAGATCCACTATTCCTGTTCAGTCATAAAGTGCTGTGATTGCTTGCAGGCAGGGTGGTAGGTCAAGGTGAGGATTGCTGGTTGAATAAATTAATGATCACAGGTTCAATAAAAAGATGATTTGGGTACAAAACAGTGGCTATCATAGGGAGAAGAACATTTTGGTGTGCAAGACCATTAGCAGTGGTAGAGGAGTAAACATGGTAGACACCTGTGGTACTGACTGTGCTGGGCTCCGCCCCAGGTATCAAACGTGGTTCAATCTTTGCAAGAACCTCCAGAGAGAGATAGAGATGGTGTTCCGTGAACATGAACTGTCTGCCATGGACTCTAGTATTGCCTCTTCGGTCTCCAGCTCTTGATCTGTTTTGGGAAGTTCTAGAAACTTTACAAGGTAGGACATAGCGGGGAAGTTGGTCATTAGAAGCATGCGTTTGCAGGTCATACCTGATTCCTGGTTCTTCACTGTGCTTCCTGTCCACCATGAGGGGAATAGCTTCCTCCCCAGGATCCCACCTCCATGATGTTCTGACTGAATGCACTGGGGTAAGCGACCATGGACCATAAGCAAAATAGATCATTGCCCCTTCAAATGATTGGTGGCAGGTGCTGGATCACAGGCACATAACAGTAACTGACACATTTGCAAGCAGAGGGGGTGACGTGTGGGAGAGGGGGTGGGGGCAAGACAACTTGATTCCAAAATGGAAAGTTGTTAGTCAAAGATGTGTGGCCACAAACGCACAATACTTCCTTGTGTTTCTCCCAGGTCTCTTTTGCACTGGAAGTGTGGCTTCTGCCAGTAAGCAATACATATGTGCATTTTCTGTGTTTTGGATTTCCCTGGGCTGCTGCTCATCAGATCAGGACAAGACAGGCCAGTGTAGCATCTGGTCCTCACAGTCCACCGGAAGAGACATGCTCTCTGTTCGGTGGTGGCTGTTCACGTTGAAGTCCTATTTATTTTTCATTCCCTCTTCCTGGAATTCTCTGTGCCTGATCGCCACATGCTAGTGTCTCCTTAGCTCTATCTCGAGAGATTGGCTCAGATTTATAGCTCTTTAGAAAGACCATTCCCAACCACTTAATTGAAAGACCCCTCTTCCGAGCTGGGTGTAGTGGTGCATGCTTGTAATCCCAGCATTCTGGAGGATGAGGTGAGAAAATGACTAGTTCTAGGCTCTCCCTGATGGCATAGTGAGATCTTGGCTCTAAAACATACGTAAATGGGCTGGGTACTGGTGGCTCACACCTGTAATTCTAGGCAAAGATCTGAGGATTGTGATTTGAAGCCAGCCCAGGCAGGAAAGTTTGTGAGACTCTTCTCTCCAGTGAACCAACAGAAAGGCTGGAAGTGGAATTGTGATTCATGTGGTAGTGAAAAAGCTCAGGGGCAGCAACCAGGCCCTGAGTTCAAGTGAGTGTGTGCGCGCATGCACTCATGTACGCGCGCGTGTGCGCGCGCACACACACACACACACACACACACACACACTAAGCTAAGCTAAGCTAAGCTAAAAGTAAATGAATGAATGAGAGAAAGAGAAGAAGAAAGGAAGGAAGGAAGGAGGGAAGGAAGATAAAGATCCTCCTCCACTTCTGAACTTTGTTACTGCTTTGTTTTCTTGGACCATATATTGCTGTCTAAAGCCCCTGTAATTGCTTTCTTCTTATTAGTTGGTGATAAACTATACAGAGCAAATGTCTTGTCCAAAGTCTCATTCTTTGCTAATATCTAGAGCAGTATCCGCACACAGTAGGCTCTCGGTAGGTGGTGTTTGTTAGTCACTACCATAGGTAGACTAACATGAATTAATGTAGTGATGAGTCAAAAAGGCCTTCTCTATGCACTACCCCAGGTTTCTGAGAAGAACATATACATTTCATGGGAGCTCTGGTTAGAAATGACCTATGTAACTTGTGGGCAGGGATGGGACAGGGAAGCTGGGGGAAAGCGAAAGAAGGAGTAACATTGTCTAAAGAAAGAAATGTACTCATTACCTGGCTTATGTGCATCACCTTAATAACAGTGTAATTATAGTAAGCAAAAAATTCATAATTAGAGCCAGGAGCGGGCACACACACTTGCAATTCCAGTATTTTGGAAGATTAAGGCAGGAGGATTTTAAGTTTGAGACTCAGCTACATAGTGAAACCACATTTCAGAAATTATTTTCACTAATAATTAGTGAAATGGCTGGGCACTGGTGGCTCACACCTGGAATCTTCACTATGTAGGAGGCTGAGATCTGAGGATTGTGGTTTGAAACCAGCCCGGACGGGAAAGTCTCTGAGACTCTTAACCCCAATGAACCACCAAAAAGTCAGAAGTGGAGCTGTGGTTCAAGTGGTAGATAGTCAACCTTAAGTGAGAAAAACTTAAGGGACAGTGCCCAGGCTGTGAGTTCAAGGCCTAGTACTGGTGCATGTGTGTACACACATACATCACACAGACACACAGACAGACATACACAGACACAGACACACAGACATACACACAGACACAGACACACACACAGACACATAGACACACGCCTGTATGTAACTTTACAAATCATTGTAGCTACACCTTTGCTTATGCTTTCAGGTTTAAGTTTCTGCCTAAAAAGTAACACCTTTGAGAGCTGGTGGTGCTGAGGGAATATTTGAGTGTAGCTACAACTCTGCTCTCATAGGGCAGTTTGACTATTTGGTGTCATGTAGTATTGGGAGAAAGGAAGAAGCTAAAGATTTGAGTCTGGGCTCTGCCTCTGCCTTTCTTTGCATGTCTGTATAGATAAGTAGGTAGTCTGGGTAGCCTGTGTATCTTCATTTGCTCATCTCTAAAATGGGCACAACAGCCTTTCCTAATCCTGTGATGATTTTTTTTTGCAAGTGGGGAATAATGGTAATGAGCCGGAGTTACCTTGTCTACATGTGTTCATTGTTGTTAATCCATACACGTTTTCCTGAATTCCTTCAGGTAATTGGTTTTCTGGGATGTTGCACTCCAGGGAGTATCTGAAATACAGGACACAGGACAAGCACTCTTACCATAAAGTTAGATTAAGAGGTTTAATTTACAGAAACTATTTTATAGCATGGATATCAAATGTTCTGCATGCAGACTGTATAAAGTTCAGGAAAATTCTCCCGAGAGTCTGCATTAACTCTTCTGTAATCACATGACCATAGGTGCGGTGGATGCTTATTTGTAACTGAAATGATGTAAATAGCAACAGGGCAGGCTTGCTTCAAAGCCTACCCTGTATGTGATGAGCTATGGGACTGACTGAAAGGAAGAGTCTCTTGTTTGCTCTCAACTGGCCCATCATTTCTATTTCCTGCATACCTTCCAGGCTTTTAAAATTTTTAAATCAGTTTTTTATTGTGAAAATATTGCACAAAGGGGTTACAGTTACATGAACAAGGTAATGAGTACATTTCCTATCAAGCATTGTTGCCTCCTCCGTTGTTTTTCCCCTACCATCCCTTCTCTCCCATCTCCACAACTACATTTCCCCCCCTCCTCGCCCCCCACCCTCCTGCCTAAATTGTAAAGTTTGTTTTTCAACATAGTGTCTTGTACATCTCATTGTTACAATGGATCAACCTGTATCCATATTTAAATATTTTGTTTTTGCTCTTCCCTTCCCCAAATTAGACCGACATCAAATACAGTGAAAACAGGGGATATACCATGGGGAAGGAACATACAAAGCAACAACAACAAAAAAAAATCACATGGTACCTTATAAATAAATACGTTAGAAACAATAGCAAGCAAGAAAAAAACCACTTGTGTCCCTACTTTGGGGTTCATTTTACTTAATTTCATCTGATCTGGTCATATGTACATAGCTTTTGACCTTTTCTACTTGTCTCAGATATATACTAGTTATTGCAAATAAGGGAAACCATGGAACCTATGTTTTTTAGGCCTGGCTTACTTCACTTAATATAATTTTTTTTCCAAGTCTTTCCATTTCCTAACAAATGGGGCGATGTCATTCTGATGGAGGCATAGAATTCCAAATTCCAATATATGGTGTGTGTGTGTGTGTGTGTGTGTGTGTGTGTGTGTGTGTGTGTGTGTGTGTGTGTGTGTGTGTGTGTGTGTGTGTGTGTGTGTGTATACACCACATTTTCTTGACCCATTCATCTACTGAAGGGCATCAGATGCCCTTCCAGGCTTTTGTATTAGCATCCAGTGTTCTTGGTGGTAGGCAAAGCAATTAGGATTATGTCCTATTCCACACAACCTGGGAATATTGTAGTTTCCACGGCAAAGGGGAATTACATTGTGGGGGGAATTAAGATTCTTAAATGCTAACCCTGCTGGCTTACAAAAGGGAAATGGTCCTGGGTTATTTAGATAAGCCCAGATAATTCCTAAGAAACCATACAAATGGAGAAGAAAGATGGAGGAGAGCCATGTCACCATGAGAAGGACCCCAGTCAACTCTTGTTGGCTTTGAAGATGGACTGAGAGGGGCCAACAGCCACCGAATGGGAACAGCTTCTAGAACCTAGGAAGGAGATTTTCAAGGAGAGAGATTTTTCCCATCTAGCACCCCCTAAAGGAATGTAGCTGTTGTCAGTTTACTTTTAGCTCATTGAGAGCCATTGCAGGCTTTGGACATCCGGAACCATAAGGTGATATATGTATATTAAGATATTAGGCTCGGGGCTGGGAAGGTGGCTTAGTGGTAGAGGGCATGCGTAGCATGCATGAAGCCCTGGGTTCGATTCCTCAGCACCACATAAACAGAAAAACCTGGAAGTGCTGCTGTGGCTCATGTGGTAGACTGCTTGCCTTGAGCACTGAGAGGCTCAAGCACAGTGCCCAGGCCCCGAGTTCAAGCCCCAGAACAGGCACAAATAAAAAAGTTAATATATATATATATATATATGTATATATATATATATATATATATATATATATATATATATATATATTAAGCTTGTGGATTCTTGTTACAGCAGCAACAGGGAACCAATACAACACCTTTCCACAGATGTTTCTAGCACTCAACACACCCTTTGGGATGTTCTCACTGTCCTCCTTGTTTTAGTTTTATTCTGGATGGAAAATATCACTTCCAGGGCTCACTGGGTCTCTTGCTAAGGGGATGGAGTAGAGCATGATGGGAATATTCAGTGTTTGCAGATGGAAACGGTACTTGTGACTTTCCTAAGTAAGGGTTTTCTTTTGTTTGTTTGTTTGCTGGTTTGTGGGGCTTGATTTCAGGCCCTCAGCGCTTTCCCTGAGCTTTTGTGCTCAAGGCTACCACTCTACCATTTTGAGCCACAGTGCTACTTCAGTTTTTCTGGTGGTTAATTGGAGATAAGAATCTACAGATTTGCCTGGACTGGTTTTGAACTGTGATCTTCACATCTCAGCCTCCTGAGTAGTTAGGAAATCAGGCATGAGCCACTGTTGCTTGGCTAGGTCTTTGTGTTTTCTGAGGTCTTTTCTTCTATGGAATCTGTCTTGTACCACTTGTACACAGCTAGAGGTAAGCGCTCTCTTCATGGGAAAATACGGGCAGATGTGGTTTTGCTATTTCATATACCATAGTTACTATACCCTGATAGAGGCTTCCGTGTGCGTGCGTGTGTGTGTGTGTGTGTGTGTGTGTGTGTTTGCCTTTTCTCTCTACAACTGGAGCTACATCTCCACTTCCAGCTTTTTTTTGGTGGTTAATTGGAGATAAGAATCTCTTGGATTTGTCTTCCAGGGCTAGCTTTGAACTGTGATCCTCAGATTTCAACCTCCTCAGTACTAGGATTACATAGGATTACAGGTATGAGCCACTGGTACCCCAGCTTCAATTTAGCTCTTAATTCCCTCATTCTGCAGAGACCTACTTTTGATCCAGTACCATACAATGACATCAGAGTGCTGGGGTCGGAGATGATTATTATGCATCTCTCAGCTATCCCTGTTATTTAGACACATTGCCACCAGGTGGTGGTTAGGCAACATTGGCTGCTTTCTGGTTCCTTCTCAATCTAGATTAACCCTGCACAATTTTTACCGAACTCATAAAATGGCAGGCATTGCACAAGGTTCACTTTCAGGAAACAATAAGCAGGTATCAAAATAGATGCCTTGAGCCATTTAACAAATCATATCAAAGGGCAGTTGGATATTTTTCTCCTCTCCGCCTTCTGAAGCAATGTGTTTGTGTACAGGTGCAGAAAGAATATTGTTGGGTAACTTCCCCCCCCCATACTACTACTATGACCAGTGGAATCCTGACAATGAACGTACCATGTTACCATTTAACATAAGAAAATATTACAGTGCATAACCAGTTCTTAGGTGGGTATATTGCCCACCAAGAATCTGAAAATTGAGTGGTGATGTTAATTGACAAGCCCCCTTGATCTCTCCTGACCCTGCTATCCTTGTTTCAAACACAGCAGCAAGTCAGTTCTGTATTTACTGTCATTCACTTCTATATTGTCAAGCCAAAAAGCTCTTAGCTTCCCTTTCGGTGCTTTCTCTTTGCTCTCTCTCACCTCTCATCCACCAGGAGGAAGAAATCATTCAGAAATCACAATCTGTTGAGCACCTTAAAAAAAGTCAGGCATTGGTGGTTTATGCTTATCATTTTAGCTACTAAGGAGGCTGAGACCTGAGGATCCAAGTTCAGAGCCAACCTAGGCAGACAAATCTGTAAGAATCTTTATTTCTAATTAACTAGTGATAATCCAGATCTACAAGCATGGTTTAAATGGTAGAATGCAGTGGTGAATGGAAATGCCATGCAAGAGCATAAGGTTATGAGTTCAAACCCTAGTCCTGGCACATACACATACACCAGAAAAGAAAAAAGTGAAAAAGGAAGACAAAAAAGAAACAAAACATCTTCAAAACTTGGTTTCAGCATCAGATCTTGATTGGCTGCTATTCTTCTGGTTATTAGAGGTGCAAATCTCAGGTAAAATCTGAACTGAGCATGAACCACACACACACACACACACACACACACACACACACACACACACACACACACACACACACACACACACACACACACACACACACACACACACACACACACACAGAGCGATTGAGTGGCTCATGTTTCTGAGAAGTCTCCGGTAAGGCTGGGAATCATTTTTTAAACCTTTACATTTATTTTTATTTTCAGTGTGGCTTAATGAGAGCTTACTGCTACTATTTTCAACTGAGGTGGTTGGCTGCATTCTTAAAACTTGACTCCCGTGTTGTTATAAAATGGGTGTGTTTTAGACAGAGATATCAAATACATGGCATAAACACGTTAAGGGAAAGAATTATTTTTTTTTCTGACAATTTAAGAGGTTTCAGATCCTTATGGAATGGATTGTAAGGTGGAGTGGATCAGATCACTTCACAATGGCCACGGCAAAGAGAAGAACAGATACAGAAAGAGGAAAAAGAGGAGGAGGAGGAGGAAGAGGGGGGGAAGAAGGAGAAGAAAAAGGAGGAGGAGAACAGAGAGGATGGAATGTCTGTCTTGATGGTTGTCTTTTCTACTTCTACCCCCAACCTCATTCCACATCATCCATCCACATTAGGAGCAGTTCTCCTCTACATTTATCCTCTCTCTGGAAACACCTCACACAGAGGTGGCCTTTATGCGTCTCCTGGGCATATCCTAATCCGGTCGAGTTGATGGTCAAGATTCACCTCACACAGTGCCAGCCCTCTTCTTTCCCCGCAAGGGCAGTTGGAAAAGGTTGCCATCTTTGTCCCAGAAGTCTCTGCTAAGAGCCCTCATGTATCTGATTAGGTATCTCACGGGTCCTGCAAGCCATCAGTCAAAAGTCTCTGTTGCCAGGGTTACAAGAGGCTGGAAGCCCCGCCTTTCTGGGAGCATAGGTAGAGCTCAGTATTATTATTATTTTTTCTAGAGGGACAGAGAATGAGACACAGAACATTTTCTCAGAGCAAAACTAGAATATGGTTATTAAAGAAAAGAAGTGGATGCTGATGCCAAAACAACAGATGTCGATTTCAAGACTTTGGTTTCAATGCAATCTTTCCCTGGAATACAACGGAATAAAATAAATCAGACATACTGTGAGTTCTCTTACCTTGTGCACAGATAGAGAACTTGGGTCACAGCCTTTCTACCAAGGTGAGCATGAGGAAGGCATCCCTAAATCTCCCTCTTCTCGTTCACTGCTTGAAGATTCTGCATTTGTTCTGAAGAACAGAAGAGATCAAGGAAGTAAGGAGATGCAAGGAAGGAGACTTGTCCAGTCTCTAAGATGGGAAAGCCTGAAAAGAAAACCATAAGAGACATCTAAAGATCCTCTTTCCTCCACCTCAGAAATCACTAATTATTTATTTAGAATACTTTCTATTTCTATCACTTCCTTAGCAACCCCTAGCAGCTGCCTAGGAAAATTTAAAGGGATTGTGTATCTTACCAGAGAATTCTCCAAATAGCAAGGAAATTCATTTCATCACATTAAATCTTCCTGCCCGGATTCACTACAAGTAGAGAGGGAGAAATGATTTTGGCATTTGATCAGTCTTAATATAACAACTAGATAGCCCAGAAATTCTAGAGCAGCCTTCATTCCATGGCTTTTTAGGCTTTTCACTTAAAAGCTAAGGCCTACAAGGTAGAATTAAGTGTGATTTAAATTTTTTTGTGCTTTTCGTGAGACTTTTTATGAAAATAAATCCCCCCCTTTATTGGGAGGGTGGAATACCTTGCCAAATTCAGTGTTTTGATGTTTTGCTATATATATGTGTGTGTATACTTATACATACTATATTTAAGACACACACACACACATACACACACACATCTACCTTACATAAGGGATTTCCATTAGTGTGCAGTGTATTTCTTCCTCAGCGTGTGTGTGTGTGTGTGTGTGTGTGTGTGTGTGTGTGTGTGTGTGTATGTATGTGTGTAAATTTTATAGCATCCTGAAGTGTGATCCCCAGTAGGGATTTCTTGGGAAACTTGTAGCCTTTGAGTTTCTTGAGCCTCTTCAGACTTTATTTTTATTTTGTTTTCAGTGCAGGCTAATTTCTTATGTGATCTTGAACGTTGGCTGTTTTTTGCATGTCGATCGTGGAACCCAGGGCTTTGAACATGCTTGACAATGCTCTGCCGTGGATCCACATCTAGCCAGGAGCACAGACATGAGCCACTGGTGCCTGGACTCACCTTCCCTTCTTACAGATACCATTCAGAATGGATTTGGGTCTTCCATTGGACTTCTTTTCAATTCAATTCCCTCTTAAAGACTTTTTCTCCGGTTGCAGGCACATTGTGCAGTGCTGGAATTAGGATTCCACCATAGGAATTTCGGGGGAACAGGTGAAGAGAAGGCACACACACACACAAACGTGAATCCGAGGGTCTCAGTTCCCTCTTGACTAAGCTGCCTGGATGGCCCGGCCCCCTGTGCTGTCCCCATTCCTCCAGAGTGACAGGCCCAGTCTCAGACTAATAGCTCATATCTGTGCACGAACCCATTTAGAGATACAACTAGAGTTTGATTCTTACATGAGAGTCTTAAAAACAGCAACAACAACAACAATGAGCAAAGAGATGGGAATAAAAGAAGAAGGACATTTACTCTTTCCCATGACTCATCTTCTGCTTCCTGTATTGGGAGCTTCGTGCCATTAGCAGGAGCCACTGCTGTGTCTCTCCCTTCTGAGTAATTAATATAGTGAGTTAAGAGGCCACTGCTGAGAACTTAGGGAGAGTGAACATGGTTGCTGTCACCAGTGGTTTACAGGTACCCAGGCTATCTTACTGTCTGTTAGCTTAGGTGTTCAGTTCCCCCTGCCACTCCTCCTCCTCCTCCTCCTCCTCCTCCTCCTCTTCCCTCTCCTCCTCCTCTTCTCCCCCTCCCCCCTCCTTCTTTCTTCGTCCTAGGGCTTGAATTCAGGATTTGGGCATTGTTCCTGAATTTTTTTTTTTGGATTCAAATTGAGTGCTCCATGATTTGGGGCACAGCCCCACTTTTGGCTTTTTGGTCGTTCATTGGACATTTGAGAGTCTCGTAGACTTTCCTACCTGGGCTGGGCTGAGATCCTCAGATCTCAGTCTCCTGGGTAGCTAAGATTACAGATGTGAGCCTATAAAGCACCCAGCTTTGAGTTCCATTCTTAAAGCACCCGGTGACATGATCCTATTCATTCCCCCATGGTACAGGAAATATGGGACATTCCAGTTTGGAAATGATGAGTAATTTATCCACAGTCCCAGAGTCTGGAACTGCTTGGTACAGACTCCTTCACTTCAGAGTCTGTGGTCCCTTGGCTTGTTTTACTTTGGCTATTTATTTTGCTCTTGCTTATATGTTTTGTTTCCTGCTTATGTGTCACTAGATTTGTGAAACGTGTCTGCAGCTTGGCCGAGAGTTCATAATTTGGCAATAGAGTGACACTTTCACAATACATGGATTGCAGGGATATTTTAGGCTTTGTTTGACCACTTTTCTCCGGAGGGACGGCTGTATGGTTCTATCTGTTGCTTACAGCTTTATTAACAAAGCTGGAGAAATTTTCTTGTTCCCTGTGATGCTCTTGTCTGTGCGGAAGATGGAAACACTGATGAAATTTCAAAGCACTTTGAAGTTTTTCATCCCCTCTGAAAACCTGTCAGAGGGCACACTTATTTCTGAGTTCTTAGGAGAGATTGCTATGTCATTCCCAAGCAATACTATCGATTTAGGAAAATGGAGTCCCTTTCAGATTCCAGGCACCTGTGAACCCTTCGTAAATGCTTTAAAAAATAAAGACGGGTGTTGCTGGTGGCTCACGCCTGTAATCCTAGCTACTCAGGAGGCTGAGATTTGAGACTAGCACTTTGAAACCCCAGCAGGAAAGTTCATGTGATTTTTTTTTTTTTAAAACAGTCTCCATTGAACCAGCAAAACCTCCAGAAGTGGAGGGGGGCTCAAGTGGTAAGGTGTCAGCTTTGAGGGAGGCCCCAAGTTCAAGCCCTGGTATTGTCATAAAGAAAAACATGAACTAGAGATAGCGATCCCAGGCACCATTACCTTGAGAGGAAAGGTGATGTGAGTTTCAAGTGCAGCCCCGACTCTTGAATGCCTTTAGTGAGAGTTTCGTTTCTGTTATCCAAATAACACTGACTGCTGCTTCTGCATGAAAGTGTGGAAAAGCAAATACTTCCTCGCTTTGAACTGCTGCAGAATCATTTTTCTGTTAAGACTTGAGAACTGACAGTGAGGCCAAAGATTCTTTTTTTAAACAAAAAACTTTCCCCAGTGATTTTAAGTGGAGTCAGATGATTGCTGGTTTGTGGAGTGGTGGTTAGTGATTGGTGGGAGCCTCTGGGCTTATCAGTTACCACGTCCATGACCTGCCCACAGACTCTGAGGCAGAGGAGTGCCTGGGCACTCCCTGAGAAGCCCAGGGCGGTCCCTGTCTTAATCTTACATCTACCCACAGAGCAGTTAATACAACATCTAGAAGGTAGATGTGACCATCCAATTAAACTTAGTTAAGAGCAACTGAAAACCAGAAGTAAGATGGCTCAAGCAATACAGAAATATATTCCTGTCTTATCCAAAGGGCTCCCATTGGACTTTTCATTTCATCTCTCCACCATTGCCAAGATGTGGGGATCTTTGTTTACACACTGTCCAAGTTTCAACCATCAGATTTTCACTTTCATCAACAGCAAAGGGAAGAGCTCCTGGTCTTAAATTCCATTGGTCCAAACTTCACCTCATTAACCATAAAAGCAGAACACTAGGATTCTCATGTGCTTAAAACACATTGGAAGACAGCAGCTTCTATCAGAACAAGATGTAAGAGGAGCATGCGCCCACAGAAATGGGACACTTTAGGTCCAGGAGTATCTCTATAAAAGATTATATGGACTGCTGGGCCCTGGTGGCTCACTTCTGTAAAATCTAGCTACTCAAAAGGCCAAGATCTAAGGATCAAAGTTAAGAGTCAGCCCAGAGAGACAAAGCCAAGGGTCCCTTAGCTGCAAATCTACAATTAACCAGCAAAAGGCCAGAAGTGGAGGTATGGCTTGAGTGGCAGAACATCAGCCTTGAGGAAAAAAGCCAAAGAAAATAAAAATAAAAATAAATCATATGGGGGTGGGGGGAGAATGCAGTCATAAAATTCAATGCATAACTACAAAAATAAGGAAATTGACACAGAACTAGAGGGAATCACAGAACTAGAAGGAATCAGGGAAAAACATACAACAGCGGGACCCATCAGCTGCACTGGACATTGATAAAAATGAACTAAGCAACTCAATGGCAGCGATGGGAGGGAGGGAACAAGTGGGAAAGAGGGAACAGCTGATGCTATGCAAAACAAAAGAAATGTACATATCACCCAATGTGGAAGAAATAACTGTATTGCAAAGCTCATAGAACTCATAAATGTTATAGACCATGATAGACAATTTGCCCCATGAAAGTTAGAATGTGTTTGTGACTTTAACTAAGCATCACTATCCCACAATACTGTGAAATTTGGGGAATTATGTAATCACTTAATCACAATAAAGAATTTGAAAAAAAAAGAAAATTGAGGGAAGGGATGGGTTTGGAAGGCACAAGGGAGAATGGTGAAGGAGGTGACATCAATCAAGATGCACTGTAATCATAAACTGCTTTGGTGAATAGAAACTCCTTTGTACAATGACTTAAAGATAAATTTTGAAGAAAACATTAAAAAAAAATATAGGCAGGCGGGTGCTGGTGATTCATGCCTGTAATGCTAGCTACTCAGGAGGCTGAGATCTGAGGATCACAGTTCAAGGCCAATCCAGGCAGGAAAGTCTGTGAGACTCTTATCTCCAATTAACCACCAGAAAACCAGAAGTGGATCTGTGGCTCAAAGTAGTAGAGCACCAGCCTTGAGCAAAATTGCTCAGGGACAAACTCAGGCCATGCGTTCAAGCCCCATGATCATCCAACCAAAAAAAAAAATATATATGTATATACATATATACTATATATACATACATATATATATATATATATATATATATATATATCATATGGGCAAATGAGATTGCAGAAGTGCCATCCATAGCAACCCACCTTATTGGCACAGAAATGCACTGGTTGAATTTCAAAGGAAAAAAGAAAAGGAATATAACTATAATATAAAACACCTACGTGTAAATATATAGAATATACTATGTCTATGTAGCAATATACACATATAATACAGGTTTGAAAAAAAATCCCTCACCACAGTACCACCACATGAACCTTCGTAATCCACAGACCCAGGTCTTTAGCAATGTTGTTTCAGCTCTGGTCTTGCTCAAGTTCCCCTTGACCTCTGACCTTATCATAGAGAGAAACCTTCAAAGGGTCCCTTCTATTGTCACTCACATGTGAGTGTCATAAGATGATCTGATCATCTTATGAGCTAGGTGCTGGTGTCTCACACCTGTAGTCCTAGTTACTCAGAAGGCTCAAAGCTAGCCTGGGCAGAAAGTCTATGAGCTCTTATCTGCAGTTAACCACCAGAAAATCAGAAGTGGTGCTGTGGTTCAAAGTAGACTGTAGCAGAACTCATTGACAGCTCCTAGGCCCTGAGTTCAAGTCCCATAACTGATTAAAAAAGAAAAGAAAAATCATCTTAGGAAATCTAGCACTGGTGGCTCATACCTCTAACCTTAGCTACTCAGAAGCCTAAGATCTGAGGACCGCAGTTCAAAGCCAGCCTTGGGAGACAAATCTGAGACTCATTTACATTAACCAGCAAGAAGCTGGAAGTGGGGCTATGGCTTAAGTGGAAGACCACCAGTCTTGGGTTTTTAAAAAAAAACAAAAACTAAGTGAGTACAGAAAGCTCTGAGTTCAAGCCCCAGTACTAGAACAAAAATAAACAAATTGAGAAAAAGATCATCTTATCAAACTCTCAGCAGGACCTTTGTTATGTGTTACAGATGAGGAAACCAACACTTAAAGCAGGGCAGTGAACTACAAGTGACTTATCTCAGATGACAGAATGCTTAGAAGGGCCTTGCGACCAAGCCTAGATTTTGACCTATTGACTCAACTTCCAGACATTATTGGGACACCTGTTTCTCAGCTCTGGTGGATTATTCCCATTGTGCCAGGCACTGCACTCCATGCTGGAAAAAAAAAAAAAAAACTAAATCAAAGCAGTGGGTTTTTGCTCTTGTAGTATTTGCTTCCGGTAGGGAAGAAAGTTAAATCTAGGTATTAAAAGCTGATCATAGGAGCCTTCATGGGCCTTCCGATGGAGCAGTATGCAATCCTGTAAGAATATGGCAAAAGATGTGATGTGAGCCTAGAAAGGAAGAGGTCTAACGGATTGGAGAGTCTAGGGAGACATCCCCTAGAAAAGTTGCATTTGTGATGAGATCTAAAATGTAAGTAAGTAGGCGAAGGTGTGTGTATGTGTGTGTGTGTGTGTGTGTGTGTGTGTGTGTGTGTGTGTGTGCATGCGCACACGTGTACATGCGTGTGTGCAGAGGGAAATAACATTGCAAAGACCTTATGGCAGGAAGGTGCATCATACATTAAGGGGAAAAAACAAAACAACCCAGGATGCCAGCACTCAGTTGAAGCTGTGGACCAGTGCGATGGAGGGATCTGTTGGTCATGCTATGGACTTGGGGGTTTGTCCTAGAAACATGGAGAGGCTGGCTGTGGGGTGGTTTTAGCAGATAGACGACACCATGGTGTTTTGATGTTGCAGTGATCATCTGGTGGCTGTCTAGGGTGTGGCTTGGAGAAAGGAGAGCAAGTATACACTGTCGATTCTTGAAGTGCAGCAGGAACTTAAACCTGGCTTAGACCTAGGTCTAAGTGTTGGCTTAGACCACAGAGCTGGCAATGAAGCTGGAAAGACGTGGATGACTTTGGATGATTGCTGGAAGGAGAACTTGAAAGGATGTGGTGTTGTCTTGCCTTTGGGGGGTGTGGGGGGGATAGATGTCAGGGACTCCTGTGGTGCTGGCTGGTGTACCTCTATGGGAGGACCATCCATTCACAACTGTGTTGGTTTATTCACCAACAGGGGGATCCATGAGGAGAGGGTTAGGTTTAGGGTGGGTAGACAATTTCCTTAATTTGTCTATCACTTACTGTTAATCCAGATAGTTCACTTCTGTTTAGATTTTCCTGATGAGATCTCTGCTGACCACTACTGGCCTGCCAGAGCTCTGTGTGTGTGTGTGTGTGTGTGTGTGTGTGTGTGTGAAGATTGGTTGGGGTGGGCCATAGCTTAATGGCCAAGGCCAGCCAACACCGTGAAATGACTGCTTATGGACATGTGAGGGTAGAGGTCACATGACTTGCCTTTGGCGTTACAGAGCAGCAGACATGGACAACTTGTGGCTGCTCCTGGTCATGCTTCTTACTTGAAGAAACTGGTTTACAGGAAAGAACAAGAAATATGATGATGATAAGCAGTGATGAGAGAGAGAGAAAGAGAGAGAGAGAGAGAGAGAGAGAGAGAGAGAGAGAGAGAGAGAGAGAGACAGAGAGACAGAGAGACAGAGAGAGACAGAGAGACAGAGAGAGACAGAGAGAGAGAGAGAGAGAGACAGAGAGAGAGACACACACAGATCTTTTGTTACTTTCCTGAATCCAAACATGTGCCAGTCTGTCCAGCCCTGTCCAAGTTTCTAGTGGGTCCTACTTCAGACAATATATCTTATTTTATGTCTTAGACTAGTTTGAGATAGGTTTTTGATATCTTTATTGCACCCAGGATAGTCAGACAAAAATAAGAAGCTCAGTCACAAAAGAATGTTGAAAGTTCAGCTGGGTTTTGCAATATCTAGGTATACATAGCAACAAACAGGCCCTTGCACGAATGCATCTGAGTTGATAGACAAGTGACCTAAATTTGGAGTTTTATCAGTAGAAGGGCAACAACAGAAGACATGGCCAAGGTTATTCTCACAGGGAAGAAGTATGGGATGATATGAGAACAAGCTTAAGGCTTTCAACAGGGGGTAGAGAATGCTGAAAGGTGCATTTGTAAAGAAAGCAAAGATTTGTGAGAGAAGAAAAGAGAAAGATGGCACTTTGATGGAGTTAGGCTTTAAAAGAGGAGGGAGGGAATGAATATTGAATGAAGTCGGTGTTCAGCCATGCTGAATGCCCGTCACTAGAAGGTATTTCTAATGGAGATGGGAAAAAAGAAAAGAGTATTTCATTTAGAGACAGCTTGGGGAAGAGTTGACTTTTTAAGTTGTATCTTAGCATCCTGAGATCTGAGAGGCACTACATACATATTTGATTTTTGTGCTTGGGAAATACCATCTATTTCAGCATCCTATTCTTCCCTAGGTGTGGTCCTAGGGATCAGGCGAGGGTCACTAACAGGGCATTTTTGATCCTGCGATGCTCACAGGGTAGGTACTGAACCAGAGAAGCAAATGACAAGCACAATTGAGATTGATAAATGTGGAATGTGTCAACATGGATACTGTTGTCTATAAGCAAGAGAAAGCTTAATGAAGAGTGACTTAGGACATTGAGATTTCACTTAGCTAGAAATCCAGATAGGTGGCAAAGGCATAGATTGAGCAGTGTGCTGGTATACAAAGCATCCATACCAGCTGCTTCTATTCTTCCCTTCCATCTCGGTTACCTGTTGGGTTTTGGACTGTGCCTTGTCACAGCATGATCTCAACATGGTAACAGCAGCCATGGGCGCAACTCCTGATGCAAGAGAGAAAGCAAGAAGAAAATGTGGAAGTATGGAAGTGGCGCTGTAGCTCAAGTGGTAGAAAATGTGGAAATAGGGCCTTTTCCCCCTGCCCCCCAGGCAGCTCTTTAAATTTATTTGAGAGAGCCTGGGAAGGAGAGATGAAGGAGAAGGAAGAAGAGAGGAATGGGAAAGAGCAGAAGAAGGAGGGGGAGAAGGAAAGGAGAGTAGAAGGGAGAGAAAAAGGGAGGGGAAGAAGAATGAGGGGAAAGAGGAAGAGGAGAAAGCCCTTTCAGACTATTCAAGTTCATTTCCTTGATACCCCGCTGGTCACAACTGGGTAGGTCGTGTCCATTTTTTACATTGTTCACTCATTAAAAAACATCTAGTAGCTGGGGGCTGGTGGCTCACGCCTGTAATCCTAGCTTCTCAGGGGGCTGAGATCTGAGGATTGCAGTTTGAAACTAGTGTGTCCAGGAGAGGCTGTGAGACTCCTTTCCCCATTTAACCACCTCAAAACTGGAGGTGGAGCTGTGGCTTAAGAGGTAGAGGGTTAACCTTGATCTAAAAAACACAGGGATACTGCTCAGGTCCTGAGTTCAAGTCCCATGACCGACAAAGAAAAAAATCTACTGGTTGATAGTGATTATGTGTCTCACACAAGTGTAGATGAGAAGCATTCAGAGTGAATGCAAACATAAAGTGCCTTGTGAGCTAATTCAGTTCATGGTTAAGCCGGGAGCTGTGAGAAGGACTGGTAGTCTCTGCTACTTGGGAGGCTGAGACAGGAGGATCTCTTAAACCTAGGAATTTGAGGCCAGTCTGGACAACGTAGGAAGATCGTCATGACAGGAAAATATAACACATGAAAGGTTAACATGGTACTTATCCAATAATAAGGGTTTTAGCTGTGAGTGTTACCTGCAGTTTCAAGGAACATATATTCTATTGGGGAAGATAGGTAATCAGCAGGCAGATGTATGTCAGGTGATGGGAAATGCAATGTAAACAAATGAAGAGAGGATGCAAGAAAGCTGGAGAAGGAACTGAGATACAGATATAAGGGAGGCAGAGACATTTTATTGGACTGTATGCTGAAGGGAGGAAGGGAGGAGTGAGTCGCGTGGGAATACAGGTGACAAGCATTCCAGCCAGTGAGAAAGAGCTTCATGCTTGGCTTTGATTGGCATAGTTGAGACATTGCAATGAGGTCTCTGGGACTGGTTCTGGGTGAGGAAAGGCGAGAGTTAAGACAGGGGCAATGGGATGTGGAGAGCCAGAGCTCATAAGACTTCTGAATGGGATGGGGACCATTGGTGAACTGAGCAAAGGAGGGACATGACAGAATACATAACTATGCTATTTGGAAAAGCATCTGTAAGAGTACCAGAGAGGAAGCAGGAACACTCAGGAAGTTATGGTGTACCAGGTAAAGAGTCCGTGGCTAGATTGGGCTGGTGGGCACAGAGGAGATAAGGATTAGAGGAGGTAAGAATTGCTGAGCTGGCTGCTGGTGCCTCACACCTGTAATCCCAGCTACCCAGGAGACAGAGGTCTGAGAATCACAGTTCAAAGCCTGCCCAGGCAGTTAAGTCCGTGAGATTCTTTATCTCCAATGAACCACCAGAAAACTGGGAGTAGAGCATTAGCCTAGAGAAAAATAGCTCAAGAACAGTGCCCAGGCCCAGAGTTCAAGCTCTAGGACCAGCACACACACACACACACACACACACACACACACACACACACACACACACACACCACACACACACAGATTTGCACACACACACACACACACACACACAGATTTGCTGAAGTTCAAGGGTATATATGTGAAATAAAAGTCCTAAGTTGAGTCCTGAAACCCTTAGCTGGAGAGCTGGAAGAGTAGAGAAAGAGCAGTGAGGAAAAGATTAGGGCTTCTGTGTGGGGTATCTGACATCTCTTAGATTTCCAAGTGGACAGTTGCATGCCTCTGTCTAATCTTAGACCTCTGAGTCACTGCCAAGGAGAACAGACTGTGGTAAACAGACTGTCGTAGACCAGCTGTGAGTCATCCTCCTGTAGTTGAGTACTTTGCTGCCCAAATGAAATGCGAGTTCTGTTAGCAAGAATAAAAAGGGAGATAGTGATCAGGTAGGCCAGTCACCGAGCTGTGCCATAAAGGAAGTGACACATGGAGAAGAGATCTGTACAGATTATTCATTTAGATGAAGAGTGGGTGGTGAGGGAAAGATGTCAAGGCAGGAGGAGAGAGAAGACATTACACTCATGTACTGTGGTGACAAGAGTGGTTTTTCTTTATAATATACCTTCCGGGAGGCAAGGAGAGAGATGGGGAAAGGCTGAGGTAAATATTTCCTTTAAGGACATGCCCTCCAACAACCTAACTTCCTCCCCATAGGCTCCGCCCCTAAAGGTTTCACCGCTCCCAATATAGCACCATAGACCCATCAAACCCTTTGATGTATGGGCTTTTGGAAAGCAGTTAAGATCCAAAGTCGAGAAGGAGATGCAAACCTTCATGTAAGCTGAGGGATTCTTGGGGCCAGAATCACATATTCCTGATTGAGGGTTGAGGTGAAGAACTTTCAAAGGCTATTCTTAGTCTTTTTTTTTTTAATTAAAAATTTCCCCTAATGGCACATGCCTGTGTAACAATAAAATACTTTTTTTTTTTTTACTCAAAACACTATTTTTTTTTCTCACACATTCAAATAAATGAACATCCTCAGCTGGCCTAATTCACTTGATGGGAGTGTGTTTATGTTCTCACGTGAGCTGGTCCAATGGATCACTGCACTAGAAACCAGAGCCTGGCAGCTTGTTTCTGCATAGACAATCCTGCTGAGCCTGTGGGTTGATCTAATTTCCTTCCTTTTGCACAACGGCATCTGTTGACTTGTACCTGTCCTTGTGATTCGTGTTTGTGGAGTGTTGCCCAGTGAGAGAGAGTAGAATGGGGAAGAAGGAGGGGAGAAAGTCAAAGGCATTTTATACTATTTATCTAGATGTTTGTCCTGGGTTTTTTTTTTTTCTGAAAGAGTGTTCCGTGTATTTATGCTCTGGGCACCTGTTTATTGAGTAAGGTTTTCTTTTGTGGTGACTCATCAAACTGGAAGGAAGGCACAGTAGACAAGTTGGGGAGGGGGTGTTGGAAGACATCTCCTTCATCTTGCATGACCAGATTTCTCCAGTGACACCCCCCTGCCCCCCAGCCTTGCCTCAATTCTAAAAGAAGAATTGGCTCCCTTGCTTCCAATGTTGGATTTTGAGAAACCTTCAGTATATTGATAATTACACTGGGTAGTCTATTCTTTATTTAGACTGGGATGACATCATCAGGATTATTTTATTTTTATTTGTTGGAAAATAAAACTACTCCACTAAGTTTATCCTAACGTTAGCCTGCTACCGTGTTTGCTTTACAGTGCAAATCGTTCTTATTAAAATCTGCAGGGGGGAGTTCCCATGGCATAGGGTTCAATCTTCCCCACTGTCCTAAGGTGCCCTACAAAAGGTGAAATAGTCTAACCAAAGGTACCAGCTAACTGATGGATGTTCTCATTTGCCATTCTTTTATTAAAGCCATTTTATTTGTACATGTCCATTACACAGGCTGCCCGAACAACCTGTTTGTTTCCCCCCTCTCCCCCCTGCCACCCCTCTCTGTCTGTCTTGCTTTGCTTTTCAGCTAGTGAGAAATGAAGATGGCCTTGTGGGAAATTGCCTTGGTTTCTTAGACAATACACAGCCAGGGCATATGGGTAGAAAGTGACTTGGGAAGGTCATAGCATTTTAACAAGCTATCTCAAGTTGCTTCTGGAAGAAAGAATGGAGCAACGTCTGTTCAACATTTAGGCTGCCTTGGAAATGTGGAGTAGCTTTAAGGCAAAATGGAGTGTGAAGCCAATTGCTTGGCTCTGAGTATCGGCTGAACAACCTGCCAGCTGTGTGGCCTTGGATGAATCACCTTTTGTGTGACTCTGTTCTCCTCTCTGATAGGACGGTATGAACAGTGCATACTTCTTGGAAGAGTTAGATGAGATAGTATATGAGAAGCTGGGAAAAATCAATGTTCATAAAGCCTGAGCTGTCTAAATTTAAAAGAGATAGACATTTTTAATGCAGATGTTTTATTTTACCTTATCATATTTATTTATTTTTGCTGCAAGTCTGAGGATCTTTATCTCCTTATACACATTTTGAAATACAGATTTTTTTTTTTGGATGCCAGTCCTGAAGCTTGAACTCTGTGTCTGAACTCTGTCCCTGAGTTTTTCTATCATTTGAGTCATAGCTCCACTTCCAACTTTTTGGTGGTTAATTGGAGATAAGAGGTGTATGGACTTTTCTGCCTAGGCTGGCTTTGAACCTCAGATTTCAGCCTCCTGAGTAGCTGAGATTATAGGCATGAGCCACTTTGAGCTAGCTTCCTTCCTTCCTTCCTTCCTTCCTTCCTTCCTTCCTTCCTTCCTTCCTTCCTTCCTTCCTTCCTTCCTTTCCTTTCCTTTCCTTTGTTCCTCTTTCTTTCTTTCTTTCTTTCTTTCTTTCTTTCTTTCTTTCTTTCTTTCTTTCTTTCTTTCTTTCTTTCTTTCTTTTTCTCTCTCTCATTTTTCCTTTCTTCCTTTCCTTTCCTTTCCTTTCTTTTCTTTGGCAGTAGTAATGGTCTGGCTTGGACATTTAAAAAATGAGAAGACAAGTATTTGTGGACACGTGGACAGGTTGATGCAGGTGTTCTGAGTATTTTTATTTATTAGTTATGCTCCTTAAGCATGCATATTTCACTCCTTAGCTCTTCATTGAACTGCATCTGGGAAGCCTGATTTATCTAATGTTGATTGGTTATTTTGTAAGGGGGTAACACTACCTCCAGTATTGTTCAAGGTGGGAAACATATATGAATAAATGGTAAATCTTGGGAAAATGGGTAAAGCCATTTTACTTTAGTCTCAGGTTTTCTCAGTAACATTTGGAAGGGTGAGTTTGTTTGGCTATCTGTGTGAGACCTTTTTTTGCTGTCTTGTCCAGCAAAGCTAAGATACTCTTCTTTGAAGCCCAGAAGTGATTTTACTTTTCCTGGGTTGTCGGGTTCCTCTGCCATTCTCTTTTTTGCAGTGCTGAGGTTTGAACTCAGGGCTTCTAGATTGCTAGGCAGGCACTCTACCACGGAGCCATGCCTCAGGCCTTTTGCCTGAGTGCCTTCGAATCCCCTTATGTAGGTATCGTCTGAGTCACCGAGGGAAGTCAGTTCTAGCATTTCTTCCTCATCACTGACCAGCAAGCGATCTTCCATGCAGGGCATCAATCTAAACCATCTTCTATGTAGCTATCTGGAACCTTCCCTTCACTCCCTCGACGGGATGTAAACATTTTGAGCCAAAGGTCATACTCACACTGAAGGGAGATTTGGGGGAAAAGAAACAGAGTGAACATAGAAGCAGGTGCCATTTTACTGCCTGTCTCTGATCAGTTCCAGCGACCACAGTCCACACAGGGATTCCACTCTGGCGAAGCAAAATTACAATAAAGTCACTAACGATTATGTTTCCATATGAAGGCGCCCTCACCTCCCCACTTCCTTTTTAATGGAACCATGTTCTTTCAGTAATGAAGTGATCACCTGAGTCTGAAGAACTGGCTCATAAAATTCCTCTTTTGGAAGAGGTCAGGACTCACTGGTCACTTCATTAACTCATTATGAATGAAAGCAAGGAGTATATTGAGTTTTGGGTCATTTTAACATCTAATAACTTCTGAAAGCTATTGGGTGGCTGGAATCACTGGCCATTGTGTGGAAACTTCATTAAGGGTTACTTTTTCCTGGTGTATTTCCAGTCAGGGTTCTCCCAATTTTCCTTTGGATATCATATACTCCGGACTTATTTTTCCGTTTTTCTCCCTTATATTTTGTTCTTTTCCTTTTTTGATCTCCCTTTCTTTCTTCAACCTCCCCCCTTCCCTCCCTCCCTCCCTCCCTCCCTCCCTCCCTCCCTCCCTCCCTCCCTCCCTCCTTTTCTCCCTCCCTCCCTTCCTTCCTTCCTCCCTTCCTTCCTTCCTTCCTTCCTTCCTTCCTTCCTTCCTTCCTTCCTTCCTTCCTTCCTTCCTTCCTTCCTTCCTTCCTCCCCCTCTCTTCCTCTCCCTCTCCCTCTCCCCCCCTCTCTCTAAGTAGGAATAGTCATCTCTGGGTATTATTACATGGAGATGCAAATTATTATTCCTATTTTGGTGTGTGGTGCTGGACCTTGTACATTCTAGGCAAGTGTCCTAGTATTCAGCTGCAAGCTTATACCCTCAATACAGGATACTTTTCATTTTAAGCCACTGATACCAGGATTGTAATACCTCAGGCTCAAAGTTCAGGAGTCCCAAGTTAGCTGGAGCCATTCACCCCTTTACAGAGACATGGTGAAGGGCAGAGAAGGGATATCTTACTCCATGGCAGCCGTGGGAAGACAAAGCACTTGAGTACATCTTCAGTTATTTTTAGAAGTACAGACATTGGTTTCAGGTTAAATGGGGAGAATTGGGGTCAGGGAGAGGAAAAGGTATGCAGAGTTCACCCAGTCCCAAGTCTCAGGTGCAGCCTGGTTGAGCTCAGTCTTTGTCCTTGGAGAAGTACTGGAGAATCTTGATCACTTTACTCCTGGGGTACAGCAGAAACAGGCTGGCTGATCCCCTGAGTTTCGGGCTTCTTTCTTTATGATGATAATGAGAAGGCATCGTTTGTTTGAGGGAAAGTTTTCCTTCCACACAGGATGGGTTATCTGTGGATATGGTCTTTCTTGGAGCTGACAGTGATGGCAGAGTTAACCTCAGCAGAGAATAACTCAGATTAAAGGGCACAGATAACAACTTTGGGAGATGTTTGGTTAATTCACAGGGCTCAGCAAAAGCATCTTTCAGGTTGCTTCTAACAGTACTATTATTTTTCATATGTACCTTTTCACAAGAGCATGGTCAATGCTTAGGTGCGTGGCCCTGGTGAAAGATCCTTGTCATAGGAGAGAATGGCGTAGTATCATAGTAGAGAATGGTTGCCTGACCAGTCACGGTTCATTTATTCTGTTACCACTGACTCACTTGCCATCAAAACACGTAGGGTTTACTTACCTTAGTGGCACTGAAAAATAGTCTTTTATTTTTTTCCAGTTGCTAACATAATAATTGCAGGAAGTTATTGGAAGAAGTTATAATCAAAAGATACAGAGAAAAATTATATTCTTCGAAAGTCCTACTATCCAGAGAAATTTTCTCTCTACCCATATAAATATATGCATGATTGTTGGTAATTTCTCAAATTTGGGAGTGTGTGTGTGTGTGTGTGTGTGTGTGTGTGTGTGTGTGTGTGTGTTGGTCCTGGGACTCGAACTCAGAGCCCCATACTATCTCTTGGCTTTTTCTTTTCTTTTTTTTTTTTTCACTTTTGGTATTTTTGTTTTTATTTTTGCTTTGAGTCAGAGTTTTCTTTCTTTTTTTGGGGGGGGGGTCTGGTCGTGGGGCCTGAACTCTGGTCCTGGGCGCTGTCCCTCAGCTCTTCAGCTCAAGGCTAGCACTCTACCACTTGAGCCACAGCGCCACTTCTGGCTTTTTTCTTATGTGGTGCTGAGGAATCGAACCCAGGGCCTCGAGCATGCAAGGCAAGTGCTCTACCACTGAGCCACCTTCCCAGCCCCTCTCTTGGCTTTTTCATGTAAGGCTGGTTCTCTATCCCTTGAGCCAAACACCTTCATTTCTAACTTTTTGGTGGTTAATTGAAGATGAGTCTTACAGATGCTCCTGTCCTGGGTTTTGAACTCTTGGTCCTTAGTTCTCAGTTCTCCGGTGTGAGCCACCAGCACCTAGTTGGAGTTAGATTTTTAAGTTCATGTTTTTTCTTTTTTTTCTTTTTCTGTGATGTTGAGAATCAAAACCTAGGGCCTCGCACATGTTGAATGAATATCCTCTCCCTGAGTTAAGCCTTATCTCTCTTCTTTTTTCTTTCCTTTCCTCTTTATTCTTTTTGCAGTGCAGGAGATTAAACCCAAGGCTTGTCATGGAAGTGTTGCTCTATAGAGCTACACCCCCGGCCTGCCTCCATTTTTTTCCCATATAAAGAGAATATTGATATATTCATATTTTCTTAAGTTTTCTGTTACCATAGTGACTTTCAAAAGTGTCTCTGCCCTACAGAAATAACATTTTATATAATGACCCTGTATAAACAGGTGTGCATTAAAAGAAAAAATAAAAAGTTTCACAAAACTACTTACTCTTACCATAGGTAATGCATTCTTCTATGCTTTGATTCCTTTATTCTATTTTTTAAAAAAACCTGGTCCGCTAAATTGGCTTCATGACTCTTTAGTAATGATTTGTGACCCACAGTTTGAAAACTACTCCTTTACTCCATGAACTTTATTGTCTGCATGCTGCTGTTTGGATGGCTTGTATTATACTCTCTTTAACTGGGGTCCACAGTTGGACATTGGAAATGCTTAAAGTGTTCTAAAACACTGTAGTGAGAAACACACATCCACACACATCCACCTGCACTTAGACACAGCACACACGTGCCTATGCATGCACAGCACACGTTCACATCCATGCACATACACATCTATGCACACACACTTTCTTGGAATAAACTCTTGGGTGTGCATAAGAGGGTCAGAGGGTGAGCATTTAGAGGCTTTTAGTACTGATTGCTAAATGTTCCCTGCGGGAGGTTTTTGAAAATATTTACACTCTTGCCAGGAGTGTCTGGGGATGTGGCTTGTTCTCTTTGCTCTCAGTCGTGGAAATCCTTTCCTCTGAGTTAACTTAAGATTCAGTCCCAAGCTGGAATCGCTTCTGTGACGTCATCACTCCTCTCCTATGCAACACGTGCTGCGGGTGAAGCATAGTATTGCATGGATGCTGCCACAAAAGAAAAGCAGGTTTGAACAACTTCAGGACACTTTATGGTCAGGGGTGAGGACTCTCCCTGGCTCTGATCAGTCTGGATTTGATGCTATTTGCACAGTAACGTCTCCAGGACTCAGCTTGTCCCCAGGCTATGCATACATAGGTCTGTTTATGGTTTATTTGTATTTACTTATTTTTGTGCCTGTGCTGGGGCTTGGAACTCAGGCCCAGGGGGCTGTCTTGTAGGTTTTTTGCTCAAGGATAATAACACTCTACCACTTGAGCCATACCTCCACTTTCAACTTTTTTCCCCCCAGATTGATTGGAGATAAAAGTCACATAGACTTACCCGTCTAGGCTGGCTTTGAAATGTCATCCTCAGATCTCAGCCACCTGAGTAGCTAGGATTACAGGCGTGAGCCACTGGCACCTGGCTGCTTCTGTGTTTTATTTGATGCCCCGCTTTTGAGCTGGACAGGGTATCTTTGGGAGAACAGGTGTGTGCGTGCGCTTGAATTTAGAGTGTTGTTCTATACTCTCATGCAAGAGATAAAAACAAGTTCCGTTGCTTTTTTTTTTTCTTTCTCTTTGTCGGTTGTGGGGTTTGAACTTAGGGCCTGGGCGCAGTCCCTGAGCCTCTTAGTGCTCAAGGCTAGCTTTCTACCAGTTGAGCCACAGTGCTACTTCTGGTTTTTTGAGTGGCTCGTTGGAGATAAGAGTCTCATAGGGACTTTTCTGACCGACCTGGCTTTGAACCATGATCCTTAGATCTCAGCCTCCTGAGTCACTAGGATTATAGGTGTGAGCCACCTGCGCCCAGCTTCCATTGCCATTTTAATGGCCAAGACTGCAAGGCACTGGGCTGCATAGCAATCTCAATTCTGCTTAAATATGTCATGGCACACCTACATCAGCTCAGACACAGATGACAGAAGCAACTGCACAGGCAGACCTGAGTCCGTCTCTATGACTGTTGTTGATGTAGAAATCATCAGGGGCAGGGTGGTATGCAGTGTAAATTCTTTATACCATAAACTACCTTTAGGAAAAAAAACCCCACAGGTTTGTATTATTCCAATTAAAAATATATGGTAGAAGAAAGATAAAGTTGGCAAGTGTCTGAATATTTTAGAACGGGAAAAAAATACTCAGTTGTCTAATATTGGGAGTGTGCTGTTCCTGGGGGGAGGGGAATTTGAGGGGCTGGGCGTGGTAGCACATGCCTGTAATTATGATTACTCAGAAGGTAGTGATTTAGAGGATCGTGGTTTGAGGCCAGCGTGGGCAAAAATTAGTAAGGCTCTATCTCAAAAATGAAGCTGTCTGTATCTATAATTCCAGCCATGAGAGATGTGTGGGTAGGAGGATCATCATGGTGCAGGATCAACTCTGAGCAAAAATAAGTAAGATTCTAACTGAGAAATACCTAAAGCAAAAGAGGTCTTGAGGGTGTTAAGTGGTAAGTGTTAAGAGTATGTACAAAAGCCCATATTGCAAAACGTTTTAGGGCTGCAGATGTAGTTTAGTGATAGAGTGTATGGCTTTGCAAACTTGAGTACTGGGCTATTAAGAAATATACAAGATACATTATTTTACCCCAAGTTCTGGTTCTCTCAGGGTGGAAGAAATGCATGAGGATCAAGCAGATGGTTGGAAAGAGTCAACTCCTCCATAACTCATCCCCCAGAGTATGTGGCCTGCTTTCACCTGCTTCTACGCCTCGGGCGCCAGGGGAGAGCCAGAATCACACAGTCGTGCTCACTCCCTTTGCCTACCCAGTGTGAGCTGACCTCTGGGATTAGGATCAGCTTCTAAGACGAACACGGGCAAACACACGAGTATAAGCACACTCAAGCACACTTCAAAATCATCACCTCGGGACCTGGGTCTTCCCCTCACAGATCTGGTAGAAATGCTGGTGAGGGCTGAAAGAGAACAGGACTGGATGGCTGGAGGCCCCATCTACTCCCCACCCTGGAACTCAGGGCTCTGGGGTTGTCCCTGAGTCCTTTTCGCTGAAGGCTGGGACTCTACCACTTGAGCTTCTGCTTCCAACTTTCTGCTGGTTCATTGGAGAATCTCACAGACTTTCCTACCTGGGCTGGTAGGAACCATGATCCTCAGATCTCAGTCTCCTGACTAGCTAGGATTACAGGAGTGAGCCACCAGGGCTTGAATCGCCCTTACGTTTCAAATCTAATTATATATCAAGTTGATTTACATACAAGTTTTGAAGGCATTCTTTCATTGGATTTTAATCATTCTGTGTCGTGTATAAAATGTAGCATCCCACTGCAGTTGGGATGAATGCAGTTCATCAATTGGGAATACAAGTCTTAATTTGGGTATTGATTTCATCTGGACTTTCTAGTATTATGATGTTCATTGTTGAAAGAGAAGATCAGCTCAGGAGCTCACAAGCACAAGTGAGCATAGGGCTTTCTGGTTGGTTCCGGAAGGGTCTAGAAAGAGAAAACAAGCTCACAGTTTAGAGGATTTCTTGAGTGATAGGTCCATTTATGTTCAGGGTTCCAGTGAAGAACTCACCTTTCCTAGAGAGACTGAAAGAAGATCTTCCCTTCAGGGTCCAGATTTTGGAAAGGACACTTAGGGCCCTGGTCTCTAAGAGTCTGTGACCTGGCATTTTGGGAAGAGGTGAATCTTTGAATGGAAATGGAAGAAAATCTCTGGGCAGAGAGGACCAGACGGGCACAAACAAGTCCTCCATGAAGAATCAGAAACCAGCAGGAGAGTGAGCGTGCAAAATCAACCACCGAGCGTTCACTCACAATCTCCTGTCTTCTCTTTCCGAGTCACACTAACTAGTCCTACCCTTAAAAATGTCTAGCCTGGTGAAAGGTTGGTATGTGCGTGTGGTGGTGGTGATGGATGAAGTAAAAATCTGAAGGGATGAAGCCTCATTGAGGTGCAAGCCTGGAAACAACACACCTAGAAAGTTAGTAGGAGAAACTCACGAGGCTTCTTGGAGGGAAAGAATTGAGACACAATGCTTGGAAAATGATCCCCCAGACATTTACTAGTGTAAAACATTAAAAAACAAACAACAAAAAACCTCTGGCATTTTCTGGATTGTAGGTTGACCTTCTTGGAGATTGCAGTTTTGTTGTAAAATGCAACAGCACACTGCATTGTCCTAGTTCGGAAGACGCAGTTAGGCTTGGAGTAGATGCAGATTCTCTCCTGGTGCTACCTGGAGTCTGACTGCTTTTTGATAAAGTATAGGTAAGCTGGGTCATTCCGCCTGGGGTGGCGAGGACAAAGCAGAGGGGAAGTTCTTCTCCAGGATTTCCATCCCTGACAGACTTCCAGGTACAAATTAGTAGCGCCTTGCATTGCCAGAGACTTCTTGAATCCTGATTTGTCTTTTCCTTTCACTCATTTCCTTCTTCTTCTCATTGTCGTGGGGACTTCTTTTCCCCTTGAATTATTACATCTTGCACTTCAGCAAAAATTTTATTGCTTCGGGACCATCGAGTCTCACGTGGGGCATTTCTCACCGCTCGTGGTGTAATACACAGAGGTAATTTCTTTCAAATGATTTTTGCTTGAAGTGGTTTTCAATGAATTGAGAAGGGGAAAGGATCTGAATAAGCTGCCAAGATTCTGGCATCGGCGTCCAGGTAAGGAGCATTTAATGTGGATGGCACAATTGCATTGGTGGCCTGTGAAGAGGTGGCAATCTGTTTTATCCTCTTATTTGACCACAGAAAAGGAACAACAGAGAGAGAGACAGAGGGACAGGGAGAGAGACATACACATTATTTAATACAATAATCTGTTGAAGTCTCTTCCCAATGACTTTGGAAAGTTTTATTTTATTTCAGACACTGGATGTTTTCATCGAAAGGGAATAGTTATTACTTTTCCGAGGTGAAGGTTAGTTGTTGTGTATGTGCGGGGGGCGGGGGGGGGGAGATGGAGAGGAAAAGCAATCTCCAGGACAGCATGCTGGAGTGGTAAATTACGCCCGGCTCCTTCTCCAACAGCCTCTGATTCTTGTCTGTTTTCAGTATCCTTCCAAAGCACTGGTAGACATGGCATTTTCTTTCCTGTTGACAATTTGAGCTCACACAATACAAAATTTGAGACTGGAGCAATTTCTTGGGTTGTTTTCTTCTTGTTTCATTTTCTTCCCTTTTTTCTCCCACTCCCCCTTTGCCTGGTGATGGTGATGGTGATGGTGATGGTGATGGTGATGGTGTGTGTGTGTGTGTGTGTGTGTGTGTGTGTACAAGGGATTCACCAAGAACACCTTGGTGGTTCTACGATGTTGCTGGGCCTCACAGAACTCAGAAAAGCTGCTCAATTCACAATAGTTTATTAGCAAAAAGCAGGCATATTACTATCGTCAGCCCAGGAACACATAAAAGGCACCTAGAGTAGAAGCCTGGAGATTCAGGGGTGCAGCAACACACCTGAATTCAGGTGCGCTTTGTTCTCACAAACAGAATGTGCTAAGTCTTGCCAGCCAGAGATAACCCAAAGACTTGGTGACCAGGATGTGTAATGAGATCCCAGTGCTCAACCACATGACACACCTTCTTCAGCTTTTTTCTCTCAGAGGTCAAGGGA
This sequence comes from Dipodomys merriami, assembly GCF_024711535.1. Lineage (NCBI taxonomy): Eukaryota > Metazoa > Chordata > Mammalia > Rodentia > Heteromyidae > Dipodomys > Dipodomys merriami. The sequence continues at coordinate 3,584,259 of NW_027206202.1, read as the reverse complement.
CATGGTGAATACAGGACCCCAAGGGAAACAAAAACATGGATTCACTACGGACCGTGTGGTTGGCACCAACTCTTTGGCACACTCAAAGTTCTCAAGAGGAGAGAGACACATTTATCGTGAAGGGTAGTTATTCCAGGGGCTGGTAAATTCACCAAGGGGCCATTCTTTCTTTGGAATGTGCAGAGGTTGGGCAACTTGGGTATGCAATATAAGCCCTTTACTGCCTACTGCCAACCAACATGCACTCAAGATTAGGCATTCATTAGTTCATTCATTCATTCATTATTCATTCATTTAGTGCTGGTCCTAAGGCCTGAGCTTTGTCCCCGTGCTTCTTATGTTCAACGTTAACATTGTACCACTTGAGCCATAACTCCCACTTTTGGCTTTTTTGGGTAGTTTACTGAAGATAAGAATCTCATTGACTTTCTTTCTTGGATTGACTTCGAACCACGATCCCCACATCTCAGTCTCTTGAGTAGTTAGGATTACTGGCGTGCGCAGCACCTGGCAAGCATTGCTCTTATTATCTGCGACTTTGAAGACTTGCTTGAGACTAACCAAAGGGTTGTATTTCTCTCCTGGCTGTCCCACAGTGAGCACACAAATTTGTTAGACTCTATATAGGGAGTAAAAATTATCTTAGGAGTCATTTCAGTCCCCTTGCTGCATTTCGGTTTGGCCTCTACCCATCTGGGATGAGGGGAGAAAGGCTACACAAGCCTCCCACAGAAGTACGTGGCTAGGGATGGCCTCACTGGTGTTTAGCAAGTGAATCAGGCTTTGAAAAGAGGAAGGGTGGGCATATGTAGTCATGACATTCAGGATATAGGTGTGAAAATGGAAGTAGGAAAATTGAAGGGAGGGGTGGGGTTGGGAGAGATGGGGGAGAATGATGCAAGGGATGGCGTGGATCAAGATGCATTGTTCTCACACACTGACATGTTGAGTGGAAACCCCTTTTTCCAACTACATAAAGATTACAACAGATCATAACCCTCAAATAGATATTGTACAAAATGATACCATTTTCTTTCTTCCTTCCTTTCTTTCTTTCTTTCTTTCTTTCTTTCTTTCTTTCTTTCTTTCTTTCTTTCTTTCTTTCTTTCTCTTTCTTTCTCTTTCTTTCTTTCTTTGTTTCTTTCTTTGTTCCTTTCTTTCTTTCTTTCTTTCTTTCTTTCTTTCTTTCTTTCTTTCTTTCTTTTCTTTCTCTTTCTTTCTCTCTTTCTCTTTCTCTCTTTCTCTTTCTTTCCCCTCCCTCCCTCCCTCCCTCCCTGCCTCCCTCCCTCCCTGCCTCCCTGCCTTCCTGCCTCCCTGCCTCCCTGCCTTCCTTCCTTCCTTCCTTCCTTCCTTCCTTCCTTCCTTCCTTCCTTCCTTCCTTCCTTCCTTCCTTCCTTCCTTCCTTCCTTCCTTCCTTCCTTTTTTGTCAGTTGTGGGGCTTGAACTCTGGGCCTGGGCACTGTCCCTGAGCTCTTCAGCTCAAGGTGAGCGCTCTCCCACTTGAACCACAGTGTCACTTTGGTTTTCTGGTGGTTAATTGGGGATAAGAGTCTCACAGACTTTCCTGCCCGGGTTGGCTTTGAACTACTATTTTCAGATCTCAGCCTCCTGAGTAGCTTGAATTACAGGCATGAGACACTAGTGCCCAGCTGCATTTTCTTCTCTCCCCTCTTACCCTCTTATACATCCTCTCATCCACCTGTGTCTCCTCCCACCCCCCACCAGTACCAGAGGAGCGTTAGGAAAACATAGCATAAAAGCTCACCCCAGTAATTCTTTTACATGGTATGAATGGTGGATGTGTTTGCTCAGATAATTGATATTCCCATCTCAGCTGGCTCATTTGGAGAGCCACATCGACCTGCGTTAGGCTGACCCCTGCCACTCCGCCAGCCATCAGTGGGAGCGCGGGATTATTGTCAAGTTAACAAGCTCTGAGAGACAGCAAGCAGTTTCATTTCTAGCTGTTCCTGGGGACATCCCTTGTCTTCCTGCTGATATTCTGGGTGCCACAATCCAGAGATGGGGTGGCCATGCACATTTGTGTGTCCACATACTGAGGGTGTCTCAAGAAAGGATTTTGGGGAGTAATCGTATCATGCAATCTTGACTTCTTTAACAGCACACCAGTAATTGAAGGAGGCCAATTAGATTTCTGGATAGAGGTAGCATAATATATATTTTTGGGAGCTCATGTACACAGACACACACATACACACACACACACACACACACACACACACACACACATACACCCTAAAGATATAGATATATAGTTTTTTTCTGTTTGTTTTTTTAAATTGGCATCAATTAGTTTGCATGTAGGGGCTTGAGGCATGTGGAGCCCATTCACCTCCCCCTTCACCCTCTCTGTTTGCCGACCCTCGCCCTCATTAGTACCCACACTCTAAACAGAGCGTGTTTCACTTTCTTAAGATTCATTTTTGGTAGAATGTATGTGGATTATTCAAAGGGCTTTACCAGGGTATCTCACACATGCATCTACCTGTACTTAAATAAGACTGATCTTATCTATATTTGTAGATCTATTAATATAAATACGGCTTTTATTTTATTTTTTTATGGACAGCCATGGAGCTTGAACTCAGGGCCTTGGCACCGTCCCTGAGCTCTTTTGCCAGTACTTTACCACGTTGAGCCACAGCGCTTTTTCTGGTTTTCTAGTGATTAATTGGCGATAAGAGCCTCACAGACTTTCCTGCCCAGGCTGGCTTTGAACTTTGATCCTCAGACCTCAGCCTTCTGAGTAGCTAGCTTTACAGGCGTGAGCCACCAGCACCCAGCTTTGCCACAAGGTCTTGTCACCACTTAATTGATTGAATCAGTCATTCAATTCCACTTGCCCGAGGTTGTATTTTTACCTGCTCATGCCCCTTTACTGTGGCGTGTGGTGTATTGGAAACGAGACGGCAACCATGCTACCTAATGTCACTCATCCCCGAGGTGGAGCGCAGGATGTGTACGTTGAGAGGGTGACCGTGAGGACTTCGTACCGTGCAGCTCATGTGAAATCCCTGGCAGCCACCGGGAGCAGAGCTGTGCTCAGATTTCCTCGAGTTTATGAGATGCGCTCTGATTCATGTGCTCGCTAAGAATAAAATGTCGCTAATTAAACCACGACGCTACTTTTGCATTTAGCATTTTAGATTTCGTGTTCATTGAAAGAGCATCCTCATGCTTAGACATTTTCCCCCCACATTGCCCGCCTGCGTTCATACCTCAGAGCAGAGCTGTTGCTTCAAGTATTCTTTTAAAAAAATTTTAGTCCAAACCTGACCCTTTCTAGATCCTCTGCAGAACTCAATGTGCCTGCTCACCACCCGCTTCATGGAAGTCTTGTTCTTTGTTCTAGTAAGTCTGTGGCTTTCACAGAGATTACTAATGCATACCCCATTCCTATCCCTGAGATTCCTCCCCGCACCCCCCTCCCAGACTGCTTCTGGCTTCTTATTTTTTATTAGTGTATATTAATTGTACAGAGAGCTTTCATTGTCAGAGTTTCACACGGGCCTAGCATGTGCTTAATTAAATTCACCCCTGCTGTTGCTCCTCCTCAACCTCTTCACCCTGTTTAAACCCTGGTAATGGGTTTCATTGTTCTATTTTCTTACACATGTATGAAGTGCTCCGGTCAGTTGCTCTTTTCATGCTCATTCCCATCTCTAACAGTTGCTCTGTGTGATTTTCCTACTATGCATTTAAAAAAGATATTTAGGGTCTGCTTATGAGAGAGATCATATGATGTAGGATTTGACTTTCTCAGCTGGGCTTATTTCTCTTAACAGGATGACCTCTAGTTTCATCCATTTTCTTGCAAATGATGTAATTTCATTTTCCTTTGTGATTTTTCTTTATGATGTAAGAATACTTTATTGTATATTATTATATATAGTATTTTGTCATATGTATATGATATATATTTATCATATTTATCATATATACCATGATATATTATAGATAGATAAATAGTTTTCTTTGTCTATTTGTTAGCACCAGGGTTGATTCTGTAGCTTGACCATTGTGAACTGTGCTGCTATAATCTTATCTCAATTATATGCTGTTCTAGATACATATTTGCAATGCTTTAGTAGAATCGTGTGGTGCTTCTGTTATCAGCCTTTTCCTCTTTGAACCTCCATTCTGTGATTTCCATAGTAGATGCACTAATTTCCATTCTCACCGCAAGTGAATAAGGATTCTTTTCTCCCCCGTTTCCTCCCCAGCATGGATTGTGTGTGTTCTCAGTGTCAACCATTCTCATGGAAGTGAGGTGGAATCTCAGTAACACCTTGTTTCTGGTCCTGGGGCTTGAACTCAGGGCCTGCACATTTATCCCTGAACTCTTGTTTTTTCAAGGCTAGTGCTCTATCACTTGAGCGATAGCTCAAGTTCATTGAAAGGCTGTTGTTTTTGTCCATTGTTGTCGTCTTCCTCCCCTCCCTCTCCTTATTCTCTTCTTCTTTTCTTGGTGGTTAATTGGAGATAAGACTCCATGGACTTGTCTGCCGGGGCTGGTCTGAATCACAGTTCTCAGATCTCAGCCTCCTGAGCAGCTAGGATTTATAAGCATGAGCCACGGGTGCCTTGCAAACTACAGACATTGTTACATGGGTGGGAAAGGCTGTGGAACCCAGGACAAACTCCCTCTGAAAAAACAACTCCACTCCAAGAGCCAATCACAGCATCTTTCATAAAACCTTCATGTCAGTATCCTGTCCCTTTGGCTTTCCAGCCTGTCTCTAGTCACCCTGTGCTCTGTAAGTGTCAGATGTACCCTGCATGCACGCACGGGCTGTGGTGCACTCTTTCTCACCTAGACCATTCTCTGTCTGTGCCTTTGGACCACTGTCACTGTCTAATAATCTCCTTTGTTCTTCTGCCTTGTTACTTTTGGTTTGCATCCTTTCATTAGAAGCACACACACACACACACACACACACACACACACACGCATACTCCATGAGAGCAAGGACTTCTTTATTTAGCTCATTACTAGATTTCCAGTGGTCAGGGCAGTCTTGCATTTAATATTTATTTTATGAATGAATGAATGAATGCACTTAATATTTATTTTTTGCGTGCATGCATGAATGAAGACTTATAATTGTCTAATTATCTTAAGTTCCCCAGTTAGATGGATGACAACCTCTGCCCACTTTCCTTCCTTCCTTCCTTCCTTCCTTCCTTCCTTCCTTCCTTCCTTCCTTCCTTCCTTCCTTCCTTTTGCTTCTCCCCTCCCTCCTCCCTTCCGTCTCTCACTCCCTCCCTCCCTCCTTTCGTCTCTCTTTTGTTCATTTTGTGTGTGAGTGATACTCTTAAATAAAGCGAACTCCAAAGACTGGATGGTGGTTAGTCAGCTGTCCCCTTGATTTTGCAATCCCTAGGTTTGTTTTCTAAGGAGCAATGACATCATTCATCTGAGGGAAAGCGAATTGGATGGCTGGTGTCTCACACTGATTGCTTCCTGAAAATTGCTTTGTGGAACAGGACTGCTTTAACATCCCTTGTCTGTCTGTGGATGGTAACCCACGGGGGAGATGATGATGCTGGTTACTGAAAGGTTTCTATTCCCGTTAAGCTGTCATTGAGGTTCTACTGTTTGGCTCACAGGCCTTTTAGTCACAAGGAGGAAAATGTAAGGTCACAAGGAGGAAAATGTAACACAGTCTTGATCATGTTCCTGTGCTTGAAATGGTCGAAGACATAGTGCTCCATGAATGCGTCCTGTAGAACAGATCATACAAGACCCAGGGAGACTGGTCAGTCGCAACTCGGCATTCTTTCTAAGCCAAACATGCATTCCTGACTATATCTTTCTTCTTCTTCTTTTTTTCTTTTTGTATTGGTCCTGGGTCTGGAACTGAGGGCCTGGACACTGTTATTGAGCTACTTTTGCTCATGGCTAGTGTTGTTCTACCATTTGAGCCACATCTCCACTTTTGGCTTTGGCTGGCTAATTGCAGATAGGAATTTCCCTGGCTTTTCTGCCCAGGCTGGCTTCAAACTGCGATTCTCAGATCTCAGCCTCCTGGTAAAGAGGATAACATATGTGAACCAATTTCTTAATGACCACTATCTGCCTGCTCAGACTGAGCCCCAAAGGTCTTCCGTTCCAAGCGGCTCCTTCCATAGACGGTAAATTCTCTTGGCTAATGTGAAAAGGGTAAAATCAGAGGCACAAATGACAGCCAGGTGTTTTGGCTGAGGCTTCCTCTAGGTAGACAAGTTATGATGATTTTCAGGGTGGCTAATGTGATCCATATGAAATTTATAAGAAAACTAAAATTATACCCATGGTCATGAAGACCAATGTCCATCTGTTTTTTTTTTCTTACCAATCCAATTCGTAAAAATATTGAATGTTCCATGTGCAGATGAGGAAACAGGCTAATAGGAAGAGAGTGTGAACCCTTTACCCAAGGTAAGACAGGAATTCACATTTTCTTTGCCTTGCAAAACTCAGATTCTTAATTGCAAATTGAATGGAACTTCCCCTTTCTCCTCAACTATTCCTTCCTTTGCAGTCTGTTTGCTGAGAATCCTGGGCAAAACAGGATGTAAATAAATATAGTTGAAAAGACACCCAAGGGCTTCCCATTTCTGGGCTCTCATTTTTAGTTTCTCTCTGGAACCCATCACAATTATGTTTCTGGCTGCACGACACAGAGTTAGCATGTGTGTGCGCTTTACTTTTGCACTAAGTGTTTGAGTTTGAAGGGGCTCCTCTTTCTAAATCATCTGTCTCTCCTTGTAGGACTCTCAGAAATGCTGCAAAATTCATTACACACAGATATTTTTCCTCTCTCATTTTGTATCTGAAAAAAAATCTGGAGATGGATCATAAATTTTTTTTTATTGCTTTAAATGATGTACTCCTCAGTCTTTCTCGCTTTTGTTTTGTTTTCGCATAAAGGAATGCATTCACCTTGCCAAGATTTGATTTTTAAGTACCAGTTCTGCATTTCCTGAAAGAATATATTCAAGGGTAACAAAAAAAGGAGAGGTGCGTATGTGTGAGAGAGAGCGGGGAATGGATACAGATGGGTGAGTCTGGGAGGGTTCTCGGCATCTCTTGAACTGACTTGAACTTCAGATCCAGTAGGTTTTGGAATGAAAAGAATGGCAATTTTTGTCATCTCTGAAACCATAGCAAGTTATTCTACAGAGCTTATGTTTCTTCCTTTAATTGATCCAGGGATTAGTGATTTTTTTTTCAATCGTGAATGTAGCTGGTGGGTGTTGAGTGCTAGGATGTGGGGGGGAGCATCCTTGTTTTCTGGGAGTTTATGATGTAATGGAAAGACCTGATTGCATTCAGAAGTGTGTGTGTGTGTGTGTGTGTGTGTGTGTGTGTGTGTGTGTGTGTGTGTGTGTGTGGTGACACAGAGCCCTCAGAGATAATGCATAGACCATCACTCCCCTTGGCAGGTGACAGAAAGCAAATGAAAAAGAGAATTTATCTGCTTACATAACGGGATGTGAATATTGTAAAGGTGGATCTGGGCACCGAGGAACCCCCTCCCCATCACCAAACAAACCCTGGGCCTTATGATGCTGCTTTCCTCCCTGGTGGCTTTGTTTACTGGGATAGGCTTTTCCCAAATGATGGCAAAGATGACTTCCCCTCCTCCCTCCTCCTTCTCCTGCCTCTCCCCTCCCCCCTCCCAACAGCTCCAGATTCTCAACCTTCCTCTGGCACCACCAAGTGCAGACACAAACTCCTTCCCCAGAATTTCGCCCCCAGTTCAGGTCTTGACTCTTGTCACTCCTACCTAGGTGTGGGGGTGAGGGTCCACTCTAAACCGACCATGCTGGTCAGAGACACGGATGGCCAGAGAGGATCACTAAGGATAAGGGTGGAAAGGTTCCAAGCCAGCAAGAGCGACTGAGGACTCAACCATTTTCTCAAGAATTCTTTAAAACGGATACATCAGAATCCTACATATGCTTCTTATCATCCAGCCTTCACAAGTGGTATGTACTTACTGTCTTCCCAGGCATTAAGCTATTTCTGTGTCTTGCTGCCACCTGCTTTGCATTTTCGTGCTCCGCCTGCCGGGCTTGCTTGGTTCATAGTTTAAGCCTCGATGTGTGGCGCGTCCTTCTGTGCTTCCCTGTCTTCTCAAACATGAATACTTGGTGATTGTAATCTATCAGACTGGAGGCGGGGGGCTTGATATCAGAACCTTGTTTGCTGGGCAGGTGCTCTACCACTTGAGCCATGCCCCCTACCCTTGTTACTTTTAGTTACTTTATATATTTATATAGGATCTTGCTTTTGCCAGGGCCAGCCTCAAGCCATGATCTTCCTACCTGTGGCTCCTGGGAAGCTGGGATTACAGGGGTGACACTCCCACCCACACCCAGATTGTAGGTTGCAATGGAGTCTCATTAACTTTATGCCTGGGCTAGCCTTGACTCCTGATCCTCTCAATATAGGACTCCTGAGTAATGACTTTTAATTCTTTCTTTCTAGCTCAGACCTGTCTGACAGATGTGCGCCTCTAGTCTCTACTGTGTCTCTCCAAAACAGTTGTCTTGGCATAAATGAACTCCACAAAGGGACTCATTGTGATAGTTAACAGCATGCACACAAAGTACTTTGATCAGATTCACTCCATCTATGTCCCTGTTTTTTAGCCATCTTCCCTTCTCCCCCTCTTTTGTAGTAGTTTTTGGTGCTATTTTCATACATACACATATAATGTAGTTCTAGAATATTCTCTCCCTCCCTGTGACAGTCTCTTTCTCCTTCCTCCTAACCTCTGTTTCCCCTCCATCCACTCCCCTTTTTACAGTCATGTCTTATTATGGTTTTCCTTTGGTTTAGACTCTTCCCATGGGTGAAAACATGTGATGTTTGTTTTTCTGAGCTTGATTTTTCTCTTTTTCATCCTTTATTTTGTCGGTCGTGGGGCTTGAACTCTTGGTCTGGGAGTTGATTTTTCTCATGTAACATGATGATCTCCAGTTCTATCCACTTTCCCCACAAATGGCATAATTTCATTCTTCTTTGTGAACAAATAATACTCTATACTAATACTAATTTGATACTCTATACTAATCTATACTAATATTAATATTGTACCACATTTTTGAAGATATGTATATATCTATCTATTGAGAAAGTTATACCACATTTATAGATCGTCATCAGCCAGAGGTTCACTCAATTGCTTAGCTATTGTGAATGTGCTGTTTTAAACCTGGGTGTGTGGCTATCTCTCTTGTATGCTGACTTCTGTTCTTTTGGCTACATGCCCTGGAGTGGTAGAACCAGTACAAGTTCTAGCTTTAGTTTTTTGTGGAGCCTCCATACCGATTTCCATAGTGGTTGCACTAATTTATACTCTCACTAACAGTGTATGAGAGGTGTGTGTGTGTGTGTGTGTGTGTGTGTGTGTGTGTGTGTGTGTGTGTGTGTGTGTGTGTGTGTGTGTGTGTGTGTGTGTGTTGGTCCTATGGCTTGAACTCAGGGTTTGGGTGCTATTCTTGAACTAGTTTACTCAAAGCTGCCACTTGAACTACAGTTCCACTTCCATCATTATGGTAGTTAACTGGAATAAGAATCTCACAGGATTTTCTACCCAGCTTAGCTTTGAACCTGTATCCTCAGGTCTCAGCCTCCTGAGTAGCTAGGATGACAGGCGTGAGCCACTAGTGCCAGGCTGGGGCATTCTCTTTCCTCTGTGATGTCATCAGCATTTGTTGTTTGTTTGCTTGATGGCAGCCATTCTAACTGGGATGAGATTGGATCTCAAGGTAGTTTTGATTTGCATTTCCTTTATGACTAAGGGTATGATACATTTTTTTCTCTTGTATTTTCTACTATATCTCTTCTCTATCTTCTAGTTGTGTCAGGTGCTCAGCCAACTCCAGTGTATTAGCTGTTGCATAAACTAGAATCCCGGGTAGTTGAGCATTCCTGGTAATTCTTACCCTTGGAGGCCTGCCTCGCTGACAGGGTATCCTGGGAGACCTCGCTCAGTGAGGAAGAGGTAATTTCACATCCCGCAGAGGAGCAAGTGAGCAGAACACAGGTCTCCAATCTTGCCTTTGCATCTAACCTCTTACTTTGGTGACCTTGAGCGAGTTCTTTAACCTTTTCTTGTTTAATCTCAATTTGCTCATCCATAAAAATAGAGATAATAATAGTCTCTACTTCAGAGAGTTATGTGAATCAAATGAATTATACATATAACCCCCTCACAACAGCATTATCTCATAATCACTTTAAAATGTTGGGAATGTATTTTGGGAACGAGTCGAGGTATAAATCAATGAATCAATCAGCTGAGCGGGCCTGTCTGTATCCTGTAAAGGCAACATGTTTGCACGGGTCTTCTTGTTCAGATTCTTCTGCCTCTCTTATCCCGCCCCTCTTCCTCCTTCAGTATGGGACAGCTCTAATGATTCTAGAATATGATGGCTTTAGATCATTTCCTCATCTCTCCCTTTTCTTGTTTAAATAGCCCGAATCCTTCAGCTGACATTTTTCTCTGCCCTTGATCACTTCTCACTCCATTCTGTGTCACCTCAATTTTGTCCTCTTTCTTCAGATACAAATGTTCAGAGGTGAGTTCCACATTCCAGCTGTCATCTAGCAAATGTTAGAAAGTTTACTGTTTCTGTTCTTTATATTTCACCTTTATTAACACCACCTGGTGTCCCATTTGTTTTCACAAGTCAGCTGTGTCATGAAGCTGACTCATACTGAATTTTGTGATCAGAAGACCCTTTAGAGACATAGCCTTTTAAAATCTGTCCTGCTTTCAGTTAGTTTTTTTAAAAAAAATTGTGTGTGTGTGTGTGTGTGTGTGTGTGTGTGTGTGCGCGCGCGCGCATTGGTACTGTTGCTTGAACTCAGGTTCTTAAACTCTTACTCAGCTTGCTTGCTTGGCTGACACTGGAGTTGTGCATCCAGCCCAGCATTTTTGGTGGTTATTTTGGAGATAAGAGTCTTGTGGGCTTTTCTGCCCAAGCTGGCTTTGAACGGAAGTCCATTGATCTCAGCCTCCTGAGTAGCTAACATTACAAGCATGAGCGGCCGGTGTCTGGATTCTGTGATTTCATTTTTTTTTTAATGGATCTAGACATTTGCTTGATGCTTGATTCTGCTGACCAACATGATAGATAACCTAACTAGTTGGGTGTGAAAGGTAAAATTGATAACCTGAATTTAAGAGTTAGGATCTGTTTCAGTTGTATATAGCAGGAACACCCAAAATGACATTTGTTTCAATAAGACAGTAGGTTGTTTTCTTCTTCACCATGAAAGAAATCCAGTCAGGCCTAGTCAGGCATGGTATCTAGATTGTGCAAAGTCCTTAGGGACTCAGATTCTTTTTAATGAATACTTCTCTATCTTTAATATTTGCTCAGGATTTAGACAGCTGTTGCAGACATTGTGCCCATATCGTAAGTGAGGGAAACAGATTTAAAAAAAGACAAAGAAGGCTACCTTCCTGGATCCTGAGAAACATTTGTTATTAGCCAGGTCTTAAACCACATGGCCACATTTAGCTGCAAGAGAGTCTGCTCAACAGTCTTTTACCCTAAGAGCTGTGTGTCTAGATAGAAATCAGGTACTTATGACTGAAAAGGACGAAGAAAGTTGGGCAATTGGTTGTTTGAGCTACACAATTGTTGTTGATATGTTCGGGACACAACCCTAGAAATCTTCCCAATGACTTTGTGCCAACTGTTCATCTATCAGCTTTTCTGAAATAGTTCTTTTCAGATCATCTGGGTCAGATTTGCCAGAGATGTTTTTAAAGGTTTAAATTCTCAACTGAGTGCTGGAAGCTCATGCCTGTAATCCTAGTCACTCAGGATCTTGATATCAGAGGGTCACAGTTCAAAGTCAATCTGGGCAGACAAAAGTCTGTGAGACTCTTATCTCCAAGCCAGAAGTGGCTTCTTGTGGCTCAAATATTAGAGCTCCAACCTTGAGTAAAAATACGATGAACTTTACAACCTGGGAGTGGGGAGTTGGGCATGAGGGAAAGTGGAAGAAAAATGAGGGAGGGGGTAACAATGTTTGACAAGAAATGTACTGATTACCAGGGCTGGGAAGGTGGCTCAGTGGTAGAGTGCTTGCCTTGCATGCCTGAGGCCCTGGGTTCGATTCCTCAGCACCACATAAGCAAAAAGAAAAAAAAGCCAGAAGTGCCGCTGTAGCTCAAGTGGTAGAGCCCTAGCCTTGAGCTGAAGAGCTGAGGGACAGCGCCCAGGCCCAGAGTTCAGGCCCCACGACTGGACCAAAAAAAAAAAAAAAAAAAGAAATGTACTGATTACCTTATATATGTGACTGGAACCTCTCTGTACATCACCTTGACAGTAAAATTTTAAAATTACAAAACCTAGAATAAAAGCTATGAGACAGTGCTCAGGATCTGAATTCAATCTCTAGAGCTGGCATGCTCACACACACACACACACACACACACACACACACACACACACAGAGGTGTAGAATCATTTCTACATTTTTCTATAGTTTTGTACACAGTAAACCTACATTCAGTAATATTCACAAAATTTAAGTATTAAATCGGTGAGTTTTGACAAATACACACAGAAATCAGTGGGTTTTTTTTTTGATAAATGCACATAGCCAAGTACCTGTCACTGTCACAAAATATAGAACATTTCCATCATGCCCAAATCTCCTACATGTCCTCTTTCAGCTTTCTCTCATACTCCAGCCCTTAGAAGATAGGCTTTGTAAGTCAGTTTCTTTTTACCTTGTCTGGAATTTTACTTTAAAAAATCATAGTATTTTATTTCCTGCATATCGGTTAAAATTTGAGATTTACCAATGGATATGTTCTGGATAAAAAACAATACCCAGAGCTCTGGTTGTTTTAGTTGTTTTCATTTGGCTTTTATTTCTTCATCTGTCTCTATTATGTCATGGGACAGTGTTTCATATATTATTTTTGGCAGGTATTAGAATACTTTGGCAGGTATTGGAATATAATGTCCACCAATAGGCCTTTCCCTTTCATTTTTTCCTTGATTAACTCATCTTCTGGCTTTAGAGTAGAGTCCAGCATTCCTACCTGTTGTCCACCAGGTATTGACTGCTCATGCACCTCTGTCCTGTGGACTTAATGACTCATTTCCAGCTTTCTCTGTGTCTGCTTTGTAGACTAGGAGTTTCTGAAGGCAGAGACAATTTTTTTTTTGCTCCTCATCAAATCCCTTTGCCCATGGCAATACCTGTTTCAGTGGCAGTACTTGACAGACATTTATAAGTGAATTCACTGAGCACAACATGGGCTTTAGTGTTCTCATGTGTTACAAAAAGGTGGCCAGTCAGGAAGGGAATAGAGCAGAGGAGCTTTCCCAGAATGCTTTGCCCAGGTGATCTTCTGTATCTTGGAGGTGGTTTGCTGGAAAAGAATAGGATTGGAGCATGCAGAGGTGATCAGTGCGTGCAATGGCACAGGGCTACGTGTGAAAAATGTGGGGCTTGAAGAAGAGAGGAGAGGCTCCAACAATGACAGCATCAAGTGTGCAGCAAGCGAGGAGGGCATAAAGCTGCTGGTTAGAAGACGGTGTTAACCATCACACTTCATCAGAAAGAAGTGAGAGGAAGCTGAGGGCCAGTGTGGAAAACATCACCCTCTTTGTTATTCATTGGTGCTGGCGATTAATCTTTCTGCACATCTCCAGTCATTGGAGACAATGCACATGACATTCACGCTGCCTGGAGTGCTACTTCAGAAGGATGACTGTGTTCAGCACCATCAGCTGTGGACAGCACCCGGGGGCAACTTGGAGCTCTGAGTTCTTTGTGTGCAGGTCAAGCCACTTGTCTCCAGGCAGGGCATGCAACCACTCAAGACTCGCTACTTGGGGAAGGCAGACCATTAATATTTCAGAATCAAGACGTCCCAGCCGCCCTCGCTGGCGTGGGCTGTGCGTAGCCTTGGCATCTCTCCCTCATCTCCAGTGCTCGCCGTTCTTATCAGGCAGCTGTTATTTTTGCACTCCTTCTGCAGAGGAGGGAGCTGACACCCAGAGAAAGGATGACTGATAGATCTGGATCAAGCCTGGGTCTGGCTGATACCAATGTCTGCACACTGAGCCACAGAGCCTGTCTTCCCAGTGAACACTGGCTGCCTCGCACGGACATCTCAGTGTCCCATCTGATGTCCAAGCCCTGGTTCTCCATCTGTGCCGGGGGAGTTTATACTGCAGACAGTTCAGAGCTAAAGACTTGTGGGTGCCAGCTCAGCGATACCAGGAGGGATGAGAGGAAGAGAGGGTTTTTTTTTGCTAGCTTGTTCCTCCTGAGTCGGAAAGGATGCTCTTCGCTCAGTGTGTCAGCTGGCGAGCAGGTGTGTGCATTGGAATACTTCGACACGTGCACCTGTAAAAGGGAAGCTGGTGGAATTCAGGAATTACATTCCTCTGTCACGTCTGTAGGAGACTTTTGAGGCTCCACTGGTTCTGGTGGATGGGGGTGGAGATAACATGGCTAATACCATTTGTTACCATACTTCCCTAATGTTTGTCTGGGACCAGGGCAGTGAGCAATCCCTTGGAAAGTCTAGGAGACTGCATTGGGCTCTCTCCAGTGCTGCTGCTGGTCCCTGGCTGTGCTTGGGTAGCTATGGTCACATAGAGCGTATGTATTTCTTTCCTAATGGATGCATGCTGTCCTCCCCCCCCCACTTTCCAAATGAGCCCATACTGTGCCCCATTAGCCGAAAATGACATGATGGTTATTTTCAGTGCCATTTCTTTAAAGAACTCAGTCTCACTGTGTGCTGCTAGCTTCCCACCCTCTCCCTCCCTGTTTTGCTAAGTGCAATGGAGAACTCCTGGAAAGGTATAGTGGCAGCTTTTCAGAAGCAGCAGAGATCAGCTTCCTACCTTCCCTCCCTCTCCCTCCCTCCCTTTTTCCCTCTCTCATCTGAGAGAGCATCAGGAGTTACACATAAACATTTAAGATTCCTCCCCTCAGTGCAGAACCCTCTGGAAATCTACGAATCAAAAAAAAAAAAGCTCCATGATAAAAATGCATGAAGTGATATTCTTATTGGTAAACTTACATATCCAGCTGAGATACTGTACATGATAATGCAATTTTCTATGCAAAAAGTGTTTATCTCCATCCCAAATATTATTCCACATCGTTATTCATTCTGAGGAAGTGATTGCTGTCCTAGGTTAACTGATTGAACTTTTTGGAACCAAAGCTTCAAGCTTATCATACTGGCTACTGCCTGGCTTCTCATAAATTGCCATTAGATGGGTAGGAATGAATAAATGTACACTCCATTAGGAAATATTAAAGTATTTTATACTGGTTTAGAATAAAAACAGGATTAAAGGGAGCATTTCTAAGATTCACTACAGCGTGAAATTGAAATCTTTTTGGCATGTGAAATATACAATATGAATATTCTTCCTGTTTTCTGATAGCTGGGAGATGATGAAGAGTGGACAGACTTTCCCAGAGTTCACCTGTAGATGCTAGTGTGGGAGGGGTAGGAAAATTCATTTAGTTGTTTCTTTTCTGAGTCTGTGAATTATCAGATTCTTAAACATTAACTATGCTAACAGCAGAAAAATGCTTCCCTATTATTATTTGTGTGTGTGTGTGTGTGTGTGTGTGTGTGTGTGTGTGTGTGTGTGTGTGTGTGTGTGTGTGTGTGTGTTGGTAATGGGACCTTAAAGTAAGGGCCTGGGTACTGTATTTTGGATTTTTTTTCTCAGGGCTTAGTGCTCTGCTATTTGAGCCACAGCTCCACTTCTAGCTTTATAGCGATTAATTGAAGATAAGGGTCTCACAGATTTTCCTGAGATAGTTTCAAAACATGATCAGTCCTTAATCTTCACATCTTTGCCTCCTGAGTAGCTAGAATTACAGCCACCAGTACTTGGCCAAAAAAATACTGCTTAAGCTTAAGTAGGTGCCAGGTACTATCTTGTATGCTTATCCATCTATGGACAGGTTTGTTTTGAAAGGAGAAGAAGATACAGCAATACTGGCTGCATTTCAGATTCATTAATTCATAACCTGCCTTTTAAATGATATGCTTAGGCAAGCTATCATTTTCTTTGTGTCTCACTTTCCCTTTATGAAAGGAATAATAACTCTACCCCATGAGGTTGTTAAATGAATTAAATTACACAATATGTGTATGTTGTATTAGAAAGAGAAAGAGAGAGACAGACAGACAGACAGATTGAGAGACCTATCAAAGAAATAAATGTTGGCATATTGGCTGTGGTTATTATTTTACTATCTCTCCAAAGAATGCTGTGAAATAATTTGGGTCCCATTTTTCAGATACTGAAACTGAGGTTCATACCATGGAAATTGATCAGTCACTGAGGAATCAGCATGTGTTTATATATACTGTTGGGAATCAGCATGTGTTTATATATACTGTTGGATAGCATAGCACATGGAACTCTGCTTGATTCTTGTATAACAAACTCATGCAGCCTTTAGTACCATTGAACAACCTCCTATTCTCTTGTGCTTATAGATTCTCTTAGGAAAGGGATGGAACACTGCGTTGCAAGGTTGGCTTATGTCCGGGCCAGGGTATCCGAAGCTTGGGTAGAGTCCAAAATGGCTCATGATGGAACCTCCTGGAATGTTCTTCATTCCAGTGTCCTGATACTAAAGATGGGTCACCTGGGCTGGTTCATCAACATCCCTGTATCTGGTCTCTTTGTGCAGCTTCTTCACAGCATGGTGGCTTTAGAGGTAACATTTTACAGTGAAGTGCAGGGCTCTGGACTTCTCATGGTCCAGTGAACACAAGGTGCTATGCAGTGTTCTATGGCCTGGCTTTGGGTGACACACACTGCCATCTTATATCCTAGGGGTGAACGCAGTCATCAGTCTAGCTGAATTCAAGGGAAGGGCACCGAGACCCCATTGTCCATGGAGGAAATGACTTTAAGCTGTGTTTGGTAACCGCTGCATGGACTGTTGAGATCTGATACTGCTTGTGCGTCTGAACACGTGCAGCTCTCACTCCCTCTAGAACAATGGAGCTCTTGGAAGCCTTAAAAAATACCCAGGTGCTGGTGGCTCACACGTGTAATCCTAGCTGCCCAGGAGGCTGAGATCTAAGGATTGTGGTTCTCACCTATCTTAGGTAGGAAAGTCCAGTCCGGGAGAATCTTTATCTCTGATTAGCCACCAAAAAGTCGGAAGCAGATGGGTGCCGGTGACTCACACCTGCCATCCTAGCTACTCAGGAGGCTGAGATCTGCTGATCGCTGTTTGAAGCCAGCCCAGGCAAGAAAGTCCCTGTGAGACTCTTATCTCCGATGAACTACCAGAAAACCGGACGTGGAGCTGTGGCTCAAACTGGTAAAATGTTAGCCTTGAACAAAAGAGTTCAGGCCCTGAGTTCAAGTCCCAGTACCTGCACGCACGCACGCACACACACACACACACACACACACACACACACACACACACACACACACACACACACACACACACACACACACACACACACACACACACACCTCAGAGGGCTCCACACTTGAGGTGCCTTTCCAGGACCTGTGCACCACACCCTTGGCTGTGTTTCCATATGGAGAAGCGATTTGCATTCACACTTACGCAGCTTCTCTCCTACGAACACTCAGGGTCCCACGCTTGTGCCCGGGTGTTGCGTGCAGTAGCATCAGCCTCTCCCAGCCCCAGCATTCCATCACAGTGCATTGCCCCTCCTCTCCCCCAGCTTCTTCCCTTCGACTTCCCCTTCTTTCCAGTGGATTCAATTAAGTTCTCTTTGGTGCCTTCGCCATAAAGCAGTCCCCTCTGCCGCATTAGAATGAGTCTCTCTCATTATTTCATTTAGATGGTGGTTCTGTTTGAAAACTTGAGGGCAGGGCCGGCGGGAGGAGAAGAATGCTGATTTGCAGGGAGTCCCCGTAGTGTGATGGGGAGTAGGGCCTCAAAGGAGCCAAGAAGCTGCCACTTGATGTACTCCTGGAGACATAAAGGATTGATGAAGGATGCTTAAAACCACACAGCTCCGGCATTTGTCGTGCTGAGACCTACAATGATACAAGAGAGAGCAATTGTGCAGGTCCTGGCCCAAACCCGGCTGGCAGTGGTGGCTTGCCTCCTCTTCTCTCTCCATTTTCAAAGAGCCCTTTCTCCTGGAAGTCTGGGCATGGCTGTGGATGGTTGTAAGTGTGTCTGTGTGTGCACACGTGTGTGTTCGTACTGGTGTGAGCGGCCTCCGTTGGTTTCCCTTCAGCCCTTCTAATTATGGAAATGCTCTTTCGCTCCGGCCTTTGCTGAGAAAGGCAGTAGGTGGTAGAGATGGAGCCCAAGCTCAGCATCCTTGTAATTGGGTTCACGGAATGTCAGAGAACATTACACAAAGCACAGAATTAAGCTCTAGGAGTTCTAGAGTGACATTGATTATGTAGGAATGACATATAAATAATTACAAAGCTCTCCGGGTGGGTTTTTGTTGTTGTTGTTGTTAGTCATTTGTGTTTAGAGTTCCCTTTCAGGAATTTGAAATGCCATCAGGTAGCTGAATTACACGAAGAGAGTCTGCATTTCACTCCAGCTTCACACGGCGCTAAATGGCGATTCATATTTGTTACTGCACCAAAGAGCGTCTTTGTTAGGGTGGGGAGGAGAGGCTGGTGGAGAACAAGCAGGACTAGATTTAAATCTAATTGCCTTTCATGTGTTCCACCACTGCTATTTGGCGTGCACAGAGAGGCAGTATTTGTGGGAAATGAGGATCGGGCTGTTTGCTGGAAGGTAGAGTTGGCATAGGCTAGATTGCTAAAGTCAGTAGTGATCCTAACCCCTGGGGGTTAGGAACTCTCTCCTGAGTCGTTCTGTATTAAATTGGTTTAAAAAAATGGTCTTCCCACTGTGTTGCTGTGACTCGCAAGTTTTAAATCTGCCCTACTGCTGCCATTTTCTTTCTTTCTTTCTCCCCTTTCTCACTCCCACGTTCTTTTCATCCTAAGATTAAATCTGGGGCTGTCTGAATGCATCTAAACCAGGGAATAATTCAGCTTTGGAATTGTCGGTAGAGATTGGGCTCAGGAGGGACTTCTCTGTGGCATTAATTCTATAAAGAAAGATGTTGCAAGCTCAACCCCCTACTTCTGGCATTAAAAAAATAAGTTTAAGCTAGGGACCAGGGGCTCACGCCTGTAATCCAAGCTACTCAGCAGGCTAAGATCTGAGCATTGTGGTTCAAAGCCAGCCCTGTCAGGAAAGTCTGTGAGATTCTAATCTGCAATAAATTCCCAAAAGCTGGAAGTAGAGCTGTGGCTCAAGAGGTAGAACACTAGCATTGAGCAACAGAAGCTCAGGGACAGAGCTCAGGCCCTGAGCTCAAGCCCTAGTACCAACCCCCCTTCCCCCACCTCTCTCTCTCTCTCTCTCTCTCTCTCTCTCTCTCTCTCTCTCTCTCTCTCTCTCTCTCTCTCTCTCTCTCACACACACACACACACACACACACACATAACATGGGATGAAAGGGGCAGATTGTAGAAAGAACTTTGGTCATGCCAAATAATTTGGAAACTTGGTCAATGAGTTGAATCGATAGGTAAAAATCTTTTCAAATGGAAGAAAATATGTATCAAAACTTTAAAAAATGCATGAAGAACAAACTAGGTGTATTTAGGAATCGTCTCCCCTAAGGACTTATGTATTGAATCTAAAAATATAGTATTAAATATATTCTATAAAAAATATGTCACAGAAAGAGAAGTTTCATGAAAGACTCTCTGGGGTCTCAGTCACTAGTTCTGCTCAACTAATGATCAAACCAGGGTGTTGTCAGATTCCTCTTCAGCATTGTTTACCTAGGTTTACATGAATTTTACAGTTTGCAAGTAGCAATGGAATGGGCCAGTTGCAAAATTATTGTTAATAACTTGAAGGTATAACATGGAAATGCTGTGTGTGTGTGTGTGTGTTTGTGTGTGCGCGTGCGCATGTATTTAGGTAAGGAAGGCCATTTTGCATGAAAAATGAGATCCGAGAGTTTTACAAAGGCGAGGGGGAAAGTTTAGTAATTAATCACAGTGGTCATAATGAAGAGATGAGATTTATGTGATCGAAGGACTTATGTACATGGATTATAGGTAGATGGAAAAGACATACACACACACACACACACACACACACACACACACACACACAAGCAGCAAAAGGCACTGCTGGCTTGGGAATTGTACTCTTAGAAAAAAAAATTCTCCATCAGTTCTTCCTTCCCCCAATAGCTATGTACAACCACAGCTCTCTCTTCATTGTCTTAGATTAACCACTCACTGCAAAAACCATACACTAAATGAAAGTATTGAGTATTTGTCTTCTAAAAATTATACTTGAACATTGTTTATTTCCCCAGTAGGTCTGCGATGATGCATTTAGGTGCCATATTGCTAAATACATACAGTACTTTAATATCTGCAAGCAGCCACTCTTCAACTGCCTTACGTAGCAAGCAGCTGTGTGGGGGCTCGGCAATCACAGATAGAGTTTTTCTCATAAACTGTTTAATTGTTTGCTTCTGGAAACAATTAGACTGACGGCATTACGGAGTGAGTGTCGTATCGCAGCCGGCAATCTTCTTTATGAGTTTTCTTAGCAAAATACCATGTTGACATATGTTGGGCCTACAAAGAAGATTCGATTAGACGGTAACTTGACCTCCAAGGAAATCTGGGGCGATAATGTAACGACTTAGTAGAAGGCCCCCATGGAAAATGGCGCTGCCAGAGGGGAGCCCGGACTTGAACAAAGGCTGTCCTGGCAAGGTTGCTCCTGATGAGAATGGCACTGGATTCAGGTAGCCCTTCCACTTGGCCCCATGTCTGGTAAACCTTGAATGCTTACCACAGGTGATGGAAGAGCAGAACCTGCCCAGGCCTCTTCTGCTGTGGATCCAGACAAAGATGCTTTCTCCAGGGTGGGAGTTTGCACAGACTCAGGAAGGAAAGGATTTGGGAAGAGTCAGATATGTCAATACCCTGAGCTCAGGTCTCATAACGCACCATGTTCCCTGCTAACTGTCCATTCCAGGTGGAGCTTTGCTTGCAGTGGACACTGGGCTGTGCATTTTCACACAGTGAGGATCTCATTCATTCCTGAATAGCTTCTTTCTCTCTCTTTTTTCTCCCTTTTTCTCTCTCTCTCTTTCTCCCTCCCTTCCTTCCTTCCTTCCTTCCTTCCTTCCTTCCTTCCTTCCTTCCTTCCTTCCTTCCTTCCTTCCTTTCTTTCTTTCTTTCTTTCTTTCTTTCTTTCTTTCTTTCTTTCTTTCCTCTCTCTCTTTCTTTCCTCTCTCTTTCTTTCTTTCCTCTCTCTTTCTTTATTTGTTAGTCCTGGGGCTTGAACTCAGGGTCTGGGCACTGTCTCTGAACTGCTTTTTGCTCAAGGCTAGCACTCTACCACTTAAGCCACAGTGCCACTTCTGGCTTTTTCTGTGAACGTGGTACTGTGGAATTGAACCCAGGGCTTCCAGCATGCTAGACAAGCTCTCCACCACTAAACCACATTCCCAGCCCTAAATAGCATTTTGTGTGTGTGTGTGTTAGTACTGAGGCTTGAACTCACGGTCTGGGTGCTTAAGAAGCTAAGGGAATGCCCTTAGCATGTTCTGATCAAGGCTAGTTCTCTACTACTTGAGCCATAGCCTCACTTCTGGCTTTTTGTTCGTTAACTAGAGATATGAGTCCCATGGATTGGCTAGCGGTGTCCAGGTACTTGCACACATTTTGTTGTAGTGTGTTTATGAGATGGGGAAATGGAGCAGGTTTGAGTGGCTTTTCTCAGGAAGTGGCGAGTAATGAGTCTTAGTTTAAACTCAGCTTTATTTGGTACTAAATCAGGGTCAAACGGGTACGTCAACAAAGGTACATCCCAACTCCCTGGAAGAAGAAAGATTGTGAAGGAGGACCATGAAGACCTAGGACCTTGGAGTGCAGGCAGACAAAGGCCACACTTGGCTTTAAGGTCTACTTTGTTTCAACTTGGGTTGAGGTTTTTTATTTTTAGACTCCATTTCTCAGATTATTATTGAGTTTATTCAGGAGACCACACACAAAACCCAGATTTCCCAAAACTGCTCAAGAGAGTTTGGGAACCTTGTGCCTGCATTTCCCCCCAAAGGCTGTGAAGTCCCCCCATCCCACCCCATGAAATCCAGTGGCCCTTTGCTGTCAGTTGGGGTACACCCATCCTATCGCATCCAGCACCCCCTTTCCCTAAGGATGTCTTTTTTTTTTTGGTCGGTCGTGGGACTTGAACTCTGGGCCTAGGTGCTGGCTGTCCCTTAGCTTTCTTTCTTTTTTTTGGTTAGTCGTGGGGCTTGAACTCTGGGCCTGAGTGCTGTCCCTCAGCTCTTCAGCTCAAGGCAAGCGCTCTACCACTTGAGCCACAGCACCACTTCCAGTTTTCTGAGTGTTTATTGGAGATAAGAGTTTCATGGACTTTCCTGCCCGGGCTAGCTTTGAACCGAGATCCTCAGATCTCAGCCTCCTGAGTAGCTAAGATTACAGGCATGAGCCACCAGCGCCCAGCTCCCTAAGGATGTCTTTAGGGATGTTACTATGAAGTATTGCTTTTCCTTTTTCATCAAACCTAACCTAGATTCTTGTTTTTCTTTGAGTGCCCAGTCAAGTATTTTTTTTTTCCTTTACTGACGTCTCTAGCTATCTAAAACAAAGAGAAGGGAAGCATATTTCTTTGTGGAAGCGAAGAATGTTCTGTCATCTTTACAATGAGTAAACACAGTATGCCAAGGCGGGGGCAGGCTCGGGGGTAGGTGGCATTTTAGAGAAACATGCATATCCTGCATTGCTTCTGTTCTGTTAATTTTTGGGTCTCAAGAGACCCAAGAGTCTATGGCTTCTCTGTGGGGATTGGAAAAGGGTGTGAAGAATGTTAAGTTGGGCAGTGGCCTAGATATTGTTGATCTGTGACTTGGTGAAGCCACTTGATCACCGCAGGGAGGATCCTCATTCTATAGCAGACAGGACTGTGGTTGATGGAGTCCAGAGCTGGGGGGGGGGCGGGAAGAGGCGATACAGACATGACATGGCCCCAGCTCTGCAGATCCAGCACTGATCTGGAACATTGGGCTTCCTGCAGAGGTAAGGGTATTTATACCCTCCTGAAACCTGAGATGTATCTTTGTAGGAAAGAGACATTATGGAGAGAACTGATTCTTTGTGAAGTAGATGCCTGAAGAAGAAAGATGAAGAGTTACAATATGTTGAAAACAAATAAGTCAATAACAGAGAAGCTAAATTGCTCCTTGTGGTCCTTGGGTTTGAACTCAGGGCCTTGAGCTTGCTAGGCAGGGACTATATCCCTTGAGCCATATCTCCACCCCTTTTGTGCTTTAGTTGTCTTTGGGATAAATAAGGTCTTGCATTTTTACCCAGGATGGTGTAGACTGTAATCTTCCTATATGTATTGTATAACTAGGATGGCAAGCAGGCACCAGTACGCACCCAACTATTAGGTGAGATGGGGGAGGGATTTACTAACTTTTCAGGAGATCCTGGGATTTCTTGAGATCTTCCCAGTCTCCCTCTTCTAACTACCTAGAATTATAGGCATTATCACCACATCTGGCCTGGTATCAGAATGTGAAGGTTATGTATGTATGTATGTATGTATGTATGTATGTATGTATGTATGTATGCCTGTATGCCTGTATGTTTCAGAGTAATGACTTGAACTTAGGTCAAAAAAAACTATGCTAAGGACAAATTCAGGAATCTCTCTCTCTCTCTCTCTCTCTCTCTCTCTCTCTCTCTCTCTCTCTCTCTCACACACACACACACACACATACATCTAGATAGATAGATAGATAGATAGATAGATAGACATTCCTTGTATTTCACTTTTAGTATAAACTATTTTGTTTGTTTCAGTGCCATTGCTGAGCCTTGAACTCAAGGCCTGGGCTCTGTCCCTGTTCTTTTTTTCTCCTCAAGGCTGGTGCTCTACCATTTGAGCCAAAGCTCCTCTTCCAGTATTTTGCTGGTTAAATGGAGATCAAAGTCTCACAGATTCTCAGACTGGCTTTGAACTGTGATCCTTAGATATCAGCCTCCTGAGTTGCAGGAGCCACCGGTGGCCAGCAACCATTTATTGAGTCTTAACACGACACAAATATGGTGCCAGATAAACCCAAAAGCAATGACAGACAAAGCAGACCTGGCCAGCTTTGGATCTCAGGCTCCTATGGGACACAGCCCAGGATCTAGATAGAGAAAAGAACAAATCTGAGTCAGGAAGGGGGACGACTCTATGATTTCCTTCTTCAGACTTTGCCAGCCAGGAGCTAAGTATATCTCCGAACAGTGCGTGGAACACACTGGCTCTGAGAGCAAAGGAAACTCACTCCTGGGAGAATGTTCAAAGTACGGAAGTTTATAATGTTACAGCAGCTGAAATACTGACATCAAGATTAAGATAAAAGCAAGTTTTACCCAACAATCAAAAACACAAAAGACTGAAGGAAGGCATCCTGTGTGAAGAAAAAAAAATGAGGGCAATTTGGTGAGCTGAGCTTGGTGTACTGGGGGAGGAAATGGAAGATGATATCCTGCTAACCTGTCCCTAGGTGACTTGTTACCATGCACAGTGATTAGGGCTTATGTAAGTGTTGTGAATGATCTTTTTATTCTCCCCCAGATACTGGTGTTTGAAGTCAAGGCCTCTTACTTGTGGGAGAGCCAGCACTCTACACTGCACTTGAGCCATACCCCAACCAGATCCTTCCTGCTATTTTTAAAATAGTCTTGCTCTTTTTTTTTAAAGCAGGCCAGTCTGGACTGCCATCCTCCTATTTATGTTTCCTGAGTAGCTCGGATCATAGGTGTGCATCACCATACCCGACTGGTCTCTTTTGTATAGCCTTATTTTTACTCTCTGTAATTAATGTTTCTACTCCCCCATAAAATACCATTACACTATTGTATCTGGGTCCTGTGTTGTAGAATTCCTATTCCTCTCCTTGCTTTTTCTCTGGGCAAGGGTGTGTGTGTGTGTGTGTGTGTGTGTGTGTGTGTGTGTGTGTGTGTGTGTGTGTGTGTGTGTGTGTGTGTGTGTGTGTGTGTGTGTGTGTGTGTGTGTGTGTGTGTGTGTGTGTGTGTGTGTAGGCTATGATGGGGAACTGTTCTGGGCAGGGGTCTTTAGGCAGGTTGCAGGAGTTTGAACTCCAGTCATCAGAGGACTGAGTTACTCCCAGTCAAGTTCCCAGCTCCTACTATGGTGCTTGGAACATTGAAGGATCACGACAAAAATATAATATGTATTATACTGCTGCGTGAAGTCCACGAATGGAAGGCAACTGTTGTTCTTAGGGAGCTCTTGTCTTTTTGGAGAACACAGCTCCTCCACACTCTTCCCTACTTCTCTCCTCAGCCCTCAGAACAACTTGTCGCACTTCAGCAAATCATAAAAAGATCCTTCCGGCTCATTCCTCCTCCGTGGGCTCTTCCTGTACGCAGTTCCTCTGATGGACTTCCCCTCCCTCCCAAGGGGGAGAAAGAAACAGGAAGTTCTGGAGCGGCACTTCCTTCTTTCTTACCCAATTAAATAACATCTTTGGGCGATCATTCCATTACTCCAGGCTGATACTGGTATTGATCGTACCATTGATCTTCTTTTTAGTTATTTCTAATTGGTCACAAACGTTAATCACGCCTCTGCCTAACAGATTGCATCTGTTATCAATACCTGCACTTGGATTGTCTTTCCTTACAGCTGTAACCCACTGTCTGGACTTGGAGAACACTCTGGTTGTTACCTTATGCTAGGAAATCAATTCTACTCCACGTAGGATCCTTCCCTGTGTGTGGATGTAGATGTCAGGTCTGGGCCTGGCCTTCCTCACTTGTCTGGATTTCAGAATGGATAACTTATTGCCTCATTTCCATTCTGTACAAGACTACGAAGACCCCTGGGCTCAGACCACCACAGCCTCCCCCATGTCTCTTTTATATCTCTTGGAAGCAGGTTGAAAAGGAGCTAATATGGATATTTCAGTGTATTCAGTAAAAAACAAGGACCTTCCACGTAAAGTAGAAAGTCAGCCATGGCTCGAGATTACCGTGCTAAGGACAGGAAACACAGGGCTAAATTAATTTACATGCCACCAAACAACTGGGGCTCTGTAACTGAACACAATGCCCCATCAGTGGTGGTCGCTGCTGGTTATGAAGAACCTGCTCATCCCTGGCCACGGTCTTGAGTATTCTCTGTGAGTGATCCAGGCAGCACTTTCCAGAGCACTTCCATGTGTTATTCAATGGCTTCTAGCCTGGTCTAGGAACAGTGTAGGTACTGGGGATACTAAGATGAGCCATAGGAAAGAAGGCCCCTTCTTGGGACTTACAGTCTAATACCAGCAATGTCCATGCGCACCTAGAAACAGGGGCCAGGCTAGGAGAAGCCAACAGAGGCTACCAGAGGGTATAGACCACAGGATTCAAAGCCATCCTGGAGATTTATGGGCTGGCTAAGCTGAGATCTAAAGGACAAACAAGGACTTGTGTTTGAAGAGAGGAAAGCCATAACAGGAAAGGAAAAAGCTGAATAGCTGAGAGAGAGAAGGGTGGGTGGTATATGTGTTCACTAGCTCAGGTGAATGGATGTGGGGTGACCTCATGTTAGAACCCAGGGTAGAAAGGAGCGAAGTTGGATAAAAAGAGTAAAGTGCAGTGAGTTCTCAAGGACCAGACAATGGTCAGAATACACCTGAAGGATCAAACTCATCTGTATATTGCAGGTCCATCCCTAGATAGCATAATATTGGGACTCCTTTACCAGCCCTGCTCAATAGAACAGTTGGAGTTTTCCTGCACCCCCAGTCACCTGTGACTATTGAGGTTCTGACTTGTTGATACTGTGTGTGTGTGTGTGTGTGTGTGTGTGTGTGTGTGTGTGTGTGTGTGTGTGTATTTGTGTATGTGTGTGTTAGTCTTGGGGCTTGAACTCAGGACCTGGCAACCATCCCTGAGTTTTTTCGCTCAAAGCTAGGGCTTTACCACCTGAGCCACAGCTCTGTTTCCAGCATTTCAATGGTTAATTGGAGGGATAAGAGTCTCTTGCAGACTTTTCCTGCCTGGGCTAGCCGGCTTTGAACCAGGAATCCTCGGGTCTCAGCCTCCTGAGTAGCTAGGATGACTGGTATGAGCCACTAGCACCTGGTCCTTGGATACATTTATTTTTTAAAAAGCCGCATGTGTGTAGTGGTCACAGCATTGGATGTGCTTGCGCCGGATGGTGCCACCTTGGTCTTCACGGATTGGAAGTCAGCAAGGCAGGATTTGGCAAGCTTCGCCCACCAGCCACGGGATGAACCCTTGGGGAAGGTGTACTTGTGGGGAGAATGTGGTTTGTGCACATCTGCTCGACATGGAGGCTGAGCTGGGAGACTGGAGGGAACTGACTCTGAGCATCTGCCTTGCAATTTCCTCGGCTGAGCACAGGGCAATGCATCTGTCATTCGGGGCTCGGTATCTCCCCAGTGTCTACTCTGCGTCTCCACTCTGCCATCACCATTGTATCCCGTAGGAATTCTTACCTGGCTGCGACATTAACTGCGTGCCAGGTGCAGGTGACACGTATTTTACGTGTTAACTTACCTTCACAGTGACCCTGGAGGTACATATTTGCAGCAGGGAAAGGAGTGAGTGACTGGCTGTGTTAGGAGCTGAATGATGCGTCTCCCTAAAATCTATAAGCCCCTCGGTGAAGGTCTTGGAAAATGGGGTGCTGAAAGGTAGGTAAGCTACCATGAGGTCATTGGATGAGGCCTATGTCATGAAGTTAGTGTCCTTATGAGGAAATAGAGATATGAGGTCCTAACTGGTCCTGGGGGATGGGGGTGTGGGTGTTGGAAGGGGGAAATCTCTCACCAAAATCCTGACTGTAGCCTTGGACTTCCAGCCACCTTGCATGAGAAATAAATATTTCTGATGAATCCAGTCCAGGCCACGGAGTTCTGTAAAACTGTCCCAGTTGGTCAAGAAACCCAGGGTAACTTGTAAGGCTCCTAACCCACAGTGCTCTTTCGGAAGTTCCCATTGGGGGTGGAGTGCAGGCCACACCTGTGGGTTGGGTGGTTCCAGAAAGCACCGAGGAAGAGCCAGTTCCATCCTGTTGGCTTCCGCCTCTCACAGGAGCTGCTCCTATGCGGTGGCTGCAGGGACAAAGCCCATGGAAGTATTTAAACTGAAAAGCCAGAAAGGATGTTAGCTGACGACTCTGGGAAAAACACCGAGCTGGAAGGGACCAGGGAACCCAGGGCTGCTCATCAGCTGCTGGCTGATGAAATAAATGCATGTAGGGAGACAAGTCAGATGCCAAGGGGCCCAGGAGACAAAATGTCAAAGATCTGGTCTCATCTACCTGCCTGCAATCACGTCCCAGGCTCTGGGCCCTCCCTGGCTCCTGTGTACCACTACTAGAGCAGAGCAGCGATTCATTCCAGGGAAAATGCTCAATAATAACAAGGCTGCTCCTACCCCGGGACAAAGGTCAGGTGAGGTACAGGAGTTACCAGGTTTTTAGGAAGAATTCGCCTTCCGGGCAAGTTGCAACAACTTTTGATTTTCAAAGACTGTTCTGCTTTCCGCTCGATGCCTCTTCAGGCAATCAGACATGGAGGTCTGGTGCCCATCCTTTCATTTAACCTGGGGAACTACAAGAGGGAGGGAGGGAGGATGGTAGAGAGAGAGAGAAAAAAAACAACATAGTCATATCTCCTATAAGGAAGATACTTTCATCCCCATCTTTTCCTGAAATGGTGACCACCCAGCTCACTCAGATGAGGAAGAAGAGAACCTCAAAAAGCTAAAGATCAGCCAGGCGCCTGCGGCTCATGCCTGTAATCCTTAGCTACTCAGGAGGCTGAGATCTGAGGATCTTGGTTCAAAGGCAGCCCAGACAGGAAAGTCCATGAGACTCTTATGTCCAAATAAACACTGAAGAAAAAGAAAAGCCAGAAGTGTAGCTGTGTCTCAAGTGGTAGAGCACTAACCTTTAGCATAAAAGGTCAGGGACCATACCCAGGCCCTGAGTTCAAGCCCCAGGACTGGCAGATTCATACATGCATGCATGCATGCACGCACACACGCACACACACACACACACACACACACACACACACACACACACACACACACACACACACACACAAAGGCTAAAGATCACACACCACAGGGAATGTCAAAGCCAGGACTTGAACCATACCCCCTGTATGCATGTGTGTGCCCTTGTGTATTTTCTCCAGTACACAGTGGTAGCTAGCATCACTTTCCGGTGCCAGCCAGTGTTTGAAAATATCATCATTGCCTTTGCCAACTTGGCACGTCGCATTGGCTGAATTCTATAGGACATCTCACTCTGACAGCCCCTGGAATCGGGACCGCCCGTGGATACCAGAATGCAGGACTGGAATCTGTGCTAGCGCAACAGCTAGGAAAATGGAGGGAGAAGAATACCGGCACAAGGGGTGGATGGTGGGTTTAGAAGATTCTCTTTTATGCATCCTATCATATGGGCAGCTTTTGCGGCCACGAGCAGATCCTGGTGAAATCACTTGTCTATGGAGATTGGAAAATAAATCTGTGTGTGTGTGTGTGTGTGTGTGTGTGTGTGTGTGTGTGTACGTGCACACACACACACATGCACACATGTATGTGCTGCAGAATTATTAAAGGTAAGAGTAACTTCATGAGAAGCTGCCCTTCCAATCCCATCAGCTCCTTTCCCTGGGGTGAGAGGAAGCTCAAGATTAAAAGAAGAGAAATAGCCAAAGGGGAAGGGATGAAGGACAAGCAAGAAATAAAGAGCCAAGGCGGGCAGCCCAGTCATGATTCTGAGTTTTCTTGGGCCATCGGAGCATGGTTGAGTGGAGCTTGTGTGGAACATTTTGTGAAATAGCAAAAAAGCCGGACCACAGCCACTGTGGCCGTAACCTTATTAAAAGTTATGTTTTGATCCTCGGAAGCTGATCCTGTTTTATGTGTGTGTGTGTATAAGAGGAGATGAATCCTGGCGTGAAATTCTATTCCACTGAATTTATTTTGAAAAAAAATGGCTCCTGTTCACTGGGCCAGAGCATTATGAAAATCGAGAGACAATGGAAATGCCAGTTGTCAGGAATTTGGGTTGTCAAGACCTAGTCTCCAGGAACAGGTGGAATCAGGACTCGATTGGAGCCCAGCCAGTTCTGAAAAGTTCTGATTTCCCTAATCAGCCCTTGCTTCTGTAACAAGGAAGGGCCAGCCTGGACTGGGATTATTGCTCTGGATGAAGAACTTGGGTTCAGATTCAAAATCAGACCCATAGATGAGAGGGGTTGGTCATTGCTTTAGTCCAGAGCGATTCACTGATGGTTGATTTCAGCTTTGTCTGACCAGGACTCTGCTATAAAGCATGTCCTCTGCTACTGTCAACATGTCTTGCATCCCTTCCTGAGTCTTTAGTAGTGGGGGGGGGAGGGTGTGCAGTGGAGAGGGGTAGGTCTTAGCTTCTGGCGTCTTAGTGGATTGGTTCCTATTGGTGCAGACAGAACTTTAGTACCATCACCCCCTAGCAGGTACAGATTCCTGGCAATGAGCTTGATAGGCTCACTCTGTGGATGTGTGTAACCTTTGAGGTAACCTTTGAGACAGGTGCACCCAGCAGGGATAGACTATGGATGGCTTTTTCTATTACATACCACCATCCTCTCTCCTATTCTTGGAGAGAGAGCTTGGCTCAGAGCCAAGTCGGTAGTCTAGGCCCTGGTGAATGTGTTAACCCAGCATCGTGGTTAGAGAGTGGTACCTGGAAGGAAACAATGCATTGAGTGGAAAGACGGGGACCTCAAGAGATGGTCAAGACCCTGTGGGGCTCATCTAAGGCCATTCTGTCGAGGATGGGGAACCGCCACTCTGAACGTGGGTCTAAAAGGACAAGGCTCCCAGATGATGAGTGCTTCTTCACAGCCGTGCGGCCTGAGGAAGATGTATTAGTCAAAACTTGGGTCTCTTGTGCCAGGAAGTGGACTGACAGCAAGGTCCATTTCTCAGGGTGGAGAGGATGAGTGGAGATGAAGTCATGTGTCCCAGTCTAGGATGAAGTTAACCTCCTTATAGTCTAGCCACCGTGCCACGTGTAATAGAATGCAGGGTGTGTCTTCCCCCTTTGGTAAATGGGTAGGACAGAACTTGACAGACTATGGCAAAACTTGGCAGGTTTATTCAAAGAATCGGTGTCTGTGGCTGACAATTTTATCTCTGTTTTTCCCATTTACTCATTGATGACTGAATGTAATCTTTCTTGATCATTGGATCTTGCACGTTACTTTTGCTAGATGCATCAGTCATCTAAGCACCCGTGCCATGGGTTTTTGTTTTTGTATTTGGTTATCTATTTTGAGACAAGATCTTGCTCTGTAGACCAAGCTGGCCTGAATAGGTGATCTTCTTACTTCAGCTTCCCTAGAGCTGGGTTTACAGGTATGCATGGCCACGCCTAGCTTCATGTGTCATTTTTTCAATCAAGAACTGTTTATTGGGTACTTAGTGGGTGCTCAGAACGCTGGAGATCTAGGGAGTAATAACAACGAGATCTCTGCCTTCCCAGAGCTTGTCTTGGGGGGTGGGAGGAGGTATGCAAAAGACGATGAAAGTAGACTCTGTGTGTACATGGTAGACAGTGCCATTGTGGGGACCTGTTCTGTTCCACATGGCGCTTCTGAGCAGTAGAGTCCTGGTGCTTCCATTTGTGAGATGAGGCCATCCAGGCTCAGGAGAAAGAAGATCGATGAAGGCAACCCCCAGGCACACAGAAGAGCCTCCTGATTCCACATCCAGCCTTCTTCTGATATCTTCATCATGTTCCTTCCTGGGGGAAAGGGCAGAACAGAAAAACAAAAAGGGAGGGTCACTACGACAGTAAGAGTTTGTAGACAACCTTACGCAGTTTCATTGAATTGCAAGGGGAGGAGGCAATCACGCAGTCAGTTACTACTTTGATATTCCTTTCTGGTTGTAAATTCCCAGGGTATGGCTCCTCCGAGTGGTTCAGGGTAGTTTAGCTTCCTGTATTGCCAGGCAAATATTTATCCTTGTGTCTAGGGCAGCACGATGTTATTCAGGAAGACCTCCACACCTTCCCTTGGGTGGGTTTTCCGCCAGCACAGAGAATCTCGAGGATTTTCCACTGGGCCTGGAGCAGTCCAGGGGGCTGCGGGGCATAGATCCCCTGGGTCAGGCGGGGCTGATGAGAATGGGTGACTCAAATGACCGTGTCTCCCTTGAGGGGTGGCCAAGATTCAACTCTGTACCCGTGGGGGGTTGGGAGGAGAGCTTTCTTGATACCATTTCCAAGCCTTCATTTTGAAAAAAAAAAAAAAAAAAGGAAACAAACCAGCTATGTTTGCATAACATCTTGATTTAAAAAAAAAAAAAGCAACAAACCAACCCACCAATATCTAGCTCAGATTAAACAAACCAAATCAAATCAAACCAAAACCCACAGTGCAGACCAAGACAAACACAGCTGCGGTTTGTAGTCAGTGTTTGATCTCGCGATCACAGTGGGTGATTCAAGTTTTGGGGACGGGGGACAGTTGCTCTCTGATGAGTACCGACTAAATCCCCGAGGACTTAGCATTACATGGCAGTGTCTGCAAGCATTTCCCAGCTGGGGAAAGGTCACTGAGCCTGCATCACCAAGCTGGTCGGTGCTAAAATAACCTCCCTCCCCTCCCCGCCACCCTTCTTCCATATCTGACAGTGCCCAGCCATGTGCTGTGGCTCTGACATTGTACTTAAAGGCCCTTGGACAACCAGAGCCACACCTTACTAGGGTGGGATTCACAGTGTGGTGAGAAATGCAGAACTAAAAGTTCAGCTTTCTCTTTTTATAGGGGAGCAGGCAGCAGGCCTGGGCAGGGGGGAAGGGGGACCTGTGGACTTGGCTGATGAGTGTCATCCGTCCAGGTGTGACAAGGTGCAAGAGCCAGGTGTCCAGTCTGTGTGCTCCTCCTGTCCCATGCAGGTCTGAGCCAACCATGCAAACACACTACACATGTGTGTGTAGTGTAGAACTAACCATATCTGAATGTGTGGGGGTTGAGTTTTAAGTCAACAGCCCTGGGGTTTATTTGAGAAAGGAGTGAGTCTCTTCAGGGCAGTTAGATTGATTTGGCAACCCCAGGAGAGCAGCGCTGTCTGTCTGTCTGACTGTCTGTCTGTCTGTCTGTCTGTCTGTCTGTCTTTCCCTGTCTCTCTCTTTCTTTCTCTCTCCTCCCTCTTTCTCCCTCTTTCTCCCTCTCTCCCTTTTTTGTCTTTCTCTCCTTTCTATCCTTTCTTCTTTCTTCCCTTTTCTACCCCTTTCTTTTCTGCTTTTCCTCCTCTTTCTTCTTCTCCATCTCCACCTCCTCTTCCACTTCATCTTCCTTCTCCTCCTCCTCCTTTGTTTTCTTCTTGTTGTCCTTCTCTCCCTCCCTCATTCCCTCCTTTCCTTGCTTGCTTGCTTTCTCCCTCTCTCTCTCTTTCTTTTCCTTTCTTCCCACTGTATCTCTCCTTCCCCCATTTCTCTGTCTCTCCTTCCTTCTCTCCCTTTCTTTCCCTTCGTGTTTGAGGAACAGACAAGAATTCAGGCTCTTGGTGCCTGCTCTCTTTCTCGGTTAGCTTCCCTTTGCTCAGACAGAACTCCTGAGCTAAGCAACTTCACAGGAAAAGCGATCTGTGTTGGCCCTTAGTTTCAGAAGTTTCAGTTCGTGTTTGCTTGGCTTTGTTGTTTTGGGGCCTTCAGTGAGGCTGGCTCTCAGCACAGGGTGAACAGATCTGCTCAGGTCAGAGCATCCACGGAACAAAGAGAGAGGGATGGCCGAAGGTCCCCTGTCCCCTTCCAGGAGTCATGTCCAATGATATCATTTCTGTCTACCTCTTCCCCTGAGCACTGCCATGTGGGGAAACCAAGCCTTTAACACATAGCCTTTGGGCCTATTCCAGATTCAAACCATAGCATCCTGTCTGCCATAAGAAAGCCGTACCTCAGCCTTGGTCCGCGTGTTACCCTGGGAGGGCTTCTGGGTCATCTGTGGGCCGAGCTGGTGGCCTCTACCTGGGAGGCCTCTCTTGCCACACACGATTGTAAGCAGAGTGCACAGGGGCTGTTTTGCCCTGGATCATAGTTTATATTTACCTGTATCTCCTTGGTACCTGCTCCGAGCTCTATAAACACCTGGGTTTGTGGAGTCACTCTAGTCCCTTGCTTTGTCATCAGTGATACAAAAGCCCTTGTACTTACCTCAAAGGATTCTTTTATTTTATTTTATTGCAGTGCTGAGGATCAAATCCAGGGCCTTGCATAGGCCAGGCAGGAATGCTGCCTCTGAGCTTCATTTCCCAGCTCTTGCTGCTGCTTTCTGAGATAAAGTCTTGCTGTGTAGCTTAGGCTGGCCTTGAACTCATGATCCTCCTACATCTACTTCTCAAGTGCTGAGATTAGGTACAAGGATGTTCCATTGCACCTTGTGCCTCAAAGGATTTTATTTTTGTCAGTCGTGCGGCTTGAACTCAGGGCCTGGGAGCTATCCCTAAGCTCTTTTGCTCAAGGCTCTGCCACTTTGAGCCACAGCTCCACTTCTGCTTTTTTTTTTTTTTTTTTCAGTTGTGGGGCTTGAACTCTGGGCCTGGGTGCTGTCCTTCAGCTCTTCAGCTCAAGGTGAGCACTCTACCATTTGAACCACAGCGCCACTTCCGGTTTTCTGGTGGTTCATGGGAGATAAGAGGCTCACAGACTTTCCTGCCCAGGCTGGCTTTGAGCCGTGATCCTCAGATCTCAGCCTCCTGAGTAGCTAGGATTACAGGCGTGAGCCACCAGCACCTGGCCTCAAATACTTCTAATGGGTAGATTGTAGGAAAACTTTTCAGTGTGTTTCAGGCATGTAATACGGATGGAGCAAACATACTCATCGCGTGGTCTTCTGACAAGTTTTTCTTCAAACTCTCCACCTTTCACCCGATACATGAAAATGTAGATGCTGAAAATTCAGTGGCGTCCCGGGGAGACCTCAACCTCTTCCCTCCCCCTGTTTCTCTCCCTCCCTCCCCTCTGTCTCAAGAATTCTAGAAAGGGTCTTTGAAGAGTGAGAGACATTTAAAGGCTGCGAGGAATCCATCATCTCTAAGTGTCTCGCGTGCTTTTTGAGAGAGAGAGAGAGAGAGGAGTGAGAAAACGTCGACATTTCCTTTTCACACCGGTAATGTTACAAGCAGAAAGGGAGCTGGAGAGCCAAAGGTGGCTTTGATGGAAGGGGTGCAGAGAGGCACAGTTATGGGGGTGCATATGGGGGAATGGAAAGGGCATGCCTGGGGTGGAAGACAGGTGAGTTTGAAACCCCCAAGATCTTGAAGGCGTTTTAATGACTGTCTGGGCGGGGAGGGGGCGGGGGACGGAAGGAGGATGTATTGAGAAATCCTATTCCGAACCAGGAGTGGTGTCACCCTGCGTAACTTCCACACACCGAGTCCACGCACATCACAGCTACGCGCGTGCCGTGTAGGACACGTAAATGTCACCCGACGCTGTAGCCCGTCTGCTTTCTCCCCTGCCCACACTTTGCCTGCCTCCTTTCCAGACGGGATCTTTGTAGAATGTCCTAGAACAGAGGCGTTCCACGCAGTCCAGCCTGACTAGGCTATTCCTGAGCAAAAGTGCCTCCGTGATTTTACCACTTAGCTTTGGTGACCCTTTGTATCTCATGTCTAGAGAGGAGGAGCTGCTGTGATCCTTTGGGCAGACTCAGAGTCTTTCTGTTCTGCCCACAGCCCCGAGTTCATTTGGACAAAGAACATGGGGAATCAAAGCGTCACACCCAAATGTCCCCACCAGTCGCACATTGTACCTGAATTGCTCCTTAAACGCCAAGCACTTGTGGCTCACGCCTGTAATCCTAGCTACTCTGAAGGTTGAAATCTGAAGATCATGGTTCAAAGCCAGCCCCAGCAATTAAGTCAGTGAGACTCTTATCTCCAGTTAACCAGCAGAAAGCCAGAAATGGAGCTATGGCTCAAATAATAAAGTGCTAGCCTTGAGGAAAAGAAAAAAGAAAAGCAAAAAGCTCAGGGATAGTAACCAGACCCTGAATTCAAGTGACAGGACTAGCACCAAAAGAAAGAAAAAAACAAAAGAGCTCCTTGCCCCTTAAAGACTGAGACCATGTTATCTTAACCTTATTTATTAATTACTTCATTTAGGACCTTGTATCATGCCTGGCACTTCATAAAAGCTTGATACATGTTGCTGAGTGTGAACACTGGGAAGTATTTGCACATTGGGAGATGTTTTCAGGTTGTCATCTTGTTGCTACCATGTTGGACACTGGTGAAGGAAGCAGTTTGGTGCTGAGTTCAAAGTTGAGCAGTCCAGGCTTTGCAGTCCCCAGCCCTGCCTATTCACCGGCAAACCTCTGAAGATCCAGATAACCACAGCCTGGGCCCCACATACTCCATACTCGTCCAGCCTCTGCTGTTCCAGATGGCTATGCTCCAGGGCTTCCCTGTGGGGACTTGTGGGAAGAGGACAGCTCTCCAGAAATGCACTGTACTCTGTGCACTGACAACTGGGCCTTGGTTAGGCAAGGTAATCACATCAAGCCCAGGGCCTGTGGCTCACGCCTATAATCTTAGCTACTCAGGAGGCTGAGACCTGAACATCAAGGTTCAAAGCCAACCCAAGCAGGAAAGTCTGTGAGACTTATCTCCAATTAGACACACCACACACATACACAGCCAGAAGTAGAGCTGTGGCTCAAGTGGTAGAGCTCTAGCCTTAAGTCACAAAAGCTCAGGGACAGTTGGCTTTGAGTTCAAGCCTCAAGATGGACACACACACACACACACACACACACACACACACACACACACACACACACACACACACACACACACACACACACACACACAAGTTCAGTCGTCACAGAAACCGTTGATGGTTTAACCAGGGAACCCACAGACACCAGACTTTCAGGGTTCCAATTCCTACTCTGCTGCTTGTAAAACTGCGATGTCGGACACATTCCTGAATCTCTCTGTGCCTCGGTTTCCTCATCTTCGAGGGAGGCTATCATGATTGTTTCTACCTCCTGGGGACAGCAAGCAGTAGCACTTCAGACACCTTGTGCTTAGTTCTCTTCTGGAGGCCTCCCTCACACCCCACCCCCACCCCCAGGCCCCTTGCACACCCACAGCTCCACCTGAGCCATTCACCCCCAGCCTGGCATTCATCTCCCTGGCAGTATGCTTGCCCACCACAAGGCCCCTTTACCTACCGACAGTCTCCTTCCCAGGCCACACGGAATTTCCAGGGACAGAGATCTTTGCTACATAAATGTCCCCTCTCACAGCTTAATACCTGGCAGGTGTCGTTATTTTGCTTCTGTGTGGCAGGGATTTGTTTTCTTCTTCTTCCAGCATTGACTAAACAGAGTGTTATTTATGCAGGGGCCTTGGTGACTGAGTGGCGGCCGCACCCACCCCATTTCTGTATCATTTGTGAGTTGGCAGATGGATCCATCAAAGGCTGGAGAGCGGGACCGCATTTCACTCTGTTATTCTAAGAGACCTTGACTCTGCTGTCTGTGTGATGTGCCCCCGGGGACGGTGTGCTAAGGCTCCCCCCTGGCTGGTTGGACATCAAGACTGAGGATTGCACAAGATGGGTCTGGACCATGTGTCTATTGGCATGTGTCTGTGAGACAGGCTGCTGCTCCTTGCCTTTTGCTCTCCTGCCAGACAGACATCAAGTCTTCTTATGTGTTTTGGTAGGAAAAGTCCTACCTGAGATAAGTGGTCATCTCACCTGGCTTCTTCCCACGCTACCTGTCAGGTACAGACTCAACTCCTGACCCCTTTGCAAGGTACGGAGACCTCTGCAGTCCCAAGCTCCTCATCTCTGGTTGGAAGAATTGCTCTTCCTAACCCCTGCTGCCATTGGTGCCAGTGGCTCATGCCTGTAATCTTAGCTACACAGGAGGCTGAGATCTGAAGATTGTAATTGGAAGCCAGCTTCAGCAGCAAAGTCTGGGAGACTTATTTCTAAGGAACCAGCAAAAAGCCAGGAAGGAAGGTGTGGCTCAAGTGGTTAGAGCACCAGCCTTGAATGAATAACCTAACGAACAGTGACCAGGCCCTGAGTTAAGCCCTATCTGCACACTTGTGTTTGTATGTGCATTGTCTGTGTGCACACATACGTACACACACCACACAGACCCACCTTGCCATCACTTCCACTTCCCACTAGCTTTCTTGATTGGTCTCCTCATATGGTTAACAATGGCATAACCATTGACTTTTTATGGATGTTCTTTTTACCTGCAGTGTCCTCTTGGGAAGGTGGCTCAGTGGTAGAGTACTTGCCTTGCATTCATGAGGCCCTGGGTTTGAT
The DNA here is from genome assembly GCF_024711535.1 of Dipodomys merriami. Taxonomy (NCBI): domain Eukaryota; kingdom Metazoa; phylum Chordata; class Mammalia; order Rodentia; family Heteromyidae; genus Dipodomys; species Dipodomys merriami. The sequence continues at coordinate 3,545,789 of NW_027206202.1, read as the reverse complement.
TCCTCAGCACCATATAAGCAGAAAAAGCTGGAAGTGGCACAGTGGCTCAAGTGGTAGAGCGTTAGCCTTGAGCTGAAGAGCTGAGGGACAGTGCCCAGGCCAAGTTCAGGCCCCATGACCAACAAAAATAAGTAAATAAAAATAAAATAAAACGTCCTCCTCTTTTCTAGTGGCAGACTCCTATTTTTACTTCAAAACCCAGCTTTGATAACACCGTTGGGGATACCTTCTGCAAAGCCCCTAAACAATATTTGTTCTCTCTTCCTTCTCCTTCCGCCATGCACTTCTTTGGTGTTGCAATGAGCCCACTTACTTCTTGCTTTGTCTCTGCACTTGGCTATGGAGCTGGTTGGCCTAGCCATTTATCTGTGAACTCCTAGCCCAGTCTTGCTCCTTGCTAATTCGAGGAATGAAAGGAGCAGCCCTCTGATTGGCCATGGCTGACAGTCCATCTTCCCTTCTATACAGTGGGACAGGGTTGGACCCACCTAGGGGACTGTGGTGGGGAGAAAGGGAGAAGTCTTCATACCAGAACCAGGGGGTTACAGGAAACTGGAAGGAAACGGAACCAAACAAAAGAGCACATGGAAGTCTGCTTGCTATTAAAGCGGTCAATGTCCCCAGAGAGGCTAAATAGCTTGGCTGAAGTCACACAGGAAGTTGGTCATGGAGAGGGATTCCAGCCTAAGCAGTCTAGATGTCAAAGCCACGCCCTTCCCTCCATACCAGTCGTTTTATTCATTTCATGAATGTCCACACTTTGTTTCCTTCCCGAGGACAAGGGTTTGTGCTGAATCCCAAGGAAGAAAATCCACGCAACTTTTAAGAGCATTCCTTGCAAGAGAAACCATCTCCTGCCCATCACACCACATGTTTTTTAAAAAGGTATTTGGAGCCAAATCTACTTTCCCTGAGCTGCTCAGAGCAGGCACATTCTAATCCTGATTGGTCTTCGGAGCTGAATACCAATTCTTTTCTTTTTTTTTTTTAAACCAAGCTCACTTATTTTCAGTTCACTCTATGAAGTCAAGCAGAGAAACAGGAGAGAGTAGAATATAGTCCTCACGGCGGAGATACCCACCATTGTTTACAAGAGTGGAGCGTGTCTGATGGGTCAGCTGAAGATGTACGGCGCCTGTGTGCCAGAGGTGTCTTGGCATCTTGGTGAGCCGTGGATTGATTGCTCCAGTGTCACTGAAGGAGGAGTCCGTGTGCACTGATTTCCTTCTGCACTCTCCTGGTTGGTTATTGCTCCATTTCCTCTGATTGTGACTGATGAGGAGGGCCTGGGAGGGGAATGGGAGCAGGAGGCCGAACAGTTGTTTCATGGATTTATTGTTGATTCTCTCAGCTTGATTCACATCCCCTGCCCAGCCCTGTGAAAGAGCTACTGGGAAAGAACAGCTCTTGGATCTGCAGCTCCAGAATGAAACCTGCCAGCCATTTTCCTCCCTGTTAGCCTTGGGCCATCCAAGCCCTGCCCTGCCCCATAGGGCTAGTTTTGCCTCCTGTCCCCCAGTTGATCCTTCCGTTGAGATCTTTGAAACTGAGGTTTGTCTTATGGGCTTGTAGAGCGGTCGGCCACTGACTTTCTCCACTCAGGTGTCAAGCAGTAGTAAAATCTGTCGAGTAAGTGGACAGGGCAAGCCCTGAATCAATGATGGTTATTTTTCTTTTATTACTTAAGCCATCCCCAGCGAAGAAGAAAGCAAGGAATTGCAGGGGGGCGTTGGAATTCTAGCTGTTGGCAAACTCATATGACTTTGGGGGAACTTGGAAGAGTTGTTGGCTTTTTTTTTCTTTCATTTCTTTTGGGTGTCAGCACTGGGGCTTGAATTCAGGGCCCTGGGCTCTGTCCTCTTAGCTTTTTCACTCAAGGCTGATACTCTACCACGTGAGCCACAGCTCCATTTCTGCTTTCTTGGTGGTTCATTGGAGATAAGAGTCTCACGGACTTTCCTGCCTGGGCTGGCTTTGAGCCTCGATCCTCAGATCTCAGCCTTCTGAATAGCTAGGATTGCAGGTGTGAGCCATTGGCTCAAGCTGGCAATTTCTTTCACCTACAAAATGGACACAAGGACGGCACTCACCTTGTCAGGTGTCTGTGAAGTTTGTAATCGATGTTGCCTGGGAAATGTTGAACACAGACTCAGCATTCAGTGAGTATCCGATGGTTATAATTTTGTGTGTGTGCGCTGGTATTGGGGCTTAAACCTAGGGCCGGTGTGCTGTCTCTATAGACTTTTCGTGCGACACTAGTACTCTACCATTTGAATCAGAGCCCCATTTCTGGCTTTTTGCTGGTTCATTGGAGACAAGAGTCTCATGGGCTTTCTTGCATGGGCTGGCCTTGAATTTCGATCCTCACATCTGAGCCATTTGAGAAGTTAGAATTAGATAGATGAGCCATGGGCACCTGCTTTATATTGATTTTTAGTGATTACTATGAACCTGAAAACATTTGACCACTGTGTTATGGATTAATACAATGAGATCCTAAAGTAATTTTATTTTCTTTCTCTACTCTTTAGATTTGTCCAATAGGATTTCTATTGCTGTCTTTGTACGGCAGTTCTAGAAGGCTCTCTGGAACCCATTTAGTAATAGAAAAGTCCCAAATTCTCTAAAAATTGCAAAACTCAGTTGCGCATCAGGAATTAAAATATAAACTGGCTGGGTGCTGGTGGCTCACGCCTGTAATTCTAGCTACTCAGGAGGCTGAGATCTGAGAATGGTGGTTCAAAGCCAGCCTGAGCAGGAAAGTCTATGAGACTCTTTATCTTCAATTAACCACCATAAAACCAGAAGTGGTTCTGTGGCTCAGTGGTAGAGTGTTTGCCTTGAGCTGAAGAGCTGAGAGACAGCGCCCAGACCCAGAGTTCAAGCCCCATGACTGACCAAAAAGACACACACACACACACACACACACAGAGACTGGTGCAATAACCAAAACTTAGACTTTGTTTCTAGGGTTTTATTACTAAAAGGGCAGCTTGTCACCAAGGGGAAGTGGTAGCTTTCTCTCCTCTTGTGTCTCTTTTGTTGTCTCACTTAGGTTGGATCGAAATTTTTCATGAGCAGATTCTAGTATGTTCCGGAATGGGTGGGCTCGTCGTTAGCTTGTAGTTGGTTTTGGAAGGTTTTTGTTTGTTGTGAGATTTGACCCAACACCCTTAACTTCTTAATCCCTCATTGACCCTTTCTGTTCATGTATTTTTGCTTATGGTTTCTTTCTCAGCCTTTAGGAAAGCAGGATTTCTTGTTCTTCATCTATGAATATTCCGTCATCATCTCAAGTTACCTTCTTAGACAAAACCCTCTCTCACACAAGTCTCAGCTCTCTGTAGTCTAAAGACGTGGGCACTTCCCTGCCCCATTTAATCCTCTGGGGTCCGTTTGTGATAGGCAATGTCGCTTGCAGTTAACAGAGGCATCCTGGGAGACCCTGAGGGCCTGTATAACTTATGCCTATATAACAAGACCATGCAGGTAGCAGGGGATGGAGTAGACTATCCGATTGTTTGCCCCTGTGTTTAAAGATCACCCCTTCGCTTATGGGTAGTTATTATATGTGGCTGAACAATTTCTATTGGTCTTTTTGTAGTGTTCTCTCCTCTTTCCTCCCCGATCCCATCTCACCAAGTAGAAAAGCCAAACCAGAGTCAGCCACCGAGGAGAAACTCCACGTGGTGTTTCCTCGAATCTGTTTTCCCCACTCTGGTCAAGTGCCTCAGTAAACATGCCGTGTCTTTCCCGTGGGATGTCCGTTGGCCTCTTTTTTTTTTCCCCCGGTCTGGCTTGTGGTTAGATTTTTATTCATTATCAGATTTTTAGCCACATAGTTCAGGATTCAATTTATAAGAAAAAATACATTGGACTTGAGCATCTATTCTACATCTGTTTATCATTGTCTCTGGTGATTCTAGAATGGACCTGATTAAGGTAGTGTGAGGTTTGTTGGCCCATTGTCCTTTAATGAAAATATTGGATCATCCACAGCAAAGCAACTCATATACCAGGTTCATTATGGCTAATTTTCTGACCTCATTTAAAATTAATGAGCTTTTATTAAACTCAAAGACTTAAATAGATTAAAATGAAATCAATTCATCTATTTTTTTTTGCAGACATCGGCTATATGAAATCAAATGACCAGTCTTAATAGCTTAAATATTTTTAAAATGTTTCATAGATTTTACTTCTCTGGATCATAGATTGTCCATTTCATTCATTTTGGGTCTCTTGTCAAATGCTTTCAAAGTAATCAGCACTTTCTTTCTCTACTTACCACAAAGCAAATCCTGATCCATGCCTTATTTTTGTTGCTTTCTTTGTAAACAATAAAGTAAATAAAAGGATTTAGGAGCTACTTATTGAATCTGCCTTGATCTGGTGTTACATATCAGAGGAATCACATTTTTCTTTTTTATTCTATGGATTGCAAATATGAAAACATCATCATCTAGAATTTTTTTTTAAAATTTCAATTTCCTCCTGTATATCTGCTCACCAGTCTAATAATTATCCTGTCAAGACACTGCTGCTTTTAGGTATAGATTTTTGACTCCTCCTCCAAAACTTCTAGTATTTTCCAGAATGGGTTCTGGTTTTTGTTTTGTTTTGTTTTTTAATCTACTGCTGATTGCCCTTATTTGTAGTTTTTGGTAGTGAGAACCATAGGGGGTTGGCTGGTTTGCGGTCTGTTTTAACATCAGATCTCAGAAAGTGTTACTGAAAATCTTTTTTCTGCTTTTCACATGAGCTTTGATGATCAAGTAAATTCTAGAATTTTTTCCTCTGCTTGTGGCATAATGACAGTTTCCTACATTTCAGTCACTTGAGTGGTTTGGAAGCTCCACTCTGAGAGATACACTTTGTAATGAAGGATAGGGCAAGGTGACAGCAAACACACGTGATTGACAGACAATGTGTGGTCATTCAGAACCAGAGGTTAATGTTTTATTTGCACTTGGGGAAAATATTTATGATCATTTTACCATTAGGAATATATATTTACATATATATATATATATGTATATATATATATATATATGAACTATACAACTTGGGAGGGAGTGGAGTAGGGAGGAGTAAGTGGGAGAAAATGAAGTAGGGGGTAACAGTGTTTAAAAAGAAATGTACTCATTACCTTTCTTATGTAATTGTAACTCCCTTGTTCATCACCTTTACAATAAAGATTAAAAAGATTACATATGATTATATATATATATATATATATATAATATGTATTAGTTAAACCATTTTCAAGGGCAAAATCTAGTGGTGTTAATTGCTTTTACAATGTGTAAACTCAATGTGGTATGTATAATCTACCCCAACCAGTTCCATTTCTGTAATTTATTTAAAGTAGATGTTTTGAACCACTTGGGTGACCAAATTCGTCAAAATCTTTGAAGCTTTACAGATAATGTCATCAAACCTGTGTCATGTGTTTTTGAACACATCTGCCATCCATTTGTTTCTTCATTCACTCATTGATTTGTTCAATGCATGGCAGGTGAACGCTTGTAACTTGGTCTGTCTACATGGCTGGAGTGATTTACAGGTCCTACTGACCTCTTCACCATCGACCTTTTGCATACATGTGTGAATGGCTCTTTCTTCATCGTTTGTGTGTGTGTGTGTGTGTGTGTGTGTGTGTGTGTGTGTGTGTATGTTATGTGCTGGTACTGGAGCTTGAACCCAGGGCCTCACAGCATTTTTGCTCAAGGTTTATGCTTTAACACTTGAGCCAAACCTCCATTTCAGACATTTTTTGCCGATTCATTTGGAAATACGAGTCTCACAGTCTTTCCTGCCTGGGATGGCTTTTCAACCAAAATCCTCAGATTTCAGCTTCTTGAGTAGCTAGGATTATAGGTGTGAGCCACGGCACTTGGCTCTTTACCTTTTCAGGGAGATGGAATGCACCTGGTATAAAGGATAATTCTCTCTTCCTTTATTTCTGATTTCCATCAAATCTTCTTAACCCCACTTCAGTATTATTTTTTGCATTTATTGGTGAAGTACCCTCTAATAGAGTTTTACAGGTACTTAACTATCAATGATTTTATATAGTTGAGCAGTTTTCTTTCTTTTTAATTGTCAAGGTAATGTACAGAGGGGTTACAATTACATAAGATAATAAGTACACTTCTTATCAAACTTGTTGCGCTTCCCTCATTTTTCTCCCACTTTCCCTCCCTACAGTGCCCCCCCCAGTTGTACAGATTATTTCCAACATATTGTCTTGTGAATATACCTGTTACATTGGTTCCCCCTTATCTTTTCTGTCACTATTCTGTTGTTCCCCTTCCCTTCCCTAATTCAGATAAATGTATATACAATACCGGGGTACCAAAATTAAATACAGTGAGAACAGGGGATATACTTTAGGGGGAAGAACATACAAAAAATCACATAGTACATTAAAAATAACAGAAAGAATGAAACCACTCATTTGTAAGGAAATGGAAAGACTTGGAAATAAATCATATTAAGTGAAGTAAGCCAGACCCAAGGACGCATAGGTCCCATAGTTTCCCTTATTTGCAATAAATAGTATACATCTGGGATAATTTTAGCAGATGAGCAGAATAGATCAAATAGCTATGTAATATGACCATATAAGATGATGCTAAGCAAAATGAACTCCAAGACGTGGACACATGAGAAGTTTGCTTTCTTCTCCCATAGTGTTTCTTAGAAATTTATCCATATTGAATATGAATCAATAAATGGGTCCAATAAATGTTTGCCTTACTGCAAAGTCAGGAGCTGTGAGCTAGATATATTCACTACTCTGTCTCATTTAACCTCTGCAGCAACCCCAGCGGGAGAAGGATCTGGATCTCCTCCTATTTATTATGGGCTTAAACTCAGGGCCTGGGTGCTGTCCCTGGGCTTTTTTTCCTGCCTAAGGCTAATGCTCTACCTCTTGAGCCACAGCTCCACTTCTGGCTTTTTACCTGGTCAGTGGGAGTTTCACAAACTTTTCTGTTCAGACTGGCTTCAAACTGCAATCCTCAGATCTCAGTCTTCTGATTAGCTAGGATTACAAGCATGAGCCACCAACGACTGCCTTTTGCTTGTTATTTTGGAGATGGAGCCTAGTTGAGTTTTCGGTTCAAGTTGGCTCTGAACCACAGCTCTCCAGATCTCAGCCTTCCCAGAAGATAGGAGTCTAGGCATGAGCCACCCGTCCCTAGCCACCAACCTTATTATTCTAAAATGATTTGTTACTACAGTTCTAAGCCGCTTCTTTACGTTACCTTTGTATACCAATTAAATCATCTTTTTGACTTAACAGTGGGCCCTTCTGAACAATGCAGTCCCATTCTTCCTAAAGAACCTTTCATTACAAGCAAATCAGAACAAACAGTAGCCTTTGAATGCATGTTGTACAAGAGCCACAACACAGACTTTTAAAGGTCACAGGTGTCTGTGTTTTAAATGAATTTCTCTCCTTTCTTTAATCGTACAGATCCAATTCTTGATTATATGAAGTTATTAAAAAAAATAAACCAACCCCGCACATGTTGTTAATTCAGAGTATCGGCTTTAAGGGTGACAGTCCTTTCACGGCAACTCGGCGTGGGGTTGCTGTCGGCAGTATGAATGGGAACACTTACTTTTATGAACCCATGTTCTCACCTGAGGATTCCACTTCTGACAAGCACTGAGAAGTAGCTGTCAAATTATTCCCTTCTCCAAACCCGCTAAATTAAAAGCCATTCAAATATTGCCGGTTGAGGTTGAAGCTTCAAGGCTGTTAAAAATGTCACCTGAAATATGAGTGCATCTATTGGCGAAGGTAATTTTCCTTCTAGAGATTGCATGGGGTAAAGCCATCCGATTTTTCAGAAAGTATAATATAGTTTCACTAAATAAATATATGCCAAAGCTCCTGCGCCTTATTGCTATTTGGAAGAAATCTTTCCTAAGAAGAAAACGATGGGGGTATTTGGAAAATGGATGTTAGCTGCCGTCTTAAGTATGGCCCCTGTGTTAGGTAGAAAAAGAGAAGGCGGAGCATTCAGAATCGGAGAGAGAAAAGTGCTTGTGCGCGCGGATTTTTATTTCTTTTGCAGATGTGTTTGGCCTGCTTGGGGGTTCAGAGAAACACACTCAATGCAGAAGAGTTCTATGGCAACTGCCCCAGCCCCCAATCATGGGAACTGCTTTCTGTACATCTATTTCTGTGTCCTCTTATCTTACAATGGCTCCACTTCAACTTACCTGCCTGACTCCCAAGGAAGGAAGGAAGGAAGGAAGGACAGAAAGGATGAAAGGAGGGAGGGAAGGAAGGAAGGAATGAAAGAAGGAAGGAAGGAAAAGATGTAGGGGGGAAAGGAGGAGAGGTGGGAAGAAACTAGGAAGATCTTAGAAATTTTACCTCCTAGTTTCCATCTGCTTCATAAAAATGAAAATTTCCTCACTGGATAGACCAGCAACTAAGAGGGTGCAAACAGCACCCCTCCTTCTTTTTCTGCTTTACTCATATAATCAAAATTGCACCTGGATTCCTCAGAAAAAACCTTTATTTGCTCACTGGAGGGATCATACTTGTAGTATCTGTGTTCTATCAACCATTGCAACTCAGTGTTACCGTTTTTGTTTTGTTTTCTCATTTTTTTAAACTTATTTTTATTGTCAAGGTGATGTACAGAGGGGTAACAGTTACATAGGTCAGGTAATGAGTATACTTCTTTTTGGACAGTGGTGCTGGTCTTGGAGCTTGAACTCAGTGCCTGGGCACTGCCTCTGAACAGTTATGCTTAAGGCTAGAGCTCTACAACTTGAACCACAGCTCCGCTTCCAGCTTTTTGGTGGTTCATTGGAGATAAGAATCTCAGAGACTTTCCTGCCCAGTCTGGCTTTGAACCACGATCCTCCGATCACAGCCTTCTGAGTAGTTAGGATAATAGGCTTGGGCCACTGTCACCTGATTACGGGGGAGACTTTTTTTTAACAAGTAACCAGTGTTACTTGGATGGCCTTACTAAAATAAAAAAAATAATCTTCACACATCACCAAAAAAAAAAATCGCATGGATTTTAGATTGAAGTTTAAAAAATACAAGAGACCTTTAAGGTGACAGAAGGAGAGAATCTTCAAGACTGTGAGATAAAAATTTAGGTTTAAGCAGGATAACAGAAAAACACTTATTATAAAGACAGATGATGATAAAGGAGGCTCACAAAGACAGTATAAAGAGAAAAAGAGAAAATACCTGGCCCAGACTGGTTGAAGACTTATTCAGTATACATGCCCAATAAGTCACTTTTTCCTGAAATATGTAAACTGTATTTATAAAATAGGCAAAATACTTGAAGACTCATATAGCTACACATCCATTAAAGATAGAAAAGACAGTTCAATCTCATTAATCAGCAAAGAATTGCCACTGTTTGGGTTACTCGAAGTGTGTGTGTGTGTGTGTGTGTGTGTGTGTGTGTGTGTGTGTGTGTGTGTGTGTGTGTGTGTGTGTGTGTGTGTGTGTGTGTGTGTGTGTGTGTGTGGTTCAAGGAGGTAGTGTCTCACTGAATATATGTCCTTGGAACTTCAGGCTACATCAGATCTCTGGTAATCATTTCATCTTCTTCTGGTAGGAAACATCTGTCACTCACTCTCAGACCAGGGAGTTTAGATAGTATTGACTCCCGATCCCACAAGACCCAGGCCCATCTAAACGTTGTCTGCCAGTTGCTGCTCATGTCATTGGTTGGCCAAGAAATGAATATGGAACTCTTATTGGAGCCAATGAGACTTGATTAGAGGTGGAGTGGCCATCTGACGGGATTGTCTGACAAGAACAGCACACTTTGCCTTTGAGATTGATACGTAACACTGTAAATATAACAATTCTGACATTCTTGTCATATGAAGAGGCCTTACCAAGGTATAAATCGGAAAATGAGGGATGTACAGATGATTACAACCATGGTGGTGATGACGATGATGGATATATACAGAGAAAGACAGAGTGGTGTGGAGGACAGAAGGTAAGTATGCGAGAGATGGTTTCTTAGGTTTTCCTCCATCTCCTTGAGTCATTTCATTGATCAGCATTCAGCTTTTCAATCGTTTATAAATTATCTTCCTGTGACACCTGCTGGGTGGCTTCCATCTTTCTTTTATCTGAATTTATTTGGTGAATATGTTGCTCTTTTCTCGTGTGTTGAAATACCAGTGTAGGGATTCCTACATGCTTGTATATTTGCGTCTATTTTCCTTCTTTTGGTTCTATTCTAGTAACTTACTGACCTCGGCTAGCTGTCTCAGGATACATGCACAAATACATTTTTTTGCTATTGTTCCTTTATGTTATAATTTATTCTTTAATCCTGCAGTTTTCCCCTGGTCATTCTTTTTCAATTTATTTTGGGCTGTTCTGATCTGCTTCTTTGTGCAAACGAATTTGAGAATTATGCCGTCAAGTTCCATATAAAATTAGTTTAGAATCGTATTTAATAGCATTAAGTTTGTAGATTAATGCTTAGGGACTTAAAATCAATACGGCATTGAGTCATCCCATCCAGGAACATGGTTTGTATAACAATGAATTGCATTTTCTTCATCCTCCTCATGTCAAAGTGCTGTGAACATTTCTCTTCAGAGTCCAATGCATGTCTCTCTCAATTTAAATCAAATTTTAACCGACACCTGTGAGTGTGCATTCCACCCATGCCCTCATAGGCCCAGCAAGTTCTGTGCAGCCCGCGGTTGCCTCATTTGTAAATTCAGTATGTAATAAATTCAGTATGTAAGAACGCATGCTCCCATATAGTATGGGAAGAGAATTAAGTGAGATGATACTGGCAGTAGGCTCACCAAAAGGAATGAATTTTATATCCTTTGATCCTATACTCTTCTGGAAGAATTCTAGTTTGCAGTTTCTTTGACTGTATGCAACCTACAGCAATGCACAAGAAGCACTTTTTAATGAGCTCTCTCTCTCTCTCTCTCTCTCTCTCTCTCTCTCTCTCTCTCTCTCTCTCTCTCTCTCTCTCTCTCTCTCTCTCTCTCTCTCTCCTTTTCTTTTTCATCTAGAATGAGCTTTTCAAATCTGAAGTATTCCACAAGGTGAGGAGGTCTCCTGGATTGTCAATTTAGTTCTTTGTCACCTTTCAGTGTTTAACTCTGCAAATCATTCTTTCTTTTCTTGGGTTAATTCCTTAGCTCTACCAGCTTCTGCTCCCTCCCCCGCCCCTCCCCCCAATCTCTGGTCTCTGTAAATTGCCTCACGATTCTCTTATTTTACAAAGTCTGTGTTTTCTATGATTTCCTTGAGAGTGCAAAAGCAGATGGTGTCTAAAATTTCCCGAGCAAATTTCCTTGAAAATGCGATCCTTCTCGGCATGTGTGTTCTGTTCAAATCTTCCTTCAAAGTGGCAAGCTCTTTACAGGAGTCTTTTGTGTTGATGGAGGTCCTGTTTGTCCTCTTTTAAATTTAACCCTGTTAAATGTATCCCGCCGTGTCATTTGGCCTATAGACTTACCATATTTTTCCCCCCTAGGTTTTTTTTAAAAATGTGGTTCATCCTTATGCTTACCAGGGTTCATTATCTTTTCATCTTACAGAATTGTTGTATGGCGATGTGAGGTGATATCTTTTAGGAGCTTCAGCCTCTGGCTAATACAGGGTGCTGACACTGAGTAGTGGTTTGCCACAATTGCCATTAGTGTCATCTTTTCTCCTGCTGTAAAGGTGATGATACAGGTTGGGGTCAGAAGGTCAACAGTTCCATGACCCCAGCAGGTGCCAAGGGACTTGAGGGCCCGGCACTTACTTCTTTCAGGTACCTGGCCAGGTTCTGTTCAAACCCAGAGTGTTCAATGGAGTGTTGTCGTAAGAGGGATGAGTAAGGGCCCATTATCTATGCTACTGGCTACTCAATCAAAGCTGTATCTGACTCTCGCCATTCTTGTTTCTATTTCTTTTTTTTAATATATATTTTTTATTGTAAAGATACTGTACAGAGGGGTTACAGTTACATGAGTCAGGTAATGAGTCCATTTTCTATGGAGCATTGTTACCCCCCTCCTTTGTTTTCCCCCTACCATCGCTTCCCTCTCCACCTCCCCAACTCCTCCCTTCCCCCTCCCCAAGTTATAAAGCTTGTTTTCAACATAGTGTCTTGTACGTCTCATTATTACAATGGGTCAACCTGTATCCTTGTTTCAGCATTTTGTTATTTCCCTTCCCCTCCCCAAATTAGAATAATGCATATACAAGATGCAGTGCCCCAGAATCAAATACAGTGACAACAGAGGTTGTACCATGGGGGAAGAACATCCAAAGGAAAGAAAAAAAAAATCACATAGTACATTTCGATGCCCCACACGTTACTGCTTGGTGCCCACACTTTTCCATAAAAGAACTTTACCTGTGGCTGTTTCTTCTGTGTGTTCACATCTGCAGTGCACCTGGGCGATGTCTGTTAAAGCACTGACAAGTACCCGGTCCTTTTGACTGGCTTCAGTGCTAACACAGAGCTCCTCTCTTCTAGTTTTTTGTCTGCCCACTTCATTTATGTATATGAGGACTCCCTGGTACATCATGTCTATAGAGGAAAGAGGTTAGTTAAACTTTCTCTGACAGCACCATTTTCCCCACAAGTACCTACGGAAGGAATGTTCCTACAGAGAGAAGTTAGACAGACATCAAAAGACCTGCTATACCAACTGCACAACACTCTCCTGGTCATTGTCACTCAAGTTTTTTTCTGGTCATTTCCTTTTTACATTTTTATTTTAAGTACTTACACCAAGGAGTTCCAATTCCACAAGTCAGATAACGAGTACCAGGCACAACTTGATCAGTGTCACCCTTTCCATCAATTCTCCTGCATCTTTCTCCATCTAATCTCCACGCTCAAATTAAGTAGTTCAGCGTTCACATAATACACATTCAATATAATGAGTCAAACTATGCTTTCTGAAATGTTTGGCTAGATGACCCTCCACCACTTTCTATAGAGTAGAGCGTGCTCTGACTTAGATTTAATATCTTGACCTTTTGATTTTGGTAAGAATTATAAATTCCCATGCGGTGTAAGATACTTGATATTCCTCAGGAGATGTCCCCCAGGGATTACACATTGTAAAACTATTTGTGTAATATCACAATCAGAAGAGAAGACATAGATAAAACCTCTACTGATTTTATTCAGTAGCCCCAATCTTACTTGTACTCATTAGTGTGTGTGTACATGTGAGTGTGTGCACATGCTTATTTGTTTCTGTTCCATGTTATCACATGTCTACATTCATGAGTTCCCTACCAAATTCAGGAGCTTATATCATTATAAGAATCCTAATCACCTTTAGGCTACATCCACTTTTATCTCAGTATCCTTCACGCAAATGCTAACCTCAGGCACTCAACTAACCTGCTGTCCATTTCTATTAGTTTATCATTTCAAGAATTTTTTTTAAAAAGTTGCCCTTCATATTTAACTATTATCTTTTTAATGCCCTCTGAATTTGTAGCAGTACCTACTGTTTCATTCTTAAGACTGGTGGCTTGTGTTTCTTTCCTTGTATATTTTTGTAGAATTGATAGAATTGTTTTTGAAGAATTATCTATTATTTCATTCAGTCGTCTCCATTTTCCAGTTCCTTAATTTCTGCTTTCTGTTATTCCTTCAGCTTATTTCAGGTGCAGTTTTTCTTCTTTTGGTAGTTCCTTGAGGGAGAAACTTAGATTATTGATTTGAGATCCTTCTCCTCCTCCTCCCCCTCCCCCTCTTCCTACACTTCCTCCTTCTTTTTAAAAGAATTTAGATATGTCTTGTGTATTTTGAGATGCTATACTTTTCATTTTTTTTTTACTTCAGTATGGTTTCATTCCTGTGGAGACTTCTACTGGGAACCATGACTTACTTAGAAATGTGATGAATCATATCCAACTATTTAGAAGATTATCTTGTTACCTGTCTGTCATTGGTTTTCAGCTGGGTCCCATTGTAGACAGAATAAATCATTTGGATAGTTTTAATTCTTCCGAAGATGTGCTGAAGTGTGGTTGGCAGATTATTTTTTTATAGCGCTTGAAAATATGCATATTCTGGAGTTGTTGGGTAGAGTCTTCCAAAGATGCCGACTCCATCCCAGGGGCTGATTGTGTTGTTCCTATTTTTCACTTTTTCCACGTTCTGTGTGTTGCTCTGGCATTTGCTGTCTCCGGTGTTGTTACCCCAGGGCTTTGACTCTGCAACTTCATCTCTTTTCCAATGTTATCAGTTTCATTGGATTCTCCTTAGGCTCTGCTGTTTAGTGAGTACACAGGGGGAAAAACATTCTTTGACTCATTTTTAATATTTATTTTTGTGTTTGTGGTGATACGAGGACTTGAACTCAGGGCCTCACTCCCTCGCTCTACCACTTGAGCCATACCTCCACTTTTTGCTGGATGATTGGAGATAATATCTCAATAGTTCAATTCCTGCCCTGGTAGCTTTGTACCTCAATCCTCAAATCTTAGCCATTAGAGCAGCTTGTATTAATAAGCATGAGCCACTGGTACCCGGGTATTTTTATATTTCTAACACAGCGTCTCAATATAATATAGACTTTCAGTAAATACTCCCTGAATGACTTAGCAAGTTAAAATTAAATACGTACATAAATGAAAGATAGAAAATATTTCACTTTCTCAAGCTGTGCCTTTCCCCCTAGTTGTATAAATTATGCATCGTGTAGTTTTCAATTAAATTCTCTGAGTTCTTCACTTATGGGTGGTTTTTTTTTTAGCATTGATGAACATTTTTAAGTATGAAGAGGAGCAGAAATGAGCAGAAAAGACATGGATTCTTCTTAAAGACGGATTTAATTTTAATATAAGCAGTGTGACCCAACAGAAAATTTAGCCTCTTTAATTTTCAGCTTCTTAGCCTGGAAAATGAAAACGATGTCACTGTATTAATTAGGAAGTGGTTTGTGGGAAGCGACTCAGATGCAGCTTTAAACAACAGTAAATATTGGCTTATTAGACAGAGAATTTTAGAATTTCAAGTGGGTCCTTGAGCCTTCTAAGGGTCACTTTAGTTATCAAGGAATCTTGCTGTGTTGCATTGTCAGCTCCTAGATTTCCCACCTGCCCAATGTTCGATTTATCCTGAGTGGCTTCCCTCAATCAGCAAATTCTAGTCCTCATTACTATCACCATTACTCCACCAAGGGAGCCATCTTTACTGGGAGCAACTCTGACATTTTCTGGCTTGTCATTGGCTTTCAGTGAATCTCACAATCTTCCTTGCACCAATAAGATTGAGCGAGGTGTGGGAAGGGAATTTGTGAGGTGATGGATGTGTTCAGCAGGGTTAACATAGAAGTGTATGGTTGCTAGAACCTACATGAAAACTATACAGCAACAGAAATAATTACAGAATACAGCAAAAAAAAAATGAAGAAGAAGAAAGAGTTTCTGGATGATCAGAAATAGCAGAAGGTGACTCCTATCATGATGTCCATTTCATAGCATAGAGAAGTTTGAATTCACATCAAGGTCTCATGCAGGTTCACTTAGCTGGTAGAGGTAGAGCCTGACCACAGTACACTGATGATGAGGTAGCCCCAACTTTCCCACATCGACCCCAGGATTTAGCATATGGCAGAAGCATGGTGGATGGTATAGTTGCATGTTATTCAGAAAATGGAGCCACAAATCAGGCAGTGATGGAAAAAGTAGGGTGTTTCCTCATGTTAGGGTTGGTGCGAGGGCTGCCTTTGATCCATTTGCTCTAGGGATATTGTTTGTTTATTCTAGGAGCGAAACATGTTCTGAGCAGTAGGACTTGAAAGATGGGCCATGGTTAGGCAGTATTGTGTCTTCAGTTCATGTGTGCATTGTTATAGGAAGCCAGTTGGAGCCACACATTCCATTTTACTGCTATTGAGTGAGGAGTTAATGAGAAACAAGGCTTGCTGTGAGGAAGAATGAATGTCCAGCAGGCTTGATGCCCAGAGGGTCCTGGCTCTACTTAGATACATCTACCTATTCCTCATCATCAAAGCATACATTTCATCAGAGTAGGCCTGAGACTAGAGATTTGGCATCCTTTGGGGACCCTAAACACAAGGGAAATCAAGAGGTCACATTTTAATTTTAAGTGAATGAATAGGTGACCCTATAAACGTCAATGATCCCGTGCCTCTGCAGGGCTAACTGAAGTTTCATCTTCATTAGGTTCATGCTCCAGTTGCTTCTGTATGCAACCATTTTCCCAGAATCCTCTTGGTTCCTAGTTCACGCAAGTCATCCCTTTGTAGTTCCTATCTCTAACCCTTTCTCCAGCTCAGCCTTCGTGAAACTTTCCCTTGCTCCCTTCTTCCTGTACTAAGTGAATGGCTCTCAACATTCGTGTGAGCCACTGGCCCCTATGAATAACCCATGTTTTTGTAGCATTTCCTAAAATGAGGTGCATACACAACATAACTAATAGGTACACAAAGTTACAAAGTCAGCACAGTGACCTAATTGCAATATAAAGGAGAAATAAAGGGGGTTATTGTATTTCCCACACCCATGCATATATACACCCTCACATGAATTGCTTGCTCGTGAGTACACTATGAATAAGAGCACATGCTAGAATAACCTCTTCCTCTTCCTCTTATGAAGCTGGAGTCCAGCTTCATAAGACCCTTTGTAGACTCTGTTGAGCCTACTGTACCTCTTTGTTCTGAACTGATATATCTGCTAAATGTCCCTGAGAACCAAAGGACAAACAGTAGCCCTTCCAGAAGCTTCCATCATCAGCTACTAACTCCACAGGTGATGATATAACCTTTTACCATCTGTGGTGCCCACATCCATTGAGACTCATGATTTTCCATAATTGCATTACATCATTCACTATGGATGACTGAGCTGATAAACATTACTCATTATCCATGTCCCAAGGTAGAGTTAGTGGCAGACTTACCTAATTTTGGAATGAGATGGGGCCGGAGTTGTCCCTCTGGTTCTGAGAGATTAGCACTGAAAGGGAATCCGAAAGAGCAAGAGCGTGAATCTTCATGTTAGATTCAGAGGCACTGCTGTTTGAATTCAGCTTGATCTCAGCTCCTGCTTTTTGTGAAGGATTGACCTTGGGCAGTCATTAGCCCTTACACCTCGGTTTCCTCAACTGAAAAGTAGGGTTAATTACAGTATTGATCATAGTGACCAGTGTGTGCAAAGTGCTACATGGACTGACACCCAGGAAGGGGTCTGTTGAACTTGCTGTGGTTTCAGAATCTCAGAGTGCCTAGATTCAAGACAGAAGTTGATAAACTCTTGTTTTGTAAAAGGTATGATGGTAAATATTCAATTCTGGTCATGTGGAGTGAGAGTGGCTATTGTGAATATATAAATGAACGAGTTTATCTGGGCTCCAGTAAAATCTCATTTGCAGGCTGTTGAGGTAGCTCATTGGTAAAGTGTATTCTCAGTATGTGTAGCACTGTGGGTTTGATCCTGAGTCTCAAAAGAAACTCTGAGAGACTGAGAGAAGAGAGGGTAGGAGAGAGAAGAGAGAAAAACTTAGCAGTTCAAAACTTGAGCTAAGTATATTTTTCCTCTCTTAGAGAAGTAGGACCATATTTTGCTGTCTATTCTATATAGTATTGATGAACATATTGAGAACATATTTTAGGTAAATAGCAGTGTTTATACGGCTTCATTTTTATTGCCTGTGTGGATGAGCCATTGTTTATGCAGTTGTGCCTCAGTGGTGGAAGACACAAGTTCGATCTGTGCTTATTGTGGTTCACAATTACGTATTTGTGCTGTCATTTGCTTAATGTAATGCCCCCTCTCTTTCCCTGGCCAGACTTCATGGGTCATGAAGGCCAGGATTAATGTGTTCGGCACAAACCTGGGATATTTGATACTTATCCGCCCTTTTTGGGGGGCGGGGAATCAATAATTTTCCCAGCGATAGTTTCTTTACCAGAAAATGTGGATCTGGTAGGAGTGGTGTTTCATACGCAGGACCTAAGGCTTGTATAAGACCGTAGGATACACAGAGTTTGGAGTGCATGCTCATATCACCCCAAACTCATATTTGGAAACCTAAGTCACCATGTCATAGTATCAGGTAGTGTGAGCCTGGAGGGGAAACTGAGACACGAGGGCAGGATCCTCACAATGGAGGATGCTGAGAGGGCTGAGGAGAGTAGAATGCTTCCATTGGGTGAAGACAAGCTAGAAGGGGTTATCAATGACTGGAAATCAGACACTCAGATCTTGGACTTCCCAGCCTCCAGAGTCATACATAACATTTATAGCCAAGTGCCAGAGGCTCATGCCTATAATCCTAGCTACTCAGGAGGCTGAGATCTGAGGATTGCAGTTTGAAGCTAGCCTGGGAAAGAAAAGTCCATGAGACTCCTATATCCCATTAAGCAACAGAAACCTGGAAGTGGAACTGTTGGTCAAGTGGTAGAGCACTAGCCTTGAGCAAAAAAAAAAAAGAAGCTCAGGGACAGTTCCCAGGCCTTGAGTTCAAGGACACACACACACACACACACACACACACACACACACACACACACACACACACACACACACACACACACACACACACACACACACACACACACACACACGAAGTAAATGTGTTGTTTATAAGCTTCTCAGCTTATGATAGCCACCTGAAGAAACTAAGACACTCTCTAAAAATAAAAGATGACCGAACATTTTTTTCTTTTCATTTAATATATCATTTATATTCTTGCTGGCTAAGGAGAGAATGCATTCATATCCCACAGGAGACATCAGTTCTAGATCACAACACAGGAGTAAGAAAGTGTTCCTGTGGAGACTTTTGACTTGGAAAAGGTTGTAAAACCTTACTTTGTAGCATCAAGGCCAGAATCCAGGGCAGCCTACAAGCTAGGTAAATGTTCGACCACCTGGGAAAGTTAGAACAGAAGCAAGCAGGGATAGAAATTTGTGGGTACCTAGGATTTTTCTCACTCTGTGACACTACAAATGGTTCTTGTATCCTGGCAGATTGCTGTTTTCTTTGGTATTATTTATTATTATTTTTTATTCCCACTTTGTTCTTTCCCCTGTGGAGATGTTTTGAGTTATGGTATATCTATAAACAGAAGTGGGGGTCCAGTATTCAGAGAAAAGAACAGAAGAGGCTGAGTATATAAACTTCCTGAAAGAAGATGGCTTCAGTGTGCAGGGTGTGAACTTTCCAGGCCTGTGGGCAGAGGCTCTGCGGTACCTGGATGAGACCCAGGGAAGACCGTGAGGAAGAAGACAGGAATTCAGAAATGACAGACCCACGATTGCCTGATTCCTAGCTGTTGGCTGGATGGACCATCTTCCTCTTTTTCAGGAGTGTTTGGCTTAAAAAATCACACTGGTAAGGGCTTCATAATCTGCACATCTGGAATCTGAGAAGGATTGTACAAATACACGAAAACACACACACACACACACACACACACACACACACACACACACAGCTTGCCCTGGGTAAACCTCACAAGTGATCACAGACTCCTCCTTCCCCCAACCCCGGAAGTCTTGCTGCCCATTCTTTCCAAAGCTAGGGGATTGTCCAACTTATTTCCCTCTGTGACCAGTGCACAGTCCATTTGTTTTAGGGCCCATGGCTCTACGGTTATTAATCCACAGGATCTAGTGATCACTCACAACTGTTGATCCTAGATGAAATTTCAACGCCACTAGACATGGGCTCCCGGGGATGCTCTGAGGGGAAGTGATTCATCATTTGTAAGACAAAGCCTCTTTAATAATGGGAAAGATGTCTTTTGGATGCTTTCTGGGTTGGCTATCGTAGCAGAGATTTGGACATTCGTTGCTGTGTCTGAGACCATCCTGGCATCTTGAGAACATACACAGAGATTCAAAGCTGTTTCCTTCCCCTTTTGTATGTTTAGATCACCCAGAAATTGCCAATTCTGTTGTACCAGCTCCTGATGATGACCAGCCCATGTAGAGATGGGGATGGTCAAGGGTCTGGAGGGTCATCAGTTGACTAGTGCCAACTGGCCACCACCTGTGGGTGATCTTCCACCCCTTGATGATGGGTGTTCTTGTTCTGTGTAGCAGCTGGAGAAGTCTGGGCAAGTCAGGAAACCCCTTTGACCTCATTCTTTGTGCAACATAGATTTCTTTGCTTCAGTTCATTTTTATTTTATTTTATTTTATTTTTATGCACTCACTTGCCTGACAGCCCTCAGGATCAATTCGAGTGAGTGAAATTGCTGAATGGTTAACTCACTTTAGGCTCTGATAAATATTGGCTTTTCTTCCCCTAGAAAGATCCCATCCATCAGAAAGACCCACAGGCAGGGGCCAAAACGTGTTCTTATTTCTCATTTTTCTACCCAACTATGGGTTATAATTATCTTTGTATTCTCTTCAAAGAAGGGAGATGGAAAGCTGTCTTATTGAAATTTGCACCTTTGAATGTTTCATTGATGCTCATTCTCTTCTGACTCAACCAATTGTGAAGTGTGTGTTTTTAGGGGTGGAGAGAACTCTATTCATGACCCTTGTTCAATATTTTCCAGTATATTTTCCTCTTGAGTGATTAGTTCTTTTTTTGTGGCTCCCGGTTTTCAACTCTGAACTTTGCACTTAGTAGGCAAGCCCTACAAGCCTCATAATGAGTCCTTTTTGCTTTGGTTGTGTTTGTGAATCGAGTTATGCTTTTTTATTTGCCCAGGGACATTCTTGGACTATGAACCTCTACTTATAGCATCTTGTGGTAGCTGGGATTCCAACTGCATTCCAGTGCACCCAACTTATTTGTTGTATTTTTTCCCTGCTGGCCTTGAACTAGTCCTTTCTGTCTCAGCCTCCTAAGTAGCTAGGATTACAGGTGTGAGTCATCATACCCAATCTTCTCAGTGATTTCTTTTTGTTGTTGTTGTTTTGTTGGTCATGGGGCCTGAACTCTGGGCCTGGGTGCTGTCCCTCAGCTTTTTAGCTCAAGGCTAGTGCTCTACCACTTGAGCCACAGCACCACTTCCAGCTTTTTCTGTTTATGTGATACTGAGGAATTGAACCCAGGGCTTCATGCATGTGAGGCAAGCACTCTACCACTGAGCCACATTCTCAGCCTTTCTTGGTCATTTCTAAGAACTCTTTACATAGTAAGGTTTCCAGATTCCCAGAGATTGTCTAGATCCATGCTATGTTATGAACAATTTTTTCCTTAATGGCTATTTTCTATGTAAAGGTATTTGTTGAATGACTTTAATGTTGTACACGGTTAGATCAGTCAGATCAACATGCTTTCTTTCTTTCCTTTTCTTTTTTTTTTTTTTGCCAGTCCTAATGCTTGAACTCAGGGCCTGGGCACTGCCCCTGAGCATCTTTTGCTCAACACTCTGCCACTTGAGCCACAGCGCCAACTTTTTCTGTGTATGTGGTACTCAGGACTCGAACCCAGGGCTTCATGCCTCCTAGGCAAGCACTCTACCACTAAGCCACATTCCCAACCCTGCTTCCTTTCTTTGTAATTGCTTTTAGAAAGGCTTTCATTTTCCAGTAGTCAGGCTGTAGAATGTAGAGTGTTTACAAGTTGTTCTTTAGTTTAATGAATATGATGCTTCATAAGCTGTGTTTCGAATTCATGTATCAGTTTATTTGTCCCTCCTGTATTCCCAATACATGGGTGTTCCAGAAATTTCAGATTTTAGCTGGGTGCTGGTAGCTCATGTCTGCAATCCTAACTACATAGGAGGCTGAGGCCGCTACCACTAGCCTTAAGCACAAAAGCTCAGGGACAGCGCTCAGGCCTTGAGCTAAAGCCCCATGACCATCCTCCCTGCCTCCCCCCCCCCCAATTCCAGAGCATTTTGGCTTTGGGATGTTTGTTTACTAGGGGTGCTTTGTGTGTGTAGATAAGGTATCTCCCAGGGTTCTAGGCATCCTTTGAGGATTTGACACATTTTCCCCAGGGATAGGGAGAAACCGCTGTGTCTCTGCTTCGGATGTCATCCTAGGACCATGGGACAAATGGCAAATGGATGTATTTGTGTCATTTCAAGGAATGAACTTCGTCTATAGAATATTTTTAACCATACTAGGTAGGAAATTTAGGGTCTCACGCCATGTCCCAAGCCCTTTTTGCTTTTGTTAATTTTATAATCGAGTTTTGTGTTTATTCCTTGGCTAACCCAGACTATAGTCCTCCTAGTTATGCTACTCACATCGTTGGGATGGCAGGCACACACCACCATGCCCAGCTTTGTCTTGGTTGAGAAGAGGGTCTTTTTGCCATGGACGGCCTCAAACTACTATCCTCTGTGCTCTCTGCCTCCCCAGTAGCTAGGATGTCTGGCCTGAACCATTGCCTCTTGCAAAGCAATGAAGCTCTTTGCCTGTGAAATTCTTTATATTCAGGGTTTGCTGGTACACAGTGTATTTTCTGTGTCTTGATTTCCCTCGGGGCTTGGGTTTTTCAAAACACAAAGGTCTAAACTTTTCAAAGACAAATGAAGGGGAAAAAAAAAAGATTCTCTGTTTCTCTCCGTTAGGCTTTTCGGATGACTGCTTGTCTGTTGGGAAGGAGTTAGGCCACAGGTAACAGGAGCCAGGAGCGAGGAATGTCATTCCTTCACCATTCCTGCCCCTCCTAGTTTTTCCCTCTAGTCCTGTAGATGACTGATTAGTTATTGGATTTCTGAGACTTTCAGGAAGTTTCTCCAAGGTCGCCGCTTTACCTACTTATACGTATTTTGGCCTTTGTCGTTTCAAAAGTCAGAAAACAATCAGATTTATATACACCAGTTGAAATGTTGAGAGAAGTCATTTTCAGTGCACTTGGGGAAAGGAGATTGAACCTGCCTAGCTAGCAAATGTCTCCTACAGTACACATGTCCACTGTGGTGAACATCAGCTTCCCTCCTGTTCCTCTTCTTCCTCTTCCTCCTCCTCCTCTTCTTCCTCCTCCTCCTCCTCCTCTTCTTCCTCCTCCTCCTCCTCCTTATTTCCTCCCCCCTTCTTCTTCCTTGTGCTTGTATCAGGGTTTGAACTTAAGGCCTCATGCTCTCACTTGGCTTACTTGCTTGAAGATGGTGCTCTACCACTTGAATCGTGTGTCCAGCCCAGCTTTTTGCCGGTTAGAGATGGAGTCTTTCAGAGACTTTGAACATGGATCCTCCAAGTCTCAGCCTCCTGAGCTAGCTGGGATTAGAGATGTGAGCCACGGTGGGCTTCCAGCTTGTGAACACTGAGTTCTTCAACCTGCCACCACACATTGCCTACTTAGCTTCTGAGTTCAGCAAACACTCATCCTCCTCCTTGGGTATCAGGGCTGGATTTGAAGGAAAGGAAGCGAGTCAAGCTGGGTGTGTGGGCAGTACTGATGGATAGTAGAGGAAATGTCATTCTCCTTGTCCGAGTGAAGTTGTTGGAGGAGGTGGTACCTTGGTGTCTTCATTTGGTTCTTGGGAAGGTGGGGTCTCAAAGGTTGTGTCCAGAGTATACTAGTGGCTGAGGAACTAGAGCAGCTGATGTCATAAGGGAGGCCTCTTCACACCCAGCTGGCCAAGTCCAGCATCCCTCCCCCCCCTCCACCCCCCCTGCCGCCCCATGGAGCTCTCCTAACCCAGCACCTGCCATCTCCCATGTGCTGTGGACAGGGACCTGTCTGGTAATGCACAAAACACTTTTTTTTTGCCAGTCCTGGGGCTTGAACTCAGCGGCTAGGCACTGTTCCTGAGCTGCTTTTGCTCAAGGCTAGCACTCTACCACTTGAGTCACAGCGCCACTTCCAGCTTTTTCTGTGTATGTGGTACTGAGGAATGGAACCCAGGGCTTCATGCATGCTAGGCGAGCACTTGACCACTGAACCACCTTCTCAGCCCACAAAGCATTTTCTTTATAGTATCAGTAGAGAAATCTGCACACTGGCTCCAATTTGAGGCTATACAGCTCCTTCTGGTTCTTCATCTGATGCTGAGTTTATTATTTGAGAGTCAAATGAACACAGTCTATACCAGTATCGGAGTTTAGGGAACAACTTTTCTTTTTTTTTGCAATACTCAGATTTGAACTCATGTCTTTGGATTTCCTAGATAAGTGCAGGCCCGCTTAAACCATGCCCTTAGTCCTTTACTTTCTGCTTTAGCTCTTTTTGAGATAAGGGTCTCACTTAGGCCCAGGACTGGCCTCAGACCACCATCTTCCTTCCTAAACCTCTCTTTGTAGTTTGGATTACAGGCATGTGTCACCAAGTCCTACTAACATTCATTTTTTTTCCCTAAGAAGAGAAATGTATTTTATTTCTTCTCCCTTATCTGCAAAACCTATAACCCACTTTTAACCTTACAGTCAGGTAGAAAGATTGCTGTGATTGAAACTGAGTCAGATGTGTCTGAGAAGCTCTAGGCATAGGCCTGCTGGGAACTTGTAAACAGCATTATGCTGGAGCTGCTCCGATGGCATCTATATAACAAGGCGAGAATCTGTGATCCCCGGGGGGTGTGGCTGGAGCACACCTTAAATACGGATGGAAATAAGTTAGTGGAGTAGAGCAACTGCAAGGGGAGACACCCCTAAGAAGGCAGAAGTTGGTGAACAGACAGGAGAAGTACAGGAGTGGGGAATGGAGGGCGATTGAGAAAGGATGAGGGCAGGATGGTGGGTGTAGCGGAAGGAAGCTGAACAAGTTTTCAACCTCTTGCCATCCAGCCAGCATGAAAGTTAGAGGTAAGCTTACCGTGGAGGGGAAGGAGGAGGAGAGGAGGGAGCGCTTGGAGGTTTGAAGAGATTGGCAGATGCCTTGTTGAGGTGGAAGGGGCTCTGGAGACAGGAGCAGGGCTCATAAGGGCCACCCAGGGTCTGGGTTAGGGCTTCTTGTTATAACATCGCGATGTTTCCTCCCACAGTGCTCTAAAGCTCAGGTGATGGAATGGTGCATTAGTCAGCTGCAATTCCTCAGTACTACATACACAGAGAAAGCTGGAAGTGGTGCTGTGACCATCTCTAGGCACCCAGACTGAATGACACAATGGAAATTTATTTTCCAACAGCACCAGAGGTTGGAAGGTCACCATTGGGTTGGTTTCTTCTAAGGGTTTCTAGCCTTGGCTTTCAGAAGACCATCTTCTTGACTTCATTTTAGGTGGTCTTTCCTCAGTGACACAGGGAACCCTCTGCCCAAAACCCCACTCAGCCTTCATCAGCCCTTACAAAAACGCTGTCTCCAAATACAGTCATGTTCTGCGGCACTGGAAGTCAGAACTTCAGCATATGGATTTTGACCAGCAGGGTGCTGGTGGCTCATTCCTGTCATCCTAGCTACTCAGGAGGCTGAGATCTGAGGATTGTGATTTGAAGCCAGCCTGGGCAGGAAATTCCGTGGAGAATCTTAACCTCTGATGAATTACCAAAAAAAAAAAAAAAAAAGCCAGAAGTGGAGCTGTGGCTCAAGTGGTCAAGCACTAACCTTGAGAAAGAAAGCTCAGGGACAGTGCCCAGGTCCTGAGTACAAGCCCCAGGACTGGCACAAAACAACAACAATAACAACAACACAAAAACAAATCCAAACAACCTATGAATGTTAGAGGGAAAATGATTCTGTCCACGAACACACAGAAAATGGAGGTGATAAGGCTTATTTTTAGGCTGGGATTTTCCCATGAGAGGGTGAAGCTAATAAGGAAGGGTGTGTGATGGCAAAATAAAATTAAACAATAGGGGTCCTCGACTTAATGCAACGAGAGAGGGGCATGGAATAAATGGGAAATAAATGGGAGAGATTCTGGGAAGGTATCCACAGCGTGGGAACCAGCAACAGGACATTTGGGTGACATCGATGGAGAAGGGCAGGTGAGCGGGCCCGTGGAAATGACAGGAAGTGTGGCTGAAGAATGAGGCAATTGTTTTAATGATTTCTCTGGTGATTTCAACACCAGGCCCACGCTGTATAATACCCACCAGAGGGTTTATCTCTTTATAAAACGTAGACACGCTTGCCCTTTTCAAACCTTCCAGAAGGTGCCATCTTCTGACAGTAATGATCTACAGTATTACCTCTGGCTTGGCTGAAAAGTGGCATTTGTTGGAATGCTTTTGTGTGCAAGTACCAGGAGATCAAAGCACGCTAAGGAAATAAAAAGAACGAAAGGGGACTTCATGATAAAAGTTCAAGAAAGACAGAATATAACTTAATAAGAAATAGAGGCCTGGAACCAGAAATTAGTTACCCAACAAGAACGCAGCCAAGGCACCGATGGCTCAGACCTGTAATTCTAGCTACTCAGGAGGCTGAGATCTGAGGATCATGGTTTGAAGCTAATCCAGGCAGGAAAGTGCATAAGATGTTTATCTCCAGTGAACCACCCAAAAGTTGGAAATGGAGCTGTGGCTCCAATAATAGAGCATCAGCCCAGAGTGAACAAGTCAAGAGAAAGTGCCAGGTTTTGAGTTCAAACCCAGGTACTGCCCCTCCCTACCCCACACCAAAAAAGGAGTTGGCCAGAACCAAGAATCAGAAAAAGTCACTAGTATCTGAGAATCTACCTGCTCAGGCTCTTTAGGAGCCATGAAGACCACACAGAAAGCTGACAGTAGCTTCCTTCCTGTCTAAGCAACTGTGGGATCTGTGCTGTTCCCCCCCGTCTCCTCCCCCCCCCGCCCTAGAACTGCTGGTAGGACCTCTGAGTCTCAGACCTAGCAATGCCTGGTGTTCAAGCACTGAGCAGGTTGACTACCATTTGCATGCAGGTGTGTCTGGGCCCGATGTCCACCATATACAGGTGGAACCAAAACATTAAAAGACAGGTTAAAAAACAAACCGAAAACCTTTAGTTGCCCCCAAGCCTTTGAAGATCTTTCTGTCTTCTAAACTGACTGTTCATCACCAGTTGTAATAAATATAAAGCCACGGTCCTCACCGCCCCCCCCCCCCAAAAAAAAGCAAACGTTTTGGTTCTATTTTGGTGGAACTCACTTATGTCCAGAAGGGATTGGCTGGATGCAAAACCCACTCCATGTTAGTGAAATAAAAGTCATAGAAGCCAGATGTGGGTGGCTCCAGCCTATAATCCTAGCTGCTCAGGAGGCTGGGATCTGAGGACTAAGGTTCGAAGCCAGCCTGGGCAGGAAAGTCTGTGAAACCTTTGTCTTTGACTCACACAAAAAAAAGCGGAGCTGTGGCTCCAGTGGCAGAGCGGGGGAAAAAAAGCTAATGGACAGAACCCAGACCTTAATTTCAAACTTCAGTACTGGTCTGTGCTTGTGCACACCCATAAACACACACACAGACACACACAGAGACACAGATACACACACAAAGTCATTGAAGACACTACATGGTATATCATCTCATTTTTTTCCCTTTCTATTAGGTACTTTTCAAAAGTTGTTTAAATAAGCCATGGGAACTTTTTTTTTTTTTTTTGAGAAAAATCTGGCCTGCCATGTGCCTGCTATGTGAATTTTCTCACTTGACTGATAACCATGACAGCTTGGAAGGGCAGAGATCTGCTTCCTGTGGGCAGTGTGATTGCTATGACCATGGGGAATACTGTACTGTTTTCCTCTGGGTAGGTAAGCACAGGGGCAGAGAGGTGTTGGAAGACTTGGTATTCTCTGAATGGGCCTCCTCCGCCTTGGAAAGAAGCCTGGGTTGAGCAGATCAGTAGTTCTCTCTTTACAGCTCCTGGAAGAGAGCAGACCAAAGCTGTTAGCTAGCTCCAAACAGAACCAAATCATTGTCACCCTTCCCCGCACCCCTCCCTTCCCTCTTCACTTCCTCTTGTCTCCTCGCTGTGTGTATGTTTTGTCACTTCCGCGACGGTTTTGTGTGTGTGTATGTGTGCATGCGTGTGTGAATAATCTATAATGGAGTGTCACACCCTTGTATCTTTTACCCGTATTTTTTTTTCTTTCAGGCAGCTTCTTTCCTTAGCAGGTGGAAGGATCGGTTTGTCTCAGCCTGTTTTCGGTGGTTAGAATCGCATACCACAGACTCGAGGAACTGAATCCACAGTCACTTTGCATACAGCTTACTCGTAGTTCTAGAGGGCAGCAGGGCCATATGACAGCTTGGTCTCTTGCCTTCTCTTCTACTGGAAGCAGCCGTAGAGGGTGCATACTTTTGATCTCCTCTAACTACTTCCCAAAGGCTATCTCTTGAATCCCAGAGTTGGGTTCAATTTCCATTCTCAGGAGATCTCATGGCGGCGATTAAATTCCCACGTGAGTTTAAACCATAGCACTCCTATTGTCTTCATATCCCCAGGTCGTATTTCTGGCCCTTGGAATCACTCCTCTAAGATCATCCTTGACTTTCCAACTTGACCTTGAACCTTAGAGACATCCTGATTTGCTGAATAGCGAACAAGAACCTATTGGAGCCCTGCCAGCCTCCAACACGGATGAGTTAGTCTTGATACCTTCTCTCTGTTGCTCTCCACCTCCTGCAGCCTGACAGCAAATTCTGCCCTTCCTAGCTCTCAACAAAACCCCACAACTCCAGTGGTTTGAACTCTGTGTGGTCCTCTGCCTGCTGGGTCCAGGGAAGCTTGCCTCTCTCGTTCAACCCTGGTGGTGACAGCACCTGTCAATCACCTCCTCACACATTTTCAGATGTGTAGATGCTGGTGAACAGGCAGCATGGCCTTCCCCTCCTGGTGTAATACACTCAGCCCCTTCCTTGTGAACTCTCGATTCTATCCTCCCCCTTTACTTCCCTCTGCTTGGGCACCCGGCCCTTGCTGTCTGCACGCCACTTCCTGTGCTGTGTCTCCAACCACCCTGTTCATCTTTACTCCTTCAAGTGTCCCCGCCCACAGCACCCCTTCAGAGAAGCATCCCCTTACTACAGTTCAATGGCAGCCTGGACAGGAAAGTCTGTGAGACTCTTTTCTCCAATTAACCAGGAAAGTGGAGTCATGGCTCAAGCGGTTGAGTGTCAGGCTTGAGTGAAAAAGCTAAATGACAAGGCCTAGGCTGTGAATTCAATCCCCAGTACTGGTGCGCACGTGCGTGGCCCCCACCCCCACCCCCCACACACACCTGGAGTTCATCTCCTTTAATTCTTCCTTCCAGTTCCCCTATCACAGATGCATCCCTTATCATTATCCAAGATACTTCTGTTGGCTTATTTACAATTTTTTTTTTGCTGGTCCTAGGGCTTGAATGTGGGATTTGGGTGCTGTTCCTGAGCCTCTCTGTGCTCAAGGCTAGTGCTCTACCATTTGAGCCACAGCATCACTTACAGCGGCTTCTGAGTAGTTTATTGGAGAGAAGAGTCTCACAGGCTTTTCTGCTTGGGCTGGCTTTGAATTTCAGTCCTCAGATCTCAGCCACCTGAGTAGCGAGGATGACAGGTGTGAGTTGTGCACTGGCACCCCGCTTTACCTGAAGGTGCAAACTCCATGAGAGCCTAGTTCTTGGGTGTCACAGCATTACTCCTCTCCAATGACAGAATCCTTTCTGACACATAGTAGGTGTTGAGTAGCTGTTTATTGAATGAATGAATGAATGAATAAAGGAGTAAAGAGATGGTCAGGGAACTAATGACTCCGCCAGTCATGTGCTTTTCTTCCTCTCTTAGAGTTCTACTCATTTCCTTTAAACAACACTTCTATCACGGTCCTTCATGATCAGCGTTGATTCATATCTGAAATAACATTGGCGCTAAAGGACCTGATTTATTAACCTATGATAAATAACATCGATTTCCCCCCACCCCGAAAGTCCAGGTAGCAAAGCAAAGACCAGATGCTGTGAAGAAAGAGGGTCCCCATCTGGCAGGGAGGCCAGGGGACCGATTGGGGGAGAGCACCTGGGGACAGGCACTGGGGACACTCCTCAGCTCACATTGATGAAATTGGAGAGCACACAATGTCAGGGACTTTCTGTTTCCCTGTTGTTTTGCTGACTTTGCCATTTTAGCAAACGATCATTTATTCTGAGGTGATTTGCATTGCATAAAATTATAATACGTGGTTTTAAGAACGAGGCACTGTATATTTATGAAATCTGTGTGTTTATGGGAGGCAGAGGTTTAAGACATATCGGCATGCATTTCTCACCCACACTTACACGGGAGTCTCACCATTAACACGCACCATTTACATAAACCATGAACAGTGGGCAATTTCTTTGTCAAACAAAAAGTACTGATTACCGTGGAATGGGATATTAATATCTTCCCCTTCTCTGTCTTAAATTTTGCTGACTGTATTTTGATGATCATTCATCTCGTCGGGGGTAGCTTCTCTTCATAGTTTCCAAAACAACCCAAAACCAAAAAACAAGACAAGACACAGTGGAAACATTATCTTCTGAATGTGAATGCTCTGTGCTACAGTCATCCTGACCGGCTGTCGCCAGCCTGACTTCAGTCAGAGTTCATGGCTGTTCTCAGTGTGGGCATACGCCAAAGCGGACATGCGAAGGACAGAGGGGTGTTGGTAAATGTATTCCCAGATTAAATTTGTTTTCAGCCATCCTGTAATAAGCTTTCCCGTCGGAGCTGGCTCCGCTGAACCTAACCACTTCACACTGGGGAGAGAAACGATGTGGGTATAATCCTCTGTGTTTGTGCCTTAATAGCACGGGATGTTTGGTGCCCGTTTCGGCTGAATGGATGACCTAAGGTTGGGATTCTCTGTTCTGTGTGATGGGGCGGAGTGACCCCCACCTGCAATGCCCTGAAGGCGTTCCTGGAGTCAGTCAGACCCAGGATTCAGTAACTGGCGGTGGGACTACAAGCAGATGATGCACTCTTTAAGTAGTAGGAATCACTGTGTATGTAACATGAAGGACTGTGAAGGGTCATGAACCAATGATCTATATAAGGAGCTTCGGGAAGTGCCTGAGATGTAGAAGGCACATAAGAGCTTTGACTGTTGCTACCAGAATCATCACCACCATCACCGTTACCCATCGTAACTATCATCACCACCGTCACCATCACCTTCTCCACTCCCGAATGAACTGGACATAATGATCTGTGCAGCATAGGTTCCTGTGAAGATGGAATTCGATGCAGTGGGTGGTAGAAACTCCTACCTGCCATACTACCCAGAGGAGAGCTCCCCCCAAGGGCTCCTGGAATATGAACCCAAATGACAAGTAGGTGACTGGGTGAGCATGAGCTTCGTGTGGGATACTCACACCCAAGGCATCCAAAACGGTACACTACAGTCCTACCACATCTGTCACACAGCCCGACACTGCCAAGGTTGTATCTCAAGCACATGTGGAGAGACATCAGCATAGCAAGGCGAATGCCAACACGTGGCCCACCCACATCCATTCTATGATCTGAAACTCTGCAGAGCGATGTAGGAGAGAAGACCTAACTTAGGTCTTCGTGGCCATGGCGAAGGTTTTATTTCTTCAGCGGAGTGATTGGTGTATTGACTCTTACTGTCTCCTTCTTTCTCTGTGCTCAGATATCTAAAACATATTGCCATCAATTAATGTACAGAAAGAGGCATTCTTAAAACATGCCTTTGTCTCCAGATCCGATTTCTTTCCCTATCTCTGTGTGAATATCAAAATTCCCAGCTACTTACTAAACATCTCCTGCCCAGAGAAATCGCTGGGCAAACAGCAGCTGGTGATAAGACTCAGCTTAATTCTCCTCATGAGCCAGTGGGCAGCCTGTTTTTTTTTTCCCCTTAGTTTCATATTTGTAGGTTCTTTATATATTTCAAAGTATTGTCTCACACATTTCATCCTGAAAATAGTTCTAGGAGTGTTATTTTTTTTCCTCGGTTGGCAGATGACAGCACAAATCAAGTTGACTAATTAACCTATTATCATGTTATCAAGAAGTTTGGCACGGTGCCGTGGACAGGCATTTCTGAGGAATCCTTTCACCATGGTCCCATTTCACAGATGGGTCCACTGAGGCATACAGAGATCAAAGAACTCGCTCCAGTCCAGGAGATGGCCAAGTCAGGAGTCAAAAATCACATGTGGCTGGGTGCAGGTGGCTCACACCTGTAATCCTAGCTACCCAGGAGGCTGAGCTCTGAGGATCACAGTTCAGAGCCAGCCTGAATAGGAAAGTGCATGAGACTCTTAGCTCCAATTAACCACCAAAAAGCAGGAAGTGATGTTATGACTAAAGTGCTAGGGTAACAGCCTTGAGCGTTAAAGCTAAGGGACAGCACCCAGGGCCTGAGTTCAAGTTCTAATACTGCATGTACAAGCATCTGCGTACCCATGTGCACGCGCACAGACACAGACAGACACAGACACACAGATACACAGACACACAGACACAGACACACACACAAATCATTCACCAAGGGTGAAGGTCTCACTTTAATGGCTATTCCTAGCTCACGTGATTTTATAACTGGCCTGATGTTGACTGAGAATAACTTTAGATATTCTCTGTTAAACCAAAGATGATCTACACTGTTGGTGTTTGTTTGTTTTTGTCAGTCATGGGGTGTGAGCTCAGGGCCTGGATGCTGTTCCTGAGCTCTTTTGTTCAAGGCTAATGTCCTAGCCCTTTGAGCCACAGCGCCATTTCTGGGTTTTTGTTGTTGTTGTTTTGTTTTGTGGGTTTTTTTTTTTTGTGGTTAATTGGTGATAAGAGTCTCACAGGGACTTTTTAGCCTGGGCTGGCTTTGAACCATGATCCTCAGATCTCAGTCAGTCTCTTGAGTAGCTAGGATTACAGGTGTAAGCCACCCACACCCAGCTATTTGTTTTTTTTTTTTAACCCTTATAAAGCCAGGCTCCTTGATTTGCAAGTCCTGGAAATGAATCCTGGTTCATTTAAGCAGATGGGAATGTAGAGGGAATTTGAAGGTAGAGGAGGATGAAGAATGGAAAGGAAAATTGGAAGCGCATCCGTGGGAAGAGGGCAGAGTCTATGGGCATTCAAAGAGGCTGGGCCGCAAACACCATACCTAAGTCCAGAACAGACGAGCGAAGGGGCCTACGTTACTTCTCTACCAGGCTTATAGAATAGCAGAGGATAATTTTATACCCCATACATTACTAGGGAAGGATACGTGGGTGCTGGGGGAGCCCCCAAATATAACAAAATTAGTTGGTTATGGGCCCTCTCTCTGCTTTGGGGCCTCGCGCATGCGGTGGGTGGCACCAGAAGATGCCAGACTCATCCTGAAGATGGATGGGTGTGGTCAGACACGAACCGGGGAAGAGCCGGTCTCTGAGCAGCCGCTCATAGTATCCAAGGGAAGCGAGAAATAAACGCATCTCTGCTGCCTGCCATCCCCCAAAGGGGTGATTAAAATGATGTCAGTGCTAGTTTTTTTATTATTATTTTTACTACATTCAAAAGTGTTTTAATTTGTGTTTTAGTCCGAGGCTGTCTGGCAATGGGAACATTTATACGGCTCTAACAAATAATTGTAAATAAATAAACTCACCACTTCTACACTTTTTGGGTTTCTTTTGGAAGGGGGAAGCAAATGTTTCCATCATGTAACACACTGATAAATCCCTCCCAGTTTGATGATGTGGAGCTAAAAGACCAGGAGAGCTTGAACCGGCTGCTTAAGTGACAGTCCAAATGGTGTGTTTGTCAGCATCGAAATGAAAAATAATGTCAAGAGAGGAGGAGTCTACTCCCAGAGGGACCATGGACTATAAATGCTAAATCACAATAGACCTGGGATATAACCTGGAATAATTCTTGAATAAGGAGATGGCACTGGGGAAAGGAAAATGCAAGGCAGCAAGAATTCAGATTCCACAGAGCCTGGGCTATGGAAGGGATCACTAGGTGCTTCTCCCGAAATCTGTTTGACCATGGGTCTTCATCAGAAGGTGGAAGCATCAGTGTACTTAAATGTTCAGAGGAGACATTGGCTGTGACCATGTGATTCCATTCTACCGTCTCCACAACCTCCATGGCCCAGGCTGTGGGTAGACATGGTTAAAGGAGGGAAAAGATTTTGCTGAATAAAGAATATGTGAGCCAGGTACAGGTGACTCATGCCTGTCATCCTAGCTACTCAGGATGCTGAGATCTGAGGCTCACCATTCAAAGCCAGCCCAAGCAGGAAAGTTTGTGTGACTCTTATCTCCAGTTAAACACCAAAAAAAAAAAAAAACGCAAAAACAAAAAAACTCTAACCCCCCCCCCACAAAAAGCTGGTGAGTGGAGGTGTGGCGTAAGGAGTAGAGTGCCAACCTTGAGCCAAAAAGCTGAAGCACAGCACACAGGTCCTGAGTTCAAATGTGTGAAAAATATTTCCAGAGGCTTTCCAGGATCTGTAAGGATTCTTAGATATCTTGTTCTTAAAAAGATCTGGAAACATTTAACATTTGTATTTCCTTAAGTCTATTTTAAGAGGGTTTTTTTTTGATTGTGTGTGTTTAGGGGGTACAGTGATATTCCAAGACAGGCTAACACACATACTAACCGATCTGACTTGATCTGTGCACGTTGTGTGCATATGTCCAATGATCACACCGCGGCCTTGTGCGTATGCATAATTAAAATCATGCTTAATCAGAAAGAAGTTAAAACATTGTTCCATGAGAAGGAAAGAGCTAGGAGGTAGAACAGGGAGGAGAGAGCTTTCTCCTGTTAAATACTGAATGCTGATTTTATATACACAGAATGTCTAGGGTAGGCAAAAGGCTAGGCACCTCCCACCGACTCTGAAGAGATATGTGAATTCCAACAGATGAGACCATTGTCTGGTGCGTGGAAGGGTGGAGTTCTTTCTGTGCATCAGGATGGTTGGAATATATGTAAATCACTGTGCCAGAGTGCTCACTATACTCCCGTGTATGTGTGTGTGTGTGTATGTGTGTGTGTGTGTGGTATGCTCACACGCGCTCATGTACACGCATGCACGTGCAGTACTAAGGGCTTGAACTTGGAGCCTTGGGCTCTTTGCTTAGCTTTTTCACTCAAAGGTGATACTCCACCACTAGCACCATGCCTCCAGTATTTTGCTGATTCGTGGGAGATCAGTATTTCTCACCTCAATTTTCAGCTCTCAGACTCCTGAGTAGCTAGGATTACAGGCATGAGCCTCTAAAAAGTTCTGCTGTTTATGACTTTCTTGGGACTTCATTCCCTTCGTAGATAAGAGGCTTCAAGTCCAGGCTTCAGCAACCTAGCTGGGTGTATGTGGATGTTGGTTTTCCCAGATGCTAATAGGCAAGCCTCACAGGGGAGTGCTTTTGAATAGCCTTCCATAAGCAGTCAATGGCTACGGATTGCTACGGCTATTATTTAACCACATCAGGTTTGCAAAAGGCTGTCTGAGCTCTCAGTGGAAGGCTTCTTATCTTACGTAGTCTTCCCAGAAGCACTTATCAAACCTGATTCATTCCCTTTATTACTGTTCTTCTCTTTCATTCAACATTTACTGTGTACCTGGCATTGGCTGGACAGATGTAGCTGCTTCTCACAAAAGGGAAAGATAATAGTTTCAGCGAAAGGAACTCACAGTCTAAATGGCAGGACACCAGGTAGTCTGTGATTGTGATTCATATTTGCGGCTTGCTTTTGCATTTCTCTTGCTACTGATATGGTTTCTCCAGTCTGCCATTCGATCCACAATCCTTACACCATCTCCCTGTGTCCTTGGCTGGCGAATGAGGGGCTGTAGTGTGCCAGTATGGGACTTGAACTCAGGTCCAGAAGGTTCTCCTTTATCTTTTCACCCAAGGATGGTGCTATACCATTTGAACCACACCTCTGCGGTATAATTGGAGATCAGTCTCATGGATTTCCTTGCCCAGGCTGGCTTCGAACTGTGATCCTCAGATATCAGCCTCCTGAGTAGTTCGGATGACAGGCGTGAGCCAGTGGCAAATGGCTCAGCTTGCATCTTGACACCACCAATCCCTCCCACACCCCTCCTCTCTCCCTCTCCTGTCATTGGCCTTGAGTTTTTCTGGAGAAGGTTCATCCCACCGATTTTTTTTTAACCACAATCTGAGCTAGAGTCGCTGGATCCATAGGCAGTGTTCAATCAAGAACAAAGAAAAGTGAAGTCTCCTTGGGACCACTTTTCTAATTAGTGGGAGGTGCCAACCGAGAATTCTCTTTTGTGATTTGCCTTCCATGCCACTAGGTGTCACTGTTCTACATAAATAAGCTGGGACCTTAATTTGGCCTTGGCTCCGTGAAATTTGGCCTTGGGTTAAAGGGGAGCTGGTAGGTCGAGGTACCTACTTCTTCTTGAAGTTGCTAGATAACCACTCCTGCCATCTAAAGATGGTCTGTGGGTACAAGAACCCAGCCTCATTACAAAGTCTTTGAGAGTCAAGTATTGGACACATGTAAATCCAGTAGTCTATATATCCTCTCCCGCTATTGATCCTTTTAAATAGATCTTTAAAGATTCACTTCTTGGAACAAATCTAATGTACTTATGGAATGTAGGGAGAGTCTCGTTTTATTATTTATGGAGATGTTTGGGAAGAAATATCTGATTTGATCATGCAATAAACTTTGGAACGCTCACTAAACAAGATCATTTGACCTTCTGGTGACCCCTGTCAGACTGACGCACGCATCATAAACTCTCATGGGGCGATAAAAGGTAGAATGATCCCCGGATCCTCTCTCCCTTCGTTTTAGTTTTATTTTTGTTGAGCACTCTTGCCAGATATTGCCTGTAATCTTGGCTCCTTGGGAGGCTAAGATCTGAGGATCAAGGTTCAAAGGCAGCCCAGGTAAGAAAGTTTGTGAAACTCTTATCTCCAGTTAATGCTGAAAAGGCTGGAAGTGGGGCTGTGGCTCAAGTGGGATACTGGCAAAGCCCAATGAGAGCATCCTGGCCCCGAGTTGATGTCCAGGTACCAGCACAAATAAAATGAGGCAGCATGAGCAATTTGAGTTACCATAGTGCCCAGGTTCTGTCTTCAAGCCCCAGTTCTGGTACTCTATATCTATGTGTAGATGCAGATATAGATATGTATGTATTTATGTAGAGAGGATACATATCTATAATGATATACATATAGATTATAGATAGATAGATCTCTACCTCTATCTGTCACTCTGTTTCTCTCTGCATCTATTATTTATTCATCTATCATCTATGTATTTGTTCCATCTATGTATACGTATTATCCATATTATCTATCATTTTTGTCTATTATCTGTGTATCTATCATTTCTCTATCTGATCAGTCTGACTAACGTATGGTATCTGTATGAGCTGAGATATCTCTGCACAATTAGCATGTACATGAACAAAATACAACATTAGGAAGCAGAGACACACATCTGCGGTGTAGGAACCGGTGGGGGAGGGCGGAGGAGTGGAGAAAGGAAGAAGGGCAAATATGGCCAAAATGCTTTCTGTACACATGTGAACACAAGAACAAGGAAACGTGAGGAGACTGGTGTGGGGAGGAGAAGTAGAAGGAGAGAGAAGGATGGATGAGGAGGGGACTCTAAGCAAGGTGCACTGTATTGTAAACAGACCAGTTAAAATGAAGCTCCCTCCTACAACTAATTGATGCTCATAAAACAAGAAATACATACATACAGAATTTTTAAAAAATCAAAAAAGGCTGCGTCTAGAACCACTGTGTGGTACGTTGTCATTGTAAACTGTTTGTATCACAGGACAGAGGTTGGCGCAGAGACCTATAAAGTCAGCATGGAATCTTGACTATGGAATCTTGGGCTTCGGTGGGTTATCGTAAACCAGTCTCAAAGAGATATTTGGCCAGTATGTAGCTTTCCAACCAGCCATTGTTTTCCTGTGAGTGTTTCTTAGATACCAGCGTGTTATCATGGTAAAGATAATGTAATATCAGTTTCCTGGAATAAGAAAGTGATTTTTTTTCACAAAGGGCATTTTTAAATGGGTCATTAACTCATTTTATGGGTACCTTAATGCTTTCAGCACTGTAAGGAAATAATGTAGCAACTTACTGGGGCCCAAATTCATTCCGAAAAGGATGTCATCACCTAAACAAATCATCCTCTTGCTTGATATTACTCATCCCTGCTGCTTGGATCAAATAAACAGGATTTGCTAGGTACAGACCACACCCAAATATTATATCCGGGTGAACCTGTGGTTCTAAACCCAGTTCATGAGCTCTCCAGGGTCTGAGACAGACGAGTTTCCTAGCTGGCCCAAGGAAATTTGAATGCCATTCCAATCTTCCATTCCTTCAGAACCAGAGTCCATGTCCGATAGCTCCTTGGGCGGTGAGATGAGTCTTCTAGCCTGCGATTCTTACGGAGGTGGCACCGTACAGAGGAAGGTCTATATGGGTGACTGGTAGAGAGAAAATGTGTTCCGTATGTTTCTCCCAGCAAATGTAGTCTTTAAATGCAACGCTGTAATGAAGAGGCTAGGACTAGCCGTGGAGAAACGTCCTAAGCACATTCTGATGAAGGCTTATCATCAGGACAAATTGTAACGGCCGTGGAAGGAGCTCTTCTGCAGATGGCTTTGTTCTCGAGTGCTCGGGACCATCTGCTACCTTGGGCTGGGATCCCAGCTCCGACGCTACAAGAAACCCCGATTTGCAATGCATTGGCACAAAGTCACCAGTGAATAGGCTCCTTGACATTTTGGACTCTTTGTCAGATGGCAAGTCCAGAGTGGGGCTCTTTCTAAGCAGGCAGGAAAGTGGCTTGGGGTATGTTGGGGTGGAGGGGGGCAGGAGAAATCGCCATTATGGTAAGAAAGGTCACCTCGGGGTGTCCTGAAGTTTTGCCTTCTCACATGGCACCATTCCTCTTAGGTGGCAAACTTGCAAATACGGATGTAGGCATCCCCGAGCTGCACGTGTTTATGTTAGAATACACGGAGATTGTTGATACACTCAGATCATGGAGCCTTCCTCCAATCTGCTCTTCAACCACTTCATGGAGATTTTTTTTTTAATTATCTCAAGTAGCTCAGTGAAAACCAGGAGTTTTCTTTCTGCGTTCTTGCTGTGGCGGGTTGTGGTCACGCGGAAGACACACGTGGTAGGTTTTCTCATCTTTTCCTTCCAAGAATCCCCAGGAAATTAATTAAACCAACCCAGAAACCTGAGTGCA
Source organism: Dipodomys merriami (assembly GCF_024711535.1). Classification (NCBI taxonomy): domain Eukaryota; kingdom Metazoa; phylum Chordata; class Mammalia; order Rodentia; family Heteromyidae; genus Dipodomys; species Dipodomys merriami. Next base: position 3,506,817 of record NW_027206202.1, on the reverse strand, counting down.
TCAGAAATCACATGACTAAGGAGTCATGCAACTCTGGATCCACCACCAGAATTCTAGAAATCAGAGTTTTAGGACTAATCATTCCTTGGAGCTAAGGGAGCCCTTTTTAGAAATGTCTGATTCTAATATAAAACCCCTTCTCTTAGCTTCTGAGAGAGTTGGTGATGGGTAAAATGTTGTTTCATAGTTCTACAATCTGCTTCTCCCCTGGGGGAGTTTTAACTTAGCTTTCGTATAGCTTTTATTTACTTATTTTTTAACTTTTAGCCTTTTAAATCAAAGGCTGGTGTTCTACTATTTGAGCCACAACTCCATTCCTGGCTCTGTGTGTGTGTGTGTGTGTGTGTGTGTGTGTGTGTGTGTGTGTGTGTGTGTGTGTGTGTGTGTGTGTGTGTGTGTGTGTGTGTGTGTGTGTGTGTGTGCTGGTCCTGGGGCTCGAACTCAGGGCCCCAGTACTGTCTCCTGTCTTTCTTGCTCAAGGCTAGCACTCTACCACATTAAGCCACAGCCCCACTTCCTATTTTTAAGTGATTAAGTGGAGATAAGAATTTCTCATGCAGACTTTTCTTCCCCAGGCTGGCTTCAAACTTCCGATCTCAGCCTCCCAAGTAGCTAGGATTATAGACTTGAGCCACTCAGCACTTGGTTTAAGCTCAGCTATTCTGGCAAGGAGACTTTGGGAATAAAAGTGTGATGGAGGGATCTACTGCTGATCAAAGTTTAGCAACTCTCATCAGGTTCAATCTTTCAGTCATGGCTATTAATGAGTCCTGTTACACTCATGGCCATGGCTGGAGGCTTGGGTGCAAAGAGTCTCTGATTAGCATGCAATTCTTGGACCACATTATCATTCCAGAACCAGGATGGCTTGATGCAGGGTGATCAGCCTTGACACTGGGTGAACTTCGTTTTAATAGGTTTTGAATGGCTTCTCTCAAGTTAGCCCAGTCTCTTGGAGTTTATAACCTGTCTTGTTGAAGCCATTGGGTGTATGTTGCACCACCAACCATATGCTGAACTCCTCTGCAGATAAGTTAAATTCCCAACTGCTCAACCCACCAACACAGACTTCTCACATATTTATGTCTTAAATCCCTCGAATAAATGCATGGGAATAAAATAAGAAATGGAAGTGTTAAAGCAGAAAGTTCTATCTCATTCCTATCCTGGTTTATTATCATTCTCCCTCGATAACTCCATTTCAGTGTCTGGGTATCTAGTCGCCAAGGCTGTTTTCCATGCTATTTGCAAAGATATGTTCGTAACTTTGGTGCTTCTTTGAGAATATTAGAATCATTCATTTATTGTTCTCCACTTAGAAATTGTTTTACTGAACGATACTATGTTAGAAATTTCATTTTACTTCAAAACAACATAGCAACATATCTTGGCTATTTGTGTGTGTGTGTGTGTGTGTGTGTGTGTGTGTGTGTGTGTGTGTGTGTGTGTGTGTGTGTGTGTGTGTGTGTGTGTGTGTGTGTTCCAGTTCTGGAGCTTGAAAGTAGGGCCTGGATGCTGTCCTTGAGCTTTTTGTTTGTTTTGCTCAAGGCTAGTGCTCTACCACTTGAGCCACAGCTCCACTTCTGGCTTTTTGGTATTCAATTGAAGATAAGAATCTTATGGACTTTCCTGTCTAGGCTGTCTTCAAACCACATTCCTCAGATCTCAGCCTCCTGAGTAGCTAGGATTATAAGGGTGAGTCACCAGTGCATAGCTCTTAAAAAAATACAGAGAAGAATAAGCTCCTAGCCAGGTGTTGGTGGCTTACATCGATAATCTTTTAGTTATTCTGGAGGCTGAGATTCCTTAAACTATGACCCAGATGGTTACAGTTCAAAGCCAGCCTAGGCAGACACAGGTTCCATCTTTAAAACAGTCAGCAAAAAGCAGGGCAGGAGGCATGGTCCAGGTGTCAGAGCTCCAGCTGAATGAGCACAAGGCCCCTCCTCTGAATTGGCCCTGCCAATGTACTTTTCCTGATCTTTGCACACTTTGCTATTGAGTTGTTTTTCTCTGTCTGAGTGATCTGTACTGTAATTTTTTTCAGGTACTTTATATGTTTGGAGAGTATCCTACATGTTTTCCTGGACTGGTCTATGCCAAGTGTTTCTCGTTTACACCTTCTATATTGCTGGGGCGATGGGTGTGAATAACCTCACTCATCTCATTGATTGAGAGTGGGTCTCACTAACTTTTGGCCCAGGTTGGCTGGGAATGGTGACCCCCTGAGCTCTGTCTCTGGAGGTGCTGGGATTCCAGGCATGAGCCACTGCTTGTGGCCTCTTCTGTCGATTTTGTCAAATACGGCCTGGTCGTAATTAGAAGTGTCTCCTAGCTGGGCACCAGTAGCTCATGCCCCTAATCCTAGCTAGTCAGGAGGCTGAGATCTGAGGATCACAGTTCTTAGCCATCTTGGGCAGAAAAGTCCCTGAGACTCTTATCTCCAGTTAGCCAGCAAGAAGCCAGAAGTGGAGCTGTGTCTCAAGCGGTAGACTGCCATTGTGGAGCAGAAAAAGCAAAACTCAAGCCTGGAGTTCAAGCTTCAGTACCAATACACACACACACACACACACACACACACACACACACACACACACACACACACACACACACACACACACACACACACAGAGTCACATTCCTTCATCATAACCTATTTGATTAATGTTTCTAACTTTACCGATATAAATTTATGTGTAGTATGAAGGCTCTCCACATTTGTTGTTATGTCTTCTCGATCTTCTTTGAACTATTACTTCTGCTTTGTATTCCTTGATCGGTTTATTTTATTGCTCTTTCTTACAAACCTGCCTCTTGGTTTTATTGCTGTGGTCTCCTATTTTTCTTCTCTTTTCTGTTTCATTTATTTCTGCTTTTATCTTTATTCACTATTTCTTTTTACATCCTTTAGGCCTTTTTTTTTCTTGTATCGTTCTTTTCTTTCCCCCAGGTTTATAAGATCATTCATTTTTAGTTTTCCTTGTTTTTGAACACAAGTATTCAAAGTTATAAATTTTCTTCACAGCATTGTGACATCCCATTATTTAGACGTGTTGTGTTCTACATCTTAGTTTCCAAATAGGTAATAATTTCAGGTTTGAATTTCTGTGTAACTCAAAGAGTTGTTTAGAAAACTATTCAAAGTCTCCCAATAGATCTTTGCATGGTGTTACATGTTAACAGTTGGTGAATTTACCCCATGAATTCTTCTGTGTATTTTTATTTAACTTTTGGGGGATTTGTTAAGATATCTTTTGTGGCTTAACAAACACATTAAGAATCTGATGAATTAATTTTTAAAGGATATACGTGTCCTGGGTATACAATATCAATACACTAGAGTTAGGATACAGTTTAATTTTCTCCCAAGGTTTCATGCACCGAGATTGAATTCTCCTTGTGAAGGATGGCGATGAAAAGTTGGGCTGAAAGCATGGTTCAATGGGGAGAGGCATGGCTCTTGCCTGGCAAATGTGAGGCCCTGAATTCAGACCCCAGGATGAAACAAAACGCAACAAACAGCAACAGCCACAACAACCCCCTTCTCCCTAAAAGAAACCCCCAAAGACATCATGTGACCTCCACCTTGCTCTATGCTGGTTGCCCTTGCGGCTTCCATTGCTCCCCCTCTCCTCACCTTCTAACAGCCGGAGAAACATACGTTGCTTCGAACAGAAGCTTTTTTAGAGGATGGACAGTCTCTGTTGCAATGGGAGTGAGTGGGAGATGTAGATGGGTTAACTGGCGTTTGTGTGATTGAAACACTCAACCCTTCATCTCCTAAGCAGCCAAGAATTATCATTGTCATTATAAAACAAGAGGTGATCACAGATGGACCGTTTCCAAGTACCCAGGCAGTCACTGAGGTTTGGTGGCAACCTGTGACCTCCTGTTGTAGAATGACAGGCTACGATGTCCTTCTCTTACTTTGTAGCAGCGGGGGGAGCAGTGTGCGGCTTTGTGAGGATGTATGCGATTGGACTGATTTCTTTGTGCCAGTACTAAAGCTTGCACTCAGGACCTGGGCGGGCGCTGTCCCTTAGCGTGTTCAGTCAGGGCTAATGCTCTGCCACTTGAGCCACATGCTTCACTTCTGGCTTTTGTTTTCTGGTGGTTAGTTGGAGATAAGAGTCTCTTGGACTTTCCTGTGTAGTCTCAGGCTTCAAGAACCACAATGCTCAGATCTCAGGCTCCTGAGCGGCTACGCTTATAGACACGAACTACCCACCAGTGCCTGGCTAGGATCTGGTTATGTGGATGAAGAAGGAGACATTTAGGGAAATTGAGGAACTCAGGGGAATTTGAAGGATGAAGCTGGATTTTGGATCCGGTCTGCTTGACTCTCATAGGTTACTGCCAAATGGCACCAAAGGAGAAAAACATCCTATCTCCCTGCTCCCTGCAGGACTGCTTCTCTGCTCACCTCCACACGTCTGCTCTTCCACAATCTGCACATTCCCCCACCCACAGGGCCTCATGGACAGCGGGCACTCCTGTTTGACTGATGCGCCGAGCCTCCCACTCAACATGGAAATCCTGCGTAAGGCGTTTTGGCCTCTCATTGCTGTGACAAAAATCCTCAAACCTTTGCAACCAGAGTTGCAGTCCGTGGCTGGCTGGCTGGATCTATTGCTTTGGCTCTGAGTAGAGGAGAAATATCATGGTGGTAAGAGTGGGTGACAGAGTCTGTTCACCTCATGGTGGTCAGGAAGCAAAGAGTGACAGGAAGAGCAAGGCCAATATCCATCCTTCAAAGGCTGGGCCCCAAGTGACCATTTCCTCCACTCAGGCTCTGTCTTCTAACAGGCCTGCCACCTTCCAGCAGTCTGGTCAAATCCTGTCCAGCAGTGGAGTAGTTCACAGTCTTCACCATAGATTCATTTCTGGAAGGCCCCTCACAAACATAGCTAGAGCCAGGGCGTGCCTCAATCCAATCCAGAGTCCATCAGAATTAATCCCTTAAGTTACCGCTTCCTCCGATGGAGTTTCTTAGGAACCTGAAATTCCTCTTAGCAGTACTCACACCCCGCAAAAGCACATCTAGTCTGTACCTAATGGCCACAGTGACCTGTCCCCTGTCTTCTATCTTTTACAGAGCAGAGAGAACGGATTTTCTTTTCCTGTGAAAGATTATGTCACTCTCCATTTAAAGCCTCTCAATGGTCTCTGTCACTTAAAAAAAATAGCTTTAAGTAGTTGTACAAAGGGGTTTCAATCCAACAGGTCAGTTTGGAAGTACTATACCTCTTGAACAATGTCACCTTTTCAAAATTCTCCCCCATCTCTCCCCGCCAGCCCGGCCCCTTAAGCCTCTGAGTTCCTTTGTTACGTGTGTGCATTGAATACTATGGCTCACCCTTTCTCCATTTGTCCACTCACTACCTTTATCTGCACACAACAAATGTTCCAGCTTACAGCTTCTTGGGATTTTTTTTTTTTTGGCCAGTCTTGGGGCTTGAACTCAGGGCCTGGGTATACTGTCCCTGAACCTCTTTGTGCTCCAGCCTAGTGCTCTACCACTTGAGCCACAGCAGCACTTTTTTTTTCTTTCTGAGCAGATTATTAGAGACAACAATCTCACAGACTTTTCTATCCTGGGCTGGCTTCGTACCGTGATCCTCAGATCTCAGCCTCCTGAGGGGCTAGGATGACAGGTGTGAGCTACCAGCGCCTACCTGGCTCTGGTGTTCGTTCTGGTAAATGACAAGGTAAGTTGTTCAAAGGAGTCACACAGAGAATGAATGATAAGCAGGTAGGTAGAATGTGTTAACTTGCAGATCTTCTGCACTCTGTGAAGCAGTCATTAGCGCATTGCACGTATAAGAAAAATGGAAACGCAAATTAGTTCTATTATTTTCTCAGAGTCAGAGAGAAAGGAAGTGTAGCAGAGAGTCAGGCCCAGAGAATGTGGGTCCAGATACCCTCCTCAGTCTTTGCCATCTACTTGCGTCCTCTGTCCCTTCCTCAACACGGCTCTGTTTTGCAATATTCAGCATGTGCATTATTTTTTTCCTCTGCTAGAGGGATTGGGAGATTGGATCCAGGAGAAAGGAGACATGGAGAAGAGTCTCTACCCAGCCTTCATACCCATAATGCATTTATATTAGATGCAAGAAATATACCCCAGGCATTCTGGGTGTTTTTAAAAATCATCATCATTATTATTGTTTACATGCTAATATGCCACCACATTCTTAGGGCTCAGGGAATTTTTGCTGAATGAAAGACAGATATTATGTAGATTCTATGTTATTTCAAACCAAGGAGAGAGCCACATAAAAAATTATACGTTGCCTTAGAAATATCTTGCACATCTTCAGAGACTGAATCAACATGAAATACGCATTACCTCTCTGTGTGCTGAGTATTTTGAAAAGCAAAATAATGTGGGTCGTGGGACAATTCTAAAGACAATAATCCTTCCAGGGATGGAAGGAGCAGGTCATTCCAGATTTATCTGCAATGACAAAATTCACATCTGAGCGGCATTAATTACATCAAAATTGCCTAGGCTGGCATTCCTCACATTTCTCTCTTAGAGAAAAGAAATTCTGTGGTGTAGGATTGACTCTCTAATCATCAATTTGTGAGGTATTTGGTGGGTAGACAATATTGCATTACAGTTCTCAATAGGAGAAAACTATCAAATCAAGGGTTGTATATACAAAGTGGGAATGTGTCAGAATTGTTTAGCTCTGCTTGCCACTGGTTTGATGAGGCAGAAACAACACAGGATATGATTTTAATATCAATATTTGGATCAATCTCAAAACATCAAAACTCTGTGAGTGCAGTCTAACATCTAGGAACACTTGAAATGCTGATGTGTTTTAATTTTTTTCTCTCTTCCTCTTTCTGTGTCTCTGTCTCTCTTTATTTCTCTTTGTCCCTGCCTCTCTCTTTCTGTCTCAGTCTCTCTCTGTTGAGACAAGGTCTTAGTAACATAGGCTGGCCTTGAAATTGAAATCTTCCTGGAGTAGTCTCCTTACTACTGAGACTACAGGTGTGTGGTCATGTCCAGATTGATTTTATCTTCCGAATTACCATAGTGTAAAACTTACTTTTTTTTTTTTTAAGTAATAGGTTGAGCTGGGCATCAGTCATTTATATCTGTAATCCTAGCTGTCCAGGAGGCTGAGATCTGAGGACTGCTGGTTGAAGCCAGACATAGCAGGACAATTTATGGTATTCTTATCTCCAAATTAATCACCAAAAAGGTGGAAGTGGAGGCATGGATCAAGTGGAAGATTGCCAGCCTTGAACACAGAATCTAAGGGACAGTGTCTACACCCTGGGCTCAAGCCCTAGTACTGGCACAAAAACAAACAAATAAACAAATAAATAGTAGTAGGTCGAAATGTTTGGGACCTGAACTCTTTTTCCTTCTTCAGATTTTTTTGAATCTTTACAAATCCAGTATTTGTCCTACAATGTTACTTGTCTTCAACCTTCCTTAAAGTACCTTCTGTCAATCAGATGTTTTTAAATTAACCACGATGTCAAATCAGTCAGTACTGATTTCCCTTGATAAGTTTTTCATGTTGTTTACTGCCCCTTCAGAATGGCATAATTTGCTTTCTAATTGCTTTGTACTTTTAGCGTCCAGGTCTTTATCTGCAGTTGAGCTTTAGTTTGTGGAACAAGATGGGTGAATCTCAATAGAATTTCCTAAAAGTGGATTCAGTTCTACCAATGCTTTGGTTTTTTAGTTTGTTTCTGACTTACCCCCTACCATACACACATAATCCTTAAGTTAGAACTCAAGTCCTTATACTTGCCAGGCAGGTACTCTACCACTTGAAACATACAACCCAGCCTTTGTTTTGTTTGCATTATTTTCCAGATAAAGTCTCATATTTCCTCCTACCCCTTTCAGAGCTAAAACTAAGATCCTCCTATCTGGACTTTCACTATAGTTGGGATTAAGAAAAGAATCATGCCAGGTACCAGCTGCTCATGCCTGTAATCCTAGCTACTTAGGAGGCTAAGATCTGAGGATTGCGGTTTGAAGCCAGCCCAGGCAGGAAATTCAATGAGACTCTTATCTCCAATGAACCATCAGAAAACCGGAAGTAGCCCTGTGGCTCAAAGTGGTAGAGCCTTGAGTGGAAAAGGTCAAGCACAGTGCCCAGGCCCTGAATTCAAGCCCCATGACTGACCAAAAAAAAAAGAAAAAGAAAAGAAAAAAAATCATCATAATTTGCTTATTGGTTATGGTGCCTCAAAAATTTCTTTTCCCTGGGATAACTCAAGATGTGTTCTTTGTGATCTCTGTCTCCTATGTAGCTTGGATTATGGGAGTAAGTTACTATCTCTGGCGCTACAACCCTGGGCTAGCCCTCACTGATTTTCTTCCCCACTTTCATGCTGTGTAGACATTTTGCTACAGTTCTGTTTATCTCAATGATGTGTTTCTTTCTTTCTTTCTTTCTTTTTTGTCCATCGTGGGGCCTGAACTCTGGTCCTGAGTGCTGTCCCTCAGCTCTTCAGCTCAAGGCTAGTGTTCTACCAGTTGAGCCACAGTGCCACTTCTGTCTTTTTCTGCTTATGTGGTGCTGAGGAATGGAATCCAGGGCCTCATGCATGCAAGGCAAGCACTCTACCACTGAGCCACCTTCCCTGGCCCAAGTGTTTCTTTCTTATATACTTATTTTCTCATCTTGATTATTGGTACAGAGACATTTCAACCCTTTTATTAAATTTATTCCTAAGCATTTTACTGGCTTTTTTTAAAACATTTTTTTTGTAAAGATGATTGTCTAACTTGAAATACTTTGCTAGTAATGCATAGAAAAGAAAATGATTTTTGGACATTTATGTTGTGCTTTGCAACTGTACTGACATCTTGGTTAGTTTCTGGAGATTTGGGGTGGATTTTCTATGAACAGATACAAAATTTGACTTGTCTTTTCCTTGTCCTCAGATGCCTATTACTTATTTCCTTTTCTTGCTTAATTTTCTGTCTAGAATTTCCACTAGTATACAGGTGTGGAAAGAGTGGATCTTACGGTTTCTTTTCCAGTCATAAAGGAAAACTTTTCATGGTTTTACATATCTCATCATGTTGAGTTTGATATTAGCTGTGGGTTTCTTAGGTATAGTTTTTACTATGTGAGATACATTCTTTCTATATTTGAATTCTTCAGCGGTTTTAGCCTGAAAGGGTTGTGACTAGTTTTTTAAGCACTGGGGATGGAAGCCAGGGCCTCGTGCATGCTAGACAAATACTGTACTGCTGAGATACATCTCCTGCCCCCAAAACGTTAATTTTGTCTAATTCTTTTTCAGCATCTATTGACATGATCACATGACATTTATCCTTAATCCTGTTTATGAGGTGGCTCACACTGATTTGTTGAACCATCCTTGAATTATGAGGTTAAATCCTACTTGACTGTGGTACACGATTCTTTGAATGTGTTCTAGAAGTCATTTTGCTAGTGTTTTTGCGGAGGAGTTTCAGGTTATATTCAGTGTCGATATGGGCCTGTAATTTTCTTTCTTTATAATGCTATAACTGAGCATTGGCGATAGGGTAATGCAGAACCTTGTAAAATCAGCAAGTTTTCTTCCATACATCTTTGGAATGGTTTGAGAAGGATTAGTGTTAACTCTTTAAAGGTTCAGTATGATTTACCAGTGTGGCCATCAGGTCCTGTGCTTCTTATTTTGGGGGAGGTTATTTAATGTTGATCTGTTCATATATATGTATATATATATATATATATATGTATACATATATATACATATATATGTATATATTTTTTTCTTTCACCATGATTCAAGCTTGGAAGGTTGAATGGAATTTTTTTTTAAAAATCTACTGAGAAGAATTATTGATAAATAAGGACTTGCTGTTTGTCCTCAAGTCTCTTAACTTCCGTTTCATTCCTTTCTTTCTCTCACATTGTCTCCTTTTGTGGTTTGTGGGTTGTTTACACCAGTGTGTTTTGTAAATCTACCACAGATGTTTTCTTTGTGGTTACCATGAGGTTTAAATGGAACATCTCGGAGTGTTACTTTGATTGGTAATAGTTTAACTTTAATTGCACACAAAAGCCTACATGTAAACTTCTCTGCCAACATTTTAAGTTACTGGTGTGATACATTGCATGTTTTTATATTGCATATCCATTAACAGATATTTGTAGCTCATTTTAAACATCGTTGTCTTTTAGCTTTTATGGTGGAATTAAAATGATATATGCACAACTGTTAAAGTAGAGCATTCTGATTTGATGATATTTTTACCTTTCAGTGAACTTTATACTTCTATATAGTTCCATGATTGTTGTTCTTTTTTTCCTATCATATCAACCTGAAGATCAACCTTTAGCATTTATTTATTTTTGTAAGGCAAGTCTGATGGTGAAAAATTCCTTCAGTTTCTGTCTGGAACATTATTTGCAACTCCATTTTCTAAAGACAGCAATACTGTTCTTGGTAGCTCTTTTCCATTTTCTTTTCTTTTTCCTTTTCCTTTTTTCCATTTGGCCTATGTTATGCTTTTTTCTTGCATCAGATAATTTTCAGGGGTGTGTCATTCTGACATGTGTATATACACATGCATATACCTTGATAAGACTCACCCCGCCCTCAATCTCTCTTGCCTCCTTCCCCCCTTCTCAAACCAACACCAACTAGCTTCACTGTTCCATATTTGACCATAGTCACTCTCTGCCACTTCTCTGACATCCATATTTTACCTTCCTAATATTCATTTCTGTTAAAGTACATGTAATTGTTCAAAAAGACAATGGTATTTCACACATGCAAATAATGTACTTTAATCTGATTATATGTATTAGATGTATACAATGTCTTATATACGTAAATACATCACATATACTATGTATGATCCTTTATTTGTTTAAGTATAAGTTTGCTTTTTAGATCTAAACATGTGACTTTTGTCCTTCTGAAGTTGGCTTATAGTTTGCTTACCAGGATGAGCTCTCGTTCCATCCATTTCTCTGCAAACGATATAATTGATTTCTTCTTACAAACAGAGTAGTACTCCATTGTGGATGTGCGCCACATTTTTCTTGATCCATTTTTTTTTCACCCGTTGTAGGGCATCTGGGCTGTGTGCATTGCTTGGCTGTTGTGAATAGTGCTACAATGAATGTCATGGAAATGAAGGTGCTTGGAAGACAGGTTGTTTCCTTTTTTATTTTTTCTTCTGAAACCTGGGGCTGTGGAGACTGGCCTGGCCCACAGAGAGAACACAGTTGTGTCCGGGAACAAGGTCTGTGTACGTGTGTATGTGGTACAGGGATGCGGACAACTCTGTGCATGATATCTGCATCCAGGGCTGGCCTGGTGCTGGGACAGGCCTGGAGCCTGGCACCAGAGTTCACTGAGGTAGGCTTGCTGCCAGGGACAGAGGTGAAGCTGCAGTGTCCTTGCATGAACATGAATGACTTGTGTGTTATGCTGGGTTGGGCCTCTACCACTTGAGCCACACCTCCCCCAGCCTGCTGTTTTGCAGGAGGAGTCTCTAGGACTTTTTGACCCAGGATACCTTTGAACCAAGATCTTTGAGTTCAGAGCCTCCTGAGCCATTGGCACCCAGCCAGTGTGAGGTTTTATGTTTTACCCCACGGTGCATCTATCAGTGCCTAATTTGCTGTAGTCTTAAGAGCCAGTGGCTTCTTGTGTGCCTGGGGTTTTTGCTCTCGTGGTTGACTTTAGACTTACTTATACAACCCTCCCTCCCAGAGGAGGAAATAAGTCTTGTAACTCTTTCAGTTATAAGTAGTTATCATTGAATTCCTATGCAGTCCCATGAGGCATTTTAATGACTTATTCACCCTGAAGTGATCAGGTAGATGAGGTACCCCATCTGTGGATGGCATACAAAGTGGGAGCCCACAGCCTTGTTAAAATGAGCCCACCTCACCTGTGGGGTCTCCCCAAAGGGGGCTGTGGTAACTCTGGCTAGTTAGTATCAGTCTGGAAGTTAATTGTTGCATTTTCCAACTGAGGTCACTCAATCAGAGGCTACTGAGGACTGGGCAGAATCAGAGATCACCCAGGACTGTGCCCCCAAGAGTTGTTAACCTACATTTATCCAATTGAACCTTTAACACATTGTTAGAAATCACCACTGCACCTATCCCTTGGTTTGTAGCTCCTGGGGCTGCTTCTCCAGGTGATTAGGTCTTAGTGTGTAACTCTGGTCATTCACCTTGTCTGTCAGAATCACAGAGTAGTGGTTTGCCCTGCAACCTTCATTGTGTTTTAGGAAGGTCTAAAGAAAGTCATGGATTTTTCATTTTGTTGGAAAGATGAGAACAATGATTCCCAAGCTCTAGACATGCTATGATTAGAAGTAGAAGTATCCCTGTATTTTAAGTGAATCCCTGTATACCTGTGACTCTTAACAGACACGTTTAGACATGATTAGCTTCATGTCTGCTTCCTGCCCATCAGTGGGACTCAGCTACAGTTTTGCATTGGTGTGGAGAGGGTATTTGCCTCACGCTGTTATCAGGAGTCAGAGAATGAGCTGAGAGCTTTCATCTTCTTACTTTTAGGCCTTTTTCTTTTATGTCTTCAAGTTTGGAACAGGACTGTTTTTGAAAAGTCTCAATTTGTGGCTTTTTCATTTATTTGTGTTTTTTTAAGTTTTAGTTTTGTACACAATAATATACATACACGTGTATAAATATATATACACACACATAAACAATTGTACATGGGAGAGGTCACAGCACGAGAGCACCTTATTAAGGAATTCTTTTTATATGCAATCTTTTCTTTCCTTTTATTTTTGTGCCAATATGGAGCTTAAGCTCAAGGCCTGTGTCTTATCCCTTAGCTTTTTCACTCACGGCTGGTGCTCTACTCCTTGAGCTATACTATCTCCTCCTCCTCCTCCTCCTCCTCCTCCTCCTCCTCCTCCTCCTCCTCCTCCTCCTCCTCCTCCTCCTCTTTTTCTTCCTCTTCTTCTGTATACACATCGCACATGTAGAAGGATTCATTCTAATTATTGCTTGCAAGAGTTAGAAAATGCATTTATGTAGTCCGGTGCATCTTGCAATTAAAAAAAATTTCCCTTAAATAGTTGTACAAAAGAGTTCAGCTTCAACATGTCAGTCTATGAGAACAATGTATCTCGATCGATGTCATCTTTTCTATGTCCCCCATCTCTCCCAACCCCGCCCATCCCCTCGAGTTACCTAAGTGCGTTCATTTTGCTGTTTTCACTATTAATATGTTTGGGAAATGGTTCCAAATAAACCAATAAAGATCTAAGTCATTATTTTAAGATGGCAATATAATTTTTCTGTGCTGGGGGAATTCTCTTTCTCCCCAATGTCTCCCCTCAACCAATAATTCTTCATTAACAACCTCAGCTCAGAATCTATGGTACCAGCACTTTTATTTCCATTTGATATGTCTCCTAGGAATGGAGTTTTTGGAGTTGGAAGGTATGTGTATTTTTAATTTTAATAGCGATTTCCAAATTGCCTGCACTGGTATCTTGTTTTGAGTAGGTATTTTTTTTTTCCTGATAGCATTTCCAATTTCTTCAGTGGTTCTTGGTGTACTCCAGTTTGCTACCTCTTCTTGAGTCAATTTCGGCAAATTATATTTTCTCAAGAACCTATTCATTTTTCATGGATTTTTTTTCTCAGACTCGGCGATATAAATTTTACATCGTGTTAGGTTTTGAAAAAATTCTCCCTCATATCTGTAAAGCTTTGAACATTATGTATGTATCTTCTCTCTTTAGGTCCAGTTGCTTTGACTGCAACTCTCTCATGTATATTATATTATTTTATTTTATTCGTATATATATTACTTCAGAGTGTATCAGAGGCTTGCAACTTGTCATATTTCTTATTTTGGGGTTGGGATTTGGCGCTCAAATCTGCTCATCCCTCTCTCTGTCCCAGTACCCAGGTTTAGGAAGGGCAGGGCTCCCTCTGGTGTGGGGGTGGAGCATTCTGTGAGTCTGTAAAACAGATTAAGGACAAGGGATCTATCATTACACTTGGCACACGGGGTAAGTTCATGGCTCACAAATGACCCAGGGCTCGCCCGATCTCCTCCTTCCTGTTTCTAACCTTGGTATTTTTACTGTCTCTAGGTTTTGACCATGATCAGAAATGTTCTGTAACCAGAATCACTCCGTGCGTAATCTTGCCAGATAAATTTCTGTTTCCTTTCTTTCTTTTTTGGCAGTGCTAGAGGTTGAACTCTCAAGGCCTGGGCCTCCACAGCTCAGGGCTCTACTATTTGAGCCATCTACCCAGTGCTTTCCTTTTGCTTTTTTTAATCCTCAGACTAGGATGTACTTATCTCACCCTTCTGAGTTGCTAGGATTCTAGGTGTATGCCACCGTGCGTGGCTGGTAGCATGACTGCTTTCACTTAGTACCATTCACTTGAGATTCATTCCCTCATGTTGTTTTGTGGCTCCTTAGCAGATTCCCTTTCCATGCTAAGTCAGATTCCAGTGTCTGGATGGACCAAAGCTCATTTATTCCCTCACCTCCTGCAGGGCTTCTGGGTGCTTCCAAGTTTGAGCAATTGGAATAAAGCTACTGAAAGCACCCATGCATTGGTCTTGATAGGATCATAGTGTTCAACAGCTTTCTTTGTGTGCCAGTCCTGGGGCTTTAACTCAGGGCCCAGGTGTCCTTTTACTTTTTTTTTACTACTTGAGCCATAGCTCTACTTCTGGATTCCCCCTCCCCGCTTTGGTTAGTTGGAGGTAAGAATCTCTCAGATTTGTCTCTCTGGGCTGGTTTAAATCACGACCCTCAGATCTTAGCCTCTGGAGTAGCTAGGATTCCAGATGTGAGCCACTGATACCCACCAAATTCCTTTACATAAATATTATAGGACATCATTGATGTGTCATTTGGTTAAATGATACTTTTAGCATGGGAGAAAATATTTGTAAATCCTCACCCCAAAAGGGGATAATATATATAAGGAACTCGGTTACCCCTTTAAAACCTCTGTCCCCAAAGGCAGTCCCATTCTGTAGATGTATAGATTTGAGGTTGGGGAGATATAATTAGTCACACCAGTGACTAATCATCCAGCCTCCGCTTGTCACTTAGGGTACAAGCCCACTCATACACCTAAGGAACACTTAGATCTTGCTGAGAGACTAGATACAATGCTCTCTGCCTAGAGTCCTGGTCCTTCCTTATTGAAAAATAGTACTGATTCCTAAGGAAGCAGGAAGGCTCATTCTGTGACGTTCTGGGATCTTGCAGAGGGGTTCTTAATAGTCGACATCCTCTGTTTCATTGTCCTGGAGATTGTATACATCACTTCAGGAATCCCAGGGATATCCTTGGAGGCTTGCCCATTTATTCACAGAGACGAAAAACCGAGCTGTGTCTCACCAAGCTACAGAAAACATCCAGCCCAGGTGGTGCTGTCTTCCATGGAATTAAAACAAATTTTCACATAAAATCTGTCCTTAAAATCCTAGCATCCCCTGAGTGCATAAAAGGCCTGTCAAACTCAAAACCTTATGTCTCCCCTGGGTCGTTTAAGCCTGGGTTATGGAGCAGTGGCTTGGTCTTTGGGGAATTCCCTGCAGGTTTAAGGAAGTTCCACCGAGAATTATCTCTGGACAGGAGCTGGATGGCAGGAGGCCATGAGGAAATCCTGCCTACGATCCATCTCAGAACACAAAGATAGTTGAACTGTAAGCAGGGAAATGAGGTCAATTGATTGCTAGTTTGGGACATGCTCTCCCTGAAGCCTGCCCATCCCATAAGCAGAGCTATGAACAGAGACTTCAGGCTGCTGTGTTTGCAAGGCTGGCTTTCTTTAACGTAGCTACCCGTGTGCTGTGATGCAATCTCATTGCATTTGCATTTTCTCTGCCTTCATCTTTGATAAGTAATCACACATATGCACACACACACATGCATGTGCTTGTGCTCACACATACACACACACACAAACACACACAATTGCTCTATGTCTTTAGGACCACGAAGGCATTTTCTGTGGGGGCTGTAACCATTGGGGTTTGGCCCCTATCACTGATCTACAATGGACACTTAATAAACACAGATTAAATGGGTGTTTATTTTAAAAAATGAATGAATAAATTGTAATCAAAACCACAGATGTCTAAGTAGGACCTTCAGGATATTGGAGGTGAAGTTAGAACCTCCTCCCTTTCACCTATGAGAAAGCTGCTCAGCCTCATCTTAGCAAGTATTTGTTGAGGCTCAGTTTACCCCTGAAATAGATGGTTATAAAAAATGATAGATAGACAGACAAAGTGACAGAGGAATGGTTGGATGGATGACCAGGTGGATAGATCAACTGATACAAGATTGATAGATTAGGTAGATGATAGATAGGTAGGTAGGTAGGTAGGTAGGTAGGTAGATAATAGCTAGGTAGACAGATGCACAGGCAGGTTGAAGTGGGTATGTAGACAGCGGGCATCTTCCTCGGTGTTTTTCTGAGATGGTGGGAAAATAAGCCAATGAGAGCTGGAGGTTAGTTTTGTCTCATCACACATGTCTGCTGACTCCGAATCTACACCCACCCGCCTGCCTTCTGTCTCTACCTCTGTCTCCTTCCCACTCAAAAGAAGAGGGGTGGTGCTATAAGATACACAACACCAGGACTGTTGTAAGGTGAATTCAGTAGCGAGATACAGAGAAATCACATTTTCAAAGGTTGAATCAGGAGTCTTTATTAAAAGGCCAGTGATGGCATGGTGGACTTCTGTCTCAAAGACCGTCAGCCAGCAAATAGACTTAATACCATTAGGAAACTGAGCCATGAAGGCCAGAGAGGAAAGAAAGAACAAAAACCAATTCATCTCAGTGGAGAGCTGAAGTGGACACCATGGTGACCGAAGAAGAGCCAGGAGCCAGGATACAAACACGGAGACACATGGCATGGTGTAATGGCGCCTGAGCTGGTCCGGGCCTCAACAGGGTCAGGGCCACAGGAAACTCAAGTCACAGGCACTGGATTGACAGGTTTAGTAACCTATCATCCAAGTCCCCACCCCTGCCTCCAGGGATTCAGTCACACCTATCACCTGGGAGGCGGGGGCTTCACCTTCCTCCACCGTGAAGACTAGATGTCAGGCCCTCCCATCCACCATGTGGCCAAGATGGCGCCAGCCAGACTGGATCTCTCTACTTCAGGACCAAACCATTTTCTTTGTAAAGTAGAGGGAATGTAATAGATAAAGAAGTTCAGGGATGGCGATATCTTCTATGCCAATGAGCCGAGTGAAGAGCTGTTGTAAGGTACTAAATCTGGATGCAACAGCAAACGCCACAAGCTGCCTTTCTCTTCTCCCTACCTCCTCTTGCCTTTGCAGGCCTCCCGGGCCTGCTAGCAGATGTCCCTTCTCCCCAGCCTGCAGCAGATGCTCAGAAGCACCTTTACACAGAATAACAGCCTGCTACATTTCAAGGGTTTGTCTTCAAAGGAAGAGAGATGCAACCACTGTTTAAGTTGGAGGAGAAAATATTTCGTAAATAGACCATGTGGTGAGACCTCATTTTGAGAAGGTTCACCATTCAAACAAACAGAAGGGGAAAAACAAAACAAAACAATACAACTCAAACCTAGCATTTCCTCTAGAGGCTGAATGCCTTATGAGTCATTTCTGTAAGGAGCAAATGTAATGCAGGCTTGTCAACTTTAAAAAGCTGCTTAGCAATCAAGAGAAAGAGAGATGGTCTTGGTTGGTGTAAGTGTTTGTTCACTCCCCTCCCCCTGCTCTGTTCCTTGAAGGGAAAGGAGGGGTGAGGTGATCTTAATAAAACACTACATCAGCCTTTAGGAGAAAATGGGATAAAAAGACTTCTGTACAGGCTAGTGCATGGGTAAGAACAATGCCCCCAAAGTTCCTTTGTCTCTGTCACAGTTCCTAACTCACTCCCCACTCCTCTCATACTTGTGTCAACAAAATGACACTTGTGTGCCTCTGTCTCTGTGTGTGTTTCGTTTTGCTGCTGCATCTGTGAAATCTTGATTTTAGTCAGTCTTATTTAATGTAAGAATGATAGCAGGGTTCCTGGGTGGTGGGGGGGGGGAGGGAGAGGGTGTCCCAGGAAGGATCTCAATGCAAGATGGGCCCAGAGGCAGCCATCTGCTCCTGGAGGAGAAGTGGAGGAGGGGGAGGAGCAATAAGCCTAGTCACAGCCTCAGGAGCCAGGCCTGTGATTGGCTCTCCCTGGAGAAACAGCTCTGCTTCTGTAGGTTCACTGCTTCTTCCTCTTGAGCGAGAGAGAAAATCTGTCCCTGAAATGACATCACTGTCTTCACTATTGGAGGGGGGTGGGTTGTGAGGACTCTTTCCCGAGCAGAGGCTGGGCCCGGGCCCGGGGTATGGTGGCCTAGGGGAGGTATGAAACCATTGATGCAGAAGGCAGATGCACATTGGTTGAGACTCTAGTTATAGCCACCTGTAAACTTCGTGGTTTAGATAGGTTGCTTGAACTGCCTTGGACTTTTTGTGGAGGAGGGATACAAAAATAAGTGACTATGCCCATTTCATAAGTAGTTACACAAAGGCTTCAAGAACTGGGCTGCTATCTCAGTCTAACGGTAGCATCTGGGACCCCCATCACCTATCGGCAAAACCCAGAGTACAATCAAAGTAGGAGAGGAAATACTACAAACAGGAACCCTTACCTGCTTCACGCTCATTGTTGACGCATGATCATCCTAGAAGCATCATTGTGCCATTAACCAGGTAGAGGAATTAAGCCCTAGGATAATTTATCCCTGTAGATAAATTAGCATTTATTGAATTCTAGACTCGGTGCTGGACCTTTTCCATGTGTTCTTTATTTCTCCAACACCTCTGAGGCTGGAGGTGGTGGTGCGAACATATTGTCATCAGTTTTACAGGAGAAGAATAGAGAGAACTGGAAGCCAATAGTGATTGACTTAAGATTATGGGACTGGAATTCCGATCTGTGTCCGTGTCACCTTCGATCTTCAGGTCTTTCTAGAGTGTTCACCTCCGTGTTTGGGATATTTGGAAATCAAAGCCCCCGTCCACCCAACTTTAGGTTGTCTCACTTGGTGAGAATTGGATAAATGTTCATTGTCTGCGGAGATAAACCATTCTTGTGCCTAGTTCCTCTACCTGGTCTGAAGGATAAATAATTAAATTAATACAAAGCAGGAGTTTTTTTCTGGGTAAATCCATGGGTTCTGTTCCCGTGGGAATCAGTTATGTCTTTACTGATGCCCCTTTGCTTTTCCCTGATAAGTCAAATAGCATTTCCAACTCCTAGGTGACTCTTTTCCAACCTTCTTTGCATCCACCCGTCCATCCATCCATCCATCCATCCATCCATCCACCCACCCACCCATCCATCTTTCCACCCATCATCTATTCAATAACCCATCCATTCACCTGTCTAAACATTCATTCAATCATCTGTTCATCCATCACAATCATCCATCCATCGCTTATATACCAAATGACATTATAGGTGAATACAACAGTGAAGAAATCAGACAAATTTCAGGTAGGGTGACCAGGTTGGGTCTCATCAACAAGGTAACATTTGAATAAAGGTTTTAGACGCTGGGAAGGGAATCAAATAGTCATTTGAGGAAGAACTCCAGACAGAAGGAATAGCACATGGGAAGCCTATGAGGTCAAAGCTTCAGAGGAGAAAACAAGCCAACAAAGACATAGCAGCGTGAGCAAGTGGCGAGGCAGAGTTAGACTACTGGGAGAACTTTGCCTTTTAGTCTGAGTACGATGGGAGTCTATTTGGAGACATTACACAGAGGTGTTTCATGATCGGACTGAGCTTTAATAGGATCATTTATTTTAATAGAGCAATTTGAAGAGGAGCCAGTGCAAAACATAGTAAGACCATCCAGGAAAATACTGTAATAGTGCAGTCAGAGAAGATGACGGTGATGGGAAGCAGTAGGGATGGAAGAGATGGTGAGATCCCCTTTTAAGATGGAGACAATGGGATATTGGCTTGTGGGAGAGAGATCTCATCCTATCCTGCTCTGTCCCGGTCTGCAGAGAGGGTTCATAACCCTTGGACTCGAGTTGTTTAGGAGGACATTGCCTGTGGTAGCAGTAAAGCAGAGGAAATTCAGTATGCGAGAATATGTCAGCTTGTTTGCATCTTCCAAGAAGCAGAAGCAATTGCCAGTATAGGGTGAAACAGCCATGAGCAATTGGAGGAGGGCCTGGGAAGGAAAAGCGGGAGGACAGTGGAGATGGCGGTGAGAGTCCTCAGATAGCAATGCTTCTCTGATTCCAATGCTTCTCTGATTCCTCCAAATGGGAAAAGGGTAAGGAGGAAGACTGGCAGATCCAAATGCTAGAAGAATTTGGCCAGGTAAGGGAAGAGTCCACACACCAGAGCTGTCCATGAAGTCTGCTTCCTGCAGCAGCAGATCTGAAAGGTATGCACATGTACTTACCACAGAGAGGGCGGCACCCAGGGTCTAAATCAGGGAAGACAGGTCCATACGGGTGTGGAACAGCCAAAGCCATGTGTCAGCAGTCATGAGCATCAGAGGTAGGATGTGAGGAATAAGGAAGAGGATGCTGAAAATTAACGACATCCTTGTCAAATTTGTATGTCCAGGATGTTACCTTCTTTGGTCCTTACAGCAGCCGTTCGAAATTAACAACTGTTATTTATCTCAACTGGAGATCAAAGAGAAAACGGAAGCCCAGAGAAATGAATACACACACAGCAAGTCCCAGATGCAGACTTTCAGATGATAGAATTCCAGAAGCCATTCTCTTAGTCATTTTACGTGAAGAGCTCGGATAGCTGGAGTTTCTCCTTTCCTTGGGTGCTGCCAGTGGGTGGATCTTTTTGGCTAAAGACCGAGAACAAGAGCAAGTCATTGTGATGGTATCCCTTCCTTCTGTAGCTCTCTTGTGGTGGAGGATGGGAAACTAAGACTGTATGCATCCTATTGTATGGGGCAGGGGAATGAGGCTAGGGTGATAATCTCTCAAAGGGTCATAGGATGCTGGTGGTTCGATGTCAGGCTAATTGTACCAAACTCGATTCTAGTCCCTGATACAATCACTTACCAAGTAGGGGTCAGGACCATGTCAGTCTTCTACTCTTTTTGCAGAACGTTACCCATGTGAGTGCTCCATGGTTGTTGAGTACTTAATTTAAACACTGATGGAATAAATACATGCCTGCAGGCTTGTCGCTCAAGTTTCCCGAGTGCTCAGATCCTGGGCATGTCCTGGTGAGAAGAGCTTTTGCTGAAATTGTCTGTGGCCTCAAGGCCAGGAAAGGAGGAATCGGCTTTTGCTGCACTTGTCTGCTCACTGGTTCTGCCAGAAGTCGTGTATGTTCACCATTCTCTGTTCTTCAGTGAGCTTTCAGAATGTCGTCATACATCACCTGAAACCCCGTGGCTTACAACCCACAACCATTTTATTCTTATCATGATTCTGTGATGGGTGGGGTGAGGGCCCACTTGGCTGGTCTCTGAAGTCAGCCATAGTTAGGTAAAGTCTGCCTGTTTTAGGTTACCTTATCCTTGGTTCAGTGTTAGCAGGAGAGTTAGCACGACTCAGTTGTGTGTGTGTGTGTGTGTGTGTGTGTGTGTGTGTGTGTGTGTGTGTGTGTGTGTGTGTGTGTGAATACATAATAGAATTATTCTGGAAGTGTGTGTGTGTGTGTGTGTGTGTGTGTGTGTGTGTGAGAGAGAGAGAGAGGGAGAGAGAGAGAGGGAGGGAGGGAGGGAGGGAGGGAGGGAGGGAGGGAGGACACAGGATCCTGTGGTCCCATTGGCCAAATCAACTGGGCAAGGCCAGATTCAGAGTAGATAAATGAAGTGCATCTGTTGATAAGAAGAGCTGCTATGGTAAAAGGTGGAAGACATTTGTGGCTATAATGCCCCCTACCACCCTGTCCCTCTGAATTGAGCTGTACATAGATGTTTCCTACAGCTAGACATTGCCCACCCCCATCCTCTCTGTCATTTCGTTTGACATGTCGGGCTTTGCCAGATTCCATCTTGACATTCTGGTTTCAGTCCACTTTTAAATATGCAGCTGTTCATTCAGAATGGATGGAGTGTGCCCTTGGAGTTGGTATTTGTAAATATCTGATTCCCATGGTTCAATAAACCATTGCTCTGTATTTATCCATCCATCCATCCATCCAACCATAGATCTTCCCATCTATCCACTCATCCGTCATCCATGTATGCATGCATCCAATCACTTATGTTTGCAATTGTCGATCCTCTCATCTATTCACTTATCCTCCCATGCATCCATCGATACATTGATCCTCTCATTTATCCATCTATCCATGCATTTACCCATGCATTCATGGATCCATGCTATCACCTATCCTCCTATACCACTATCCAACCATCCATCCAACCATTGATTCGCCCATCCATCTACTCATGCATGTATCCACACATGCATCCAACAGCAATCCTCCCATCCATTTCCAACCACCCATCTATCCATTCACCCCCTCATCTGTCCAACTACCCATCCATCCAATCACTTACTCACCCACCCATTTATCCATCCATCCCTTTAGCCAGCCAGCTAATTAGGCATCTATACACCCAAATATATACTCATCCATGCATCCATCCATCCTTCCATCTATCCATCCACCCATATATCCATTCTCTTATTTTTTCACTTACCCATCCATCCACCCATCCACTTACTCATGTATTCACCCATCAGTCCATGCATCCATGCATTCATGAATCCATGCATTCATGCATTTCTCCATCCATTCATCTATTCTCTTCTCCCTTCTTCTCTTTCACCCTTCCTTCCTCCATTCATTATCTATTTGGTGCATTTATTTCTTCTGTAGATTACATAGATATCCAAGAGCAATGCTTTTCAGAGGAGACACATGTATGTCATAGTATCCAACCTGAATGAATGAATAAGGGAGGGCTAATTCTAGCCTTCTCACCGACTCCCATACATCCCATGCTCCACATTTCCCAACACTCATTGAACATGTTTGTTTTTCCCTGGCCTTTCCTGTTTAACTAATACATCTTTGAATACAAGGACCACATTTGTCTAATTTACTGTTATATCCTTGCCCTCAGCACAAAGTCTGCATAAAGGGCACATTTCATAAATAGTAGTGGAATTGAATTGGATTGAAAACTACAAAAAAGAGATGACATTTGAACTGGGCTCCAAACAACAGTAAATAACATTCAATTCACAGCAGCCGTGTGAGTTGTTGGGGCTATTCTCATTTTATAAGGGAGGAAGCAGGTCCAGGAGGGTTAAATGGTTTGCTCCAGATCACACAGATAGTAAAAGGCTGGAGCTGGACTTCTATGCAAGGGCTTTACCTCTGAGCTGTATTACTAGCTCCTGGAGCCACGTTTCTAATCTTGGAAATTGGATGCATTTCATTGGCAAATTGCCATCAAATGCAGGGGGAAATCTCAGGAAGATAGACCCACAGGCTTCTCTGTTGATCGTTCACCCATGATACGAAGTAAGCTCTTCGCACTTATTTTGAGTCTTGGCTTTGCCATTTATCCATCACCTCACCCGTCCATAAAATGTTTAGTGAATTCTCCATTTCTTTTAGTCATAGCTGGATCCTCAGAACCAAGAAGTGTGGTTGGGTCAGACATGGAGGCTCATGCCTATAGTCCTAGTTAGTCAACAAGCAAAAGGACCATGGTTCAAGGCCCATCTTGGCCAAACATAATTAGTGAGGTGTCAGTAGGAGAAATACAGAATAAGGTCTTCCCTGGGCCAAAGCACAAGTCCTTATATGAAAAGTAACTTAAAGCCTGGGACGCTGACTCAAGAGATAGAATGCTTGCCTAGCAAGTATTAGTCCCCGAGTTAAAAAAAAGTATATAGTAGATACTCTGTATATTCGTGTTCAATGACTGTTCTGATAGTTGCAAGGAAACCTAAGGGCATAATAATGAGCATGAATTCTGCAGTCACTTAAATGTTGGATTCAAATCTTGGCTCCATTATATATTAGTGGGTATACATAACCAAGTTATTTACCCTCTGCCTCAGTTTACACTCTTGTACATGAGGTTATTAATAGTACTCACATCAAGGGAAATGATCAAACACACACACACACACACACACACACACACACACGCACACACACACACACACATTTAGAACACTGCCTGGCTCTTTGTAGTGTCATTGTAGTGTTACCAGTTGGTTTTTATTGTCATTCAATTAATGGGACATAGTGCTGATCCAAAAAGACAAGGTTACTGTTCTCCTGGGATGTACATTTTAGAGGATTAGACAGGTAATTAACAGCCAAACAACCGGATAACCATGACAAAAGTCTAGATCAGCAAACTTTTCTAGAGGCTTAGCTTTATCTGAAATGGTTCCCTTGTCTCTGCGACGTGGGCATATGGGAGTGAGCCCAGAGGTACAGGAAACTTGCCACTCATTCCCTTGGTCCCCTTAAAGAGGAGGGTGCAATGCCCTTTCTAGGTAACACTCAACAATTCGTGGCACAGATAACTCTAGGCCTTCTGTTTGTGTCTGTGTGCCCAGCCTAGGCCGCATGGACAGGTCCGTTCTTCTGCAGACCTCCTTCTTTCCCTAAACACATCCAGATGCATCTGTTAGCCTGAGTGCCATGACAGAAGGCATGTCTGCTAGTTACTGAGCCATCTTACTCCCAGTAGATGACAGAGGTTCAGTCCATTAGGAGACATAGAGACTGTATGCGCATTGAGCTCTGACTCCAGGCTTTGCATCTCTTACTTTTTGCAAAGGATCTGGGCCCAAGTGTAGACGTCTCTGAGACACCTCTGTAGGTCTGCATGGCGGGTAGTGGATGATGGGAAGACTTGGCCAGGGGTCATGCAGTGTGTAAGTAGGTGATCAGCATACCATGCTCCTGACATCCAGGGCAGTGATTCATACTTCTCACTCTGCTTTGCAGCAGGTGTGTGGATACTGATAAAATGCCCAATGGCAGGTGCTGTAGGGTTGGAAGCCATAGCTCAGGCAGGGCTGTGGCGCTGGGGCTAACGTTCCTTTTCTTGCAAGGATGTCTGGAGCACAAGACTCAGAAAACCAAAGAATTGTGGGATTAGAAAAGATACAACCTCCATGAGAGTTCCCCCACCTGAAGTTTCTACTAGTGAGACCTCCAGCAGCCTCCTCTCACCAACTACATGAACCTCATGACCATTTTCAGAAGGAACCTGATTTTTTTTTTCCGGGGGTGGGGTGGGGCTCTGTGACTTGTGGCTAGCATAGGACATCTTGGATAGAGGTTTTGATGAACAGTCTTTTCGTTGTGAGTTCCAGGAAATCCAATTGCACAGGGTCTTAAGATAAATAAAATACAAAATAAAATGTAATTACTGACTTATAGAATAAGGGTCCACAGAGAAGTCTGGCTTGAGGTCTATGGCGTGGTTAGAACATAAACCATATCTATAGGGTACAGCCTGTGGGCTGCTTATGTGAATGGCTCAGTTCCCAGGAACCTCTGTCATTCTTGGCAGTTTCAAGGTTCTCCTTATGGCTTCAGGAAGGTCCTAGCACTAGCTTCAAGCCTTTCATTCTTTCCATGCTAAGTACAGTGGAACACACAATTCTCTCCTGTCCGGGCCCAACAACTGTCCCAAGTCATTGGCCTTGATTAGTGAAGGAAATGAGATATACTGATTTACCCATAGCCCCTGGAGCTCTGGGTGAGGCTATCCTGATTCAATCAACAGTATCAAGAGTGGATTTGTGGCCTTTTCTAAAGGGATGAGGGAAGGAGAGAGATAGACTTTGGGCAGGAGATGGTGCATTTTCCCCCAATTATTTTTCTGCCTGAAGTAGTTCACTGTCATTGACACTTCAGTTCTTCACTTCTATGGCTTTTCCAGGCTGGGTTCATTCCTTTCACCTCTGGGCTTTCCGTAGCTCTTCAGAGTGAATGTTGTCAGTTCATATTTGGTTTCTCTTCTATAGATCTGTTCCCAGCTGGATGTAGAGATTTTCTTCAGGGGACTGGCAGGACCTTCCTCACCCCTCCCTGTTAGATGACAGCCTGGATCTGTGGTCAGTCACCCCTTAACACACATCCCAGGTCCTCAGCGCACCAGCCAACCATCTCCAACGTTTTGTCTGCTAACCTCGGTCAGTTTCAGTTCCTCATCTGCAGTGGTGGGTGTCAACAGAGCTGGTCTGAGGATTAAGTGAATCCATACTTACTCAATCCCACTGCCTGATCCCAATTAGCTCCTGTTTCTATAGCTTCTTAAAAGTCTGGAAAGACCAATTCTGTCCCTCTGTATATTATTTTATGTTAATCCCTTGTAGTTTTTTTCTTTTTTTTTTCAGTTAACAGGGTATGATTTTGAAATTCCAATCATTTCTCTGTTTAGATTTATTTTTATTTTTTATCAGACCCAAAGTTGTTCATGTCTAACAAAACTACACTCAAACTATTTTAACAATAGGCAAAGAACAGAAATGTCACCGCCCTTGCTCTAGAAGACTCTACTCCAAATAATGACAGTAAAAGTGATCTCGCTGCCTTTGAAAGCCTCAGCACACAGCTGACTGGTTCAGAACTTGCAGGTACTGAAGTCTGGTCAGGTGTTTCCACATCTACTTCTTTAACAGAACATGCCCAGGTGGTTAGTGGCCCCGAGGGCAGGACCTTGTGTTTCCTTCTTGTTAAATTTCATGTTGTATAAGTCAACTTTCCACGTGGAAGGCTTCTGGGGTTCTGGATACTTCTATATAGCATATTGCTTACAAGCTCAAGTCCTCATTTTGAATCACATGGATATCCATATATCCACTATGTATGTTTAGACCTCTATCTATCTATCTATCTATCTATCTATCTATCTATCTATCTATCTATCTATCTATCTATCTATCTATCTAGTCCTTTTTTAGCTTTCTCAATGAAATATTGGCTGTCAGGCCAGGGGCTGAGCCTCTCTTGCCTCTGTTATGGAAATGATCTCAGGACACTAACTGGTGGCAGGCTCTCCCTGTTTTAAAACAAGAGCAAAACAAGAGCAGCTCCCAATACCCATGTATTCCAGTGGTATTTTCAGGAAAGACAACAAAACAGAAAACAGTGATCAGGAAAGACATGAGAATGTGCCTGACTCAGGAATCTCAGATTGAATCTATAAGGTCAAAATTATGCTTTGCAAACCTTTACCAGTCTGTTTAATTCTGAGAAATTCCAGGCCTTACAGCGTTACTGGATCTATCTGTGGATGAGTAGCCAACCCACAGTTTAGAAGACCATTGGAAAATAACCATCGTAGCTGTAATTGCTCACCTTTAATAAGTACTTGCTTTGATACAGATGCAATACTTAGTCTCAGCCCTTCCAGAAACTCCTGAAGGGGGAACTATTTTGTAGAGGATTCTGAAGTGAAGAAAGGTTAAGAAAAGTATCGAAGAACAGGTTACTAATTATAGTTGTATAATTACACAAACTCAGGTCTATCCTTTTTTTAATTTAAATTTCATTGTCAAGGTGATGTACAGAGGGGTTACAGTCACGTGTCAGGTAATGAGTACATTTCTTTTGGAACAGTGTTATCCTCTCCCTTATTTTCTCTTACTTTCCCCCCTCCCAACTCCCCCCTAAAGTTGTATAGTTCATTTTCAACATAGTGTCTAGTGAATATCACTGCTGAATTGGCTCACCCTTTGTTCCTTTATTTCTGTGATTTCCCTTCCCTTCCCCCAATCGGATAAACCTATATATAACACAAAGGGTACAGAAATAAAAAACAGTGACAACTGGTGATAAACCAAAAGAAAAAGGGAAAGAAAAAGAAAGAACTGCAAACAGTATAATTAAAAAAGAAAACCTCTTGTTTCCATTTATTGGAGTTTATTTGGATCAACATCATTTTATATGGTCCTGTGCACATAGTTATTGAGCCATTGATCCCGGTTGATCTTACTTAAGACCCAAGATCATCTTAAGCTCTTCCCTTTTTTAAAAGTATTATTTAAAATTGTTAATGTAAAGATGATGTACAGAAGCATTGCAGATACATAAGTCAGGTAAAAAGTACACTTCTTGAGCCGGGTGCTGTTGGCTTATGCCTGAAATCCTAGCTACTCAAGGGGCTGAGATCTGAGGATCACAGTTCAAAGCCAGCCCAGACAGAAAAGTCCATGAGACTCTTATCTCCAATAAACCACTAGAAAACTGGAAGTGGCACTGTGGCTCAAGTGGTAGAGCACTAGCCTTGAGCTGAAGAGCTGAGGGATAGCGCCTAAGCCCAGAGTTCAAGCCCCACAACTGACAAAAAAAAAAAAAAGAGTACATTTCTTTTTGGACAAGAAATTGTTGCCCCGTTCCAGTTTTCCCTTCCCACAACTTTTTCTTTAATGTTGTTCAGAAGGTGATTTTTTTTTTTTGCATGATGAATTCATGACATATATTGGATTCCTACCTGTTTCATCCAAGAAACTTTTTAAGACCCCTCTGGTGGCTGTTACGTATTTGTGCCTCCTAGGGCCTAGTCCTCTGCCTGGCATATTGTTGACATCCGGGAACTACATACTGGATAAATTAACCTTGCCAGGTTCAGATTCCCACCCGACCAGCTTCCCCAGAGTAAAAGGTGAACTTGACTTAAGGCATTTTTATTTTGATGCGCAGCCAGGGATACCCAGGAGTTCTCAGAATCCCAAATGGGAGTAAATATTTTCCTCCCAATGTGCTGAGAATTAATTAAAGTTTGTGACATCCTTTAAAATTCCTTAGGATATATAGCTGCTCTCATTCGGCTAAGTGCAAGGCACCGTTACGGGGACATTACTGGGCCTGGTGTTAATGGGCATTTACCACCCTCCCCCCCCTTCCCTCCCACCACAGTGTGTTAAACCTGTGCATCCCCAGTAATTGCTAAATAACTCATGGAGTGCTTGGGTTGCTAAATTAAGAAATGAAATAATGGAATGAAAATAGGAACAGGCGCGTGGAATGAATAGAGACGTCCGATTCAGAGGATTTTCCCCTGCCGGTATGTCTTTTAAATAAAGAGGATGGCTCCATTAGGATTGCATTAATGGATTTTTATAGACTTTGGGGATACTTTGATGGTCGTGTGGGGAGAGAAAGGGGCAGCCGTCCTTGATGGGTGGTCTCCCTGTGAGTGGTAGGGAATGAGTCTTGATCAGAGCTGAGTATACATGGCTGGCTCATCACGGGGGCCAGGGAGAAGGACCAGCTGGTTTCACAATAGGTGGGAAATTGCCAGGAGGGCTGGTCCTGGGGGAAAGATAAAAGAGAATGTTTGCAATCAAAGGACAGGTATGGAGGCCACTTGTAGGAGAATTTGCCTAAGCTGTTTCCAATAATTACTTCTTCCTGCATTATGAAAAAAGATAAGATTATAATCAATCTGGTTTTAAGCAAAGCTTCATGGGCTTTATTGTGATGGCTCAATTGGCCAGTCAGATCAGCTGGCTTCTTCACATGAGGATGGTTATATATAACTGGACAAAAAATACAGGAAGTCACATGAGCAAACAGAGGTGAGGCTGATTGGTTACATCTGAACATGACTGCTTGTGATTGGCTGAGATTTATTGGCTTGTTGCAAGAGTAGGTTACATTTCGTTTGTGTATCAGTTTAGGGTATGGTTTACTATGTATGGAGAAGTCTTCAGCCTAAATTTAATTATTTTTTTTTCAATATGTACATCCAGCTTGGGTATTTTTGTATTTTTTTTAATCTATTGGTATGAATTTTCTTTGTGTCAGTACAGGGGCTTGAATCAGGACATTGTGTATCCTCTAGCTTGGCTATTTTGCTCAAGTCTGGCATTCTACCACTTGAACCACACCTTGACCTCTGATACAAATTACATTTTAAAGAAGAGAAGTTAACCAAAACTTCATGATTTAGAGGTGCAAAGTTATAAAGAAAGTAAGCAGAGAGATCAATCCCAAAGATCATACACCATTGCTCTTTTGCACCTGAGATTTGTATAGTTATTAGATATGTAAAATTAAGATGAAATTATCCTTAGATAAATAATTCATATATATGTATTCTTAAGATGTCAGAATATGGAAAAAGGACACCTGGGTACATAGACAAAGGAAGTTATATTTTAGGTTGTGTACACTAAGTGGGGAGATGGTTTAGATGAAGTGGGCTGAGAACTATGTCTTGGTTGGTATGTACCACAAGACCCTGACTGTGTCATTTTGCTATGGGTTCTTCTGTTGTTGGTGGTGGTGGTTGTGGAGCTTGAACTTGAGGCCTGGCCTCTGTCCCTGAGCTTTTTCTGCTCAAAGCTAGTGCTCTAACACTTTGAGCCACAACACCACTTCCGGGTTTCTGGTGGTTCATTGGAGATAAGAGTCTCATGGAGCCTTACCTGCCCGAGCTGGCTTTGAACTGTGATTCTCAGATCTCAGCCTTCTGAGAAGCTGGGATTACTGGTGTAAGCCACCAGCACTTGGCTTTGCTATGGGTTCTTAGTATGGGCTTCAGGTCAGTGTCCACTTGACTGGCCAGAGTGAATGGGACAAGAATCGGGAAGGAGAGGCCATCAAACATTAGGGCTACTAGCAAACTCCTTGATCCATGGAGTCAGTGCTCATATTGAGTACAAAATAACTATGCATTCACTCTGTTGAAGATAACAAAAGTCTTCAGGTTCATCCACGGACCTCTGGACAGTTCTTTCTGAGGGAGAGGCTTGGTGGAATGTTACTCCTTCTGAGCAGGGGCAGCCAGGATGACACTCAAAGACTAAAGTTTTTTTCTTGGGGAAACTGAGGCACTTAACCTTCTGTCCTTCTCTCCTGTCAATCTAAATGGAAGCAGTAGCCAGCATCTTGGGTTCCATCTCCCGTGGAACTCAGAGGGAATTCCAGGACTCACTGAACTGACTTCATTCACCTTCCAGAACCTTCCAGACCCCTGCCAAGCTAGCAATGAAAGGGGTGAGCTCAGAGTGTGCTGCTGGATACCCCCCTGATCTAGCATGATGTTGCAGTTTGTATTCCTGACATTTCATATCTGACCCAGGGGAGGGGTGAATTGGAGGACAGAGGGGCACGGGGAAGGGGGGGAGGGGGGAGAGGGCATGGCGGGGCTACTCTGGTTTCATGTCAAGCAGGTTTCCATTGACTCTTCTTTAGATCTCCAGTGTGTCGATGGTGGGCTGTCTTTCTAGCAAATCTCCCTTGACTCTACATGTATAGCAAAGGTGTATTTCAGTGTCCTTCAGCTGCAGGGAGAACAGGCTCTCCTCATACTGAGGAATGGATGCTGAGCCTTATTCCTTCTAGATTGTTCGAGCTGCCGTTCTATCTTGAGGGCTTATGACGACCAGGAGCCATCCTAAAGGGGGTTTATTCTTGTGTGGTGATTCCAAGAGCGCCAAGCCAAGTCTGGAGGCATGGACGCGTTTCACAGACAGGTTTGAGCCACGCAAGAGAGAAAGACATACTGGCTGTGGCACGTAACCAAATACTCAGGAAGAGAAGACCACGCAGGGTGATGCTCCGTTCCCAGTGCTCAGGCATTCCAGCCCTGCCTCTGTCTGGACACTGTCTGCAAGAACAGGGGCGGGGCTTCTTGCCTGCACCTCACCCAGCTGTCAGTCTTATTCTCCTGGACTGGTGATTGGCCAAGTGATGAACTCATGGATTTTGTCCTCTGGAGAAGAAGCTTCATTCACATCTTACATGGCCTGTCTTGAGCCTTGGCAGATGCTAGTGTTTCTTTTCTCTGCTGCTTCTGCTCAGCTTGGAGAATTTTTTTTTTCTTTTCAGCAGAGGAAAACCTCCTTTTTCACAGATCAATGACCGTATTTTTTCTATGCCTGTTATTTAGCCCAGGATTTTAATCATTTGGCACTCAAAAGATACAGGCTTTCAAAACCCCAAAAAGGCCTTTTTGCTCAAGATTGTACTTCCTGCCTTGAGTTTCAAAGGTCTGTTTTGAACCTCAAAAGCCAACAACTGACTCTCTCTCTCTTTGGATCCCTACTGAATTAAAAAAAAAAAAGGAAAATGAAAAAAAGGACAAAAAAAAAAAACCCCTCCACTGACTTCTCTACATTGAGGTTCATAACTATGGAATGTTCTAGCTCGTGAAGGGTAACTGGAGATACCTGGGGCCAAAAGAAAAAAAATGACATCAACTCCAGTTTCACAGAAATCAACCTCAAGCTCATTTTAGTAGGAAGGGTCTCAGAATTCATACCCAGCTCAGTTCTGCTGGGGACTAGTGATTACATGTGTGATGTTGTTTGTTTGTTTTTCAACCCACATAAACCTAAGCATCTCCTGGAATTTTCCCAAGGACGTGGGTAACATCTGCACGGCCGGTTTCGAACGCCAACCAAGGAAGACGCCGAGTGTTTTATCCCTATCATCCCATTTCCACAGCGACTCTATAAAAGAAGCATCATGTGTGTTTGTTACCATTTTTCACGTAGGAAAAGTGACTGGCCAAGAATAGACACTTGTTTAGTTCTTGATGAGTCTAGAGTCGCCCCCTCCTTCCCGGCTCAGAGCCAGCCGCATCTCCCAGCCTTTCAGAGGAAGTGGAGAGAGAAAAGGGCTCGAGGAAGGTGAACACAGAAGAGGGAAATGAGAAAAGGAGCTCTTTGCAGGGCACTGCATTTATGACTCGTTTCCAGAAACACCCTTCCCCTTGGTATTGTAAGGCCGCTCCTTTTATTACTCGAGTCTTAGAAAACAAACAAAAAACTCAACATAGAACTACCTACCCTATGAGGCAGTAATACACAACTTCTTGGGAATTTATCTGAAAGATCACAAGTCGGGATACAGTGACAACACTCACACAGCCCTGTTCATGGCTTCATTATTCACCATAGCCAAGTTATGGAAACAGCCAGAGGCTGTTCAGTGGACAAAAGGATCAAGACGGGCTGGGAATGTGGCTCAGTGGTAGAATGCTTGTCTAGCATGCATGAAGTCCTGGGTTCGATTCCTCAGTACCACATAGCCAGAAGTGGCTCAGTGGCTCAAGTGGTAGAGTGCTAGCCTTGAGCAAAAGAAGCTCAGGGACAGTGCCCAGACCCTGAGTTCAAGCTCCAGGACTGGGGAAAAAAAGGATCAAGAAAATGTGATTGGCGTGCACGCGCGCGCACACACACAACACACTGTGGCAAGTCTTGCTTTATTTTTCCAAATACTACTACTTCAAGTGCTCTCTTTTTGCTTATTTATGTTCTTACAAACTGACGCTCATCTCTGCTTTTTCTAGCATCTTCAGAACATCCGCTTTTGAGGTCAGATCCTTTGTAGATTCTGGCTTCTTGTTGATTCCTGATGTTTCTGGAGCAGTGGCTGCTTCCCTAGAATACATGTCCTTAATACATATACTTGGCTGATTTGGGTTACATGGTAAAGAACAATAAGAAAGGGTCAGAGGATCGAAGCCCCTGTCGAAACTCCATTTCAGTGCAGAGGTGGAGTGCTTAGCTCCTTACTGCCTGTCAGTCTTGATGTCTGCCGTGTGGGAAGGTCTGGCTGGTTTATTTGGGGGACTGCTTCCTTAAATGAGAAATAGAACGCACCTTTAATGTGGAACTTCATTTATTTATTGAAGACAGCAAAGCTTTTGTCCTCATAGCGGGGACTCAGCAACACAGGGAACTTTCTTGTGGTTTTTAAAAAAATTATTGTTATTTTTTGTTTATGGGGTACTGAGGAATTGAACCCAGGGCCTCCTGCATGCTAGGCAATCACTACCACTAAACAGGTTCCCAGCCCCTTCCTGGGGTCTTATACTTCATAGGACCCAAATGTAGCTAAGATGCTGGTTTGTATTATTATTATTATTATTTGTGAACTCTGAAATCATTTAAGGATGTACAAACTCAATGTAGGTGTCCTAAGAGGAGGGAAACAGAGAGGGAAAGTTCAAGTTGTTACCTGGTTTCTAAAGCCTTCTGTGAAGCTGTCAGGACTGGCTGGAGCTAGTTTCTCAAGTTGGGTGTCTTCACTGTGTTTGGCAGGATATTTCATTTGGGGCATTGACCATAAAACATTGCACCTAGTGATTAGGTACCAAGGAAAGGAAAGAAGGAGGCTGTGTGTGTGTGTGTGTGTGTGTGTGTGTGTGTGTGTGTGTGCACGCGCGCGCGCACGCGTGCGCACGCGTGCGTGAATACGTGTGTACACTTGAACTCAGGGCCTCCTGCTTTTCCTTAACTGATCCTGTACCACTGAGCCACACTTACACTTCTGGCTTTTTTTGGTGGTTAATTGTAGATAAGAATCTCAAGGATTTTCTTGCCTGGGCTGGCTTCAAACCTGGACCCCAGATCTCAGCCTCCTGGGTAGCTAGGATTACAACATGAATTTACACCTATTCCATCATACTTATTCTAGTCCCCTCCATCCCAAATTTCATGTACTATATGTATCAATCACCTTCACAGTGTTTTGCTTTATTTAGCTATCATCAATGCTTAGTATCTCAGAACAATATTTTAATGTATACAAAATCCCACTTATAACACCTTCAAATGTGTGTGTGTGAGAAAGAGAGACAGAGAAACAGAGAGACAGAGAGAGAGAGAGAGCAGTTTATCTAATTCCTTTGCTTGACTCTTTGCGCTTAAGTAAAAACTTTACCTTTTAAAGAAAATGTCAAGGGAACAAAAGGTATCCTTTTCAACAAGTCGAAGGAAATTCTACTTATAATCTAAGCAGAGGAAAACAATGCCATTAGCAATGTTGCTTTTGTCTGCCAAACAGGAGAGATTATACAAATGCTTAGCTTCAGAAAACAGAGGATTAACCAGAAGTTAGACTTCCTGTTTTGTAAGGAACCCAGAATGAAGGGAGAGAAATGGGAGACACAAGCACATTTCTTCCTGTACTTCATTTTAGTCTGTGTATTTTAGGATAAGTGGTACTTGTGCGTCCTCTGACAAAATCCCTAAAATGATTGCGCGTGTTTGCAGTGAACCTTGGGGGGTGGCGGGGATACTTCTATACCACGGGTGAGGTTGTCTTCAAACCTAACTGAATCATCTATTCTGCCGGGAAGGTGGCTTTGTCTTCTGAAACAAGCCTGACTTTTTAGGGTGAGACTGTTCTGGAACACATGAGCTTGGATGGAGTGAGGAGGAAACGAGTTTCTTGAGATCTTCCGGGCAGAGGAGGTATTTCAGGCAGATGGAACCACACTTAAAAAGACAGAAGGAGAAAGATAGAGTAGCTTATTTTTAGGGGGAACTCTTAAGTAGTTCATTTGTTATGACTGGATCCAATGACTGGGCACCAATAGGTAAGACAGCGTTTGAGAGAGGATGCAAACAGGAGCAGAATCTGGGAGAGACCCTGACAGGAGGTGTTCTGGGCCTCCACTTCTGGCCCTGACATGAGCCCTGGACCTTGTCATCTATGCCTTTTTCTCTGGTATTTTGTGGGGAAGTAAATCCTATTTGGGCAGCCACCGCAGTCTGTTCTGGAACGATTTAATTTTTTGTCACCTGACTCCAATGATTAAAATTTGGGGAAGAGATGTGTGTTAGGTTTTTAAAAAGAGGTAGGCGAGTAAGAACCGCACCAGCACGCACGTGGTATTCAGATAAGGGGTAGGTTTATTCAGTAGACCTGCTTGGACCAGGCAAGGGTGGCACTCCACGTGGCTGGGAAAGGCCTGGGAATGAGAGAGAGCTGGGAAGAGAGGAAAGAGAGAGAAAAGAGCAGAGAGAGGGGTAAGAACAGTAGCACTCACGTGGTATTCAGGTAAGGGGTAGACCTGCTGGGACCAGGCAAGGTTGGCACTCCACGTGGCTGGGAAAGAGAGAGAGCAAGAGAGCAAGAAAAGAGCAGCAAGAGCTAGAAACGAACAGAGAGAGAAAAAAGAGGGGAGAGTCTGGGCCTGGGCTAGCTCTTATGTAGGGTATGGGCGGGGAAAGGTGTGGCCACATCAAATTCAGATGTGACCTCTTCCAGGTGTCCCAGTTGCCTAGGTAACGCAGGTACTGGGCGAGGTCTGTTCGTAGTCCAGGAATGGACCTTACAATGTGAACCCTTCTAGGATTTTGTTTGGCTTCACAGGCAGAGAGGAGAGATGGATTCCTAAGGATCTAAAAGAAGATCATTATAGACGCTGGGTGGCCTGGTTGAAAAATAATATAAAACAGCTGTATGGGGGGAGACACTGGGGAACCATGGAGGTGCCTGCTGGGAAATTTCACTGGAAGTTTCTGTTCTTCAGGCAATGACAGATCCTAAGACAAAAAAAGGAAACCGAAACAAAGCAGCAACAGCAGAACCCAATACCAAAAACCAAAACAAACAAGCAAAAAAAAAAAAAACAACCCAACGCCTAAGTAATTTATTTAGGAGATACAGGGATGCACCAAGGTGTAATGACCTGACTTGAGGAAGGGAAGACACCTAGTTCGAGGTGAATTAAGTAAGCCAGTCAGTACAGACGGGACAGGACAGTGTAGGAAGGGGACCTCATGGTGGGTGGGGGCCTGAGAAGAAGCCATTTTTAATTCCAGACCAAAAGGTCTGCCTCTCTGTAAGCAGTCAACCATGGCATAAGGATTGCCTAGAACTATTTGCTTGTCACGATCATCTGTGTTGTTTGTGACCAGCTGGCCATGTCAGGCATGTAAACCTTCGTCAGTGGAGTTAAAAGATAGGACCCCTCCCCCTAGCTCCCTGGAATAGGAACTTGAGTGGAAATTTTCCACTGACTCTTACAAACCTCTTCTAACAGTAATGGTTCCCAGCCTCACTCCCCGCTCTGTTCCCAGGCAGCCTTTGCCTCCAAAGGCCAGCAACTCCCCTTTCCCACGGCCCCTGTCCACCACACCAGCTTGACTTCTTAGTAAGAAGTCACCCCTTGTGTTAGGCTGTACCTCTATCCTACGTATTATCCCTCAGGTGTTGTATTATCGTTGTGTTATCCCACACCAGTGGGCTGTGAGTTTCCAACAGGGGAAAGCAAGGTGTGGGGTGTTGAATTCCATCTTCTTAATCATCCGGGAAGAATGGCCCAGGTGGGAATTGCCATTCCCCGGGTGGGACTGACTTTCTTGGTGAAGGGGAGACTCTGTCACCTGTGCAGGAAGGTCCTCCTTAGCATGGGGGCTCCTCCTAGTGGTCACAGTCAGGACAGCACATGGGTACAGGGTGAGGGGGTCTAGCGAGACCCCCAGCGCCTGCTGCTGCTGCATTTGCTTTGGACGGCGTATTTGCTTTTCCTTCCGTCAAGTGACATCGACAGTATCATGCCCGTATGTGATTAGTGCATCGGAAAATTGAATCTGAGTGGAAATGGAGCTAACTGCCTCCTGGGTGCGGTGATACATCAGGTCCCAGAGAGACCTGGCAGTGTCTAAGCAGACCGGCCTCCTCTGTGTTATGGCTGTTTTAAGACTGTATATTGCAAATACAAGACAAAAGCCTAGCTCACAGTAACACAACACAAAAACAAAACACAACCACCACCACCACAGGAAAACTCCTGAAACTAAACTTACTGGATCTGGGACCTGAAAAACCCAGGAGATGATCTTCAGCTAACACTTGATCTAGGAGTTGAAATCATCTAGAACTTATCTCATGGTGTCTTTTACTTTCTTTTTTTTTTCTGAATGGATTGCATTTGTCTCTGTTACAAGAGGTTAGTTACCATGGGCTTCTGGCTGGCATCTTCTCAGTAGAAAGATGACTTCTTTTATCAAAAATAACAGAGATGAGAGAGTAGCTCGGTGGTAGGCTTCATGCATGCGAAGCATGCATCACAAAAACAAATAAAAATTTGGTCCCCAGCATCACAAAAACAAATAAAAGTATTCCAGTAGATCACTGGTGGCTTACTCCTATTATCTTAGCTTCTCAGGAGGCTGAGAACTGATGATCCTGGTTCAAAGCCAGCCTAGGACATGAGTCTCTTATCTCCAATTCACCCACAAAAAAAGCCAGAAATGGAGGCACTCATTAACTAGTCTTGAGTGAAAAAGCTAAAAGACAGCACCTAGGCGCTGAGTTCAAGTCCCAGTACCAGCACAAAAACAAGATACTCCAAGATTAAGATGCTAAGATGCATTGTTGTGGCTTCCTGGGGATAGCCCTGAGCGAGCTCAGGGCTCTGCTCTGCTCTGATTGGACAGGCTGAACTAACAGGAGCCTGCTGGTTGGCTAAGTTCCAGCGACATCTCATGGACTGAGAACTTGAAGAGGAAATAGAGTGAGTTCTGTTGATAGGAAAGAGAGAAGAGAATTCATGCAGGGTAAGCAACAACAATAGATCACTTGTGTTCAAAAACAAACAACCAAGAACACCCAACCATCTCCAGACACATGCACCCTGAAAATCCCAGTCCACCTCAAGGATCCATTGTAAATCCAGCACCTCAGGTTACTCTGGTCCCTAATTCCAACCTCTACACTGTGCTGTCCCAAGCCCGTTTCCAGCCTCCTTCCGAAGCTGTTGACAATCAGTGATGGATGAGGGGCTCTTGGTGTCCAGGGCACGGGGCTGCCGTCAACGACTGTAACCTTGAGCTCCAGGCTTTATTGGCAGTATTTAACACAAACCTATTTTCCATCCTTGTCAGATCCCACTTCAGTATGCGCCACAGCACAAGAAGTCGAATGCTAAATTGATTTCTTTAATGGGGAAGGCTTCGCCACAGATAGCCACCCTTCTGGGCAGGCATTCCTTGGCTTACGATGGAATCTTTTCTCACTTGCTTTTGTGAACTCTTCTTTGCCAGAGGCTCAGTTCATCCTCCTGATTTATTTAAATTTTTTTTTCTTCAGGTTAGAGGCTAAGAAAATTGGGGCTTTCCAACTTTCCGGCCCCTAGGTTAGAGGCAGAGTTTTCCAGCTACCAGAGTTTTCCAGAGAGGAATGAAATTTAGGGATTAGCATCTTACAATGGCTGCAAATGACAAAGCAACTCAATCTTTCTTAGCTACTTGGGGAGCAGTAAGTTAGGTAAGACTCACAGGAGTGAACACTTCCTTGGGAGTCTGAAGGCAGGTTCCTGATGCTTAGTGGGGTTTTAGAAATTGTTTATACTATACTTTGAGATAATTTGGCCTATTTTTTTCCTGCTTCTGGGCTTTAGTGAGCTTTTGATTACTTCTCTTTGGTGAGGATCCATTCCATCTCTGTAAGTAATGACTATAATCCTCTCATTTTGTTTTGTTTTGTTTTATCATGTGCAAAACCCTAGGCACCTCAATCCTCACAGAAACCATGAGGCGCGTTCTGTTATCCCTTCCCCTGCACCGGGGAAGGCATGGAGAGTCGTGAAGTTTCTATGATGTACCCCAAACTAAGAGAACGAGTAGCCTCTGAGGAATGTGTTCTGTGAGTCACCAGCACCTTATTTCCTTACACACACACACACACACACACACACACACACACACACACACACACACACACACACACACAGAGAGGCAACTCAATACAATGCAACCCCCGAATTGTTTACTCCCTTTATGTCTCAGTTTTCCTTCAGGTGTGGAATGGAGTCACTAATATTGTTCAACATACAGGGTTCAAGACCATAATGCATATGAAGAATGAGATGCTAGTTGCTCCTATTGTATTATGCTGGGTATCCTTTTTTTTTTATGCCATTCTTGGGCTTGAACTCAGGGCCTGAGCTCTGTCACTGAGCTTCTTTTTGCTTATGGTGAGTGCTCTACCATTTGAGCCACAATGCCACTTTCAGCTTTTTGTGAGTAGTTCATTGGAGGTAAGAGTCTCAGGCTTTGAACCTTGATTCTCAGATCTCAGCCTCCTCAGTAGCTAGGATTAGAGGTGTGAGCAACGGGCACCCTGCTGAGTGTTTTCTGTTGTTATCTGGGCCTGGGCGCTGTCAGCTCTTCAGTTCAAGGCTAGCACTCTACCAGTTGAGCCACAGCGCCAATTCTGGTTTTCTGGTGGTTTACTGGAGATTAGACTTTCCTGCTGGGGTTGGCTTTGAACTACGATCCTCAGATCTCAGCCCCCTGAGTAGCTAGGATGACAGATGTGAGCCACTGGTACCCTGCTTGCTTTTCTTTTTAAACTTTGTATCTTTCAAATGATGAAGATGAATCCGCTCCATTTCTGAAGCACGACTTGAAAATGGCTAAGGCTGTCTGGAGAGAGGAGGAATGTCACAAGTAACAACCCACATTCATGGATGGACAAGCTCTGAGGGGAGGGGAAACAGCTGCAGGAAGGGAAGCAGGTTCAGTGTAGCTGGTAACATTTGGTGCCAAGAAGACCTGGCACCAGGCAGAGAGTGGTAATTGAAGTTGGCTGTTGACATGTGGGAAGTCCAGCAAGAAAAGATGGTGTGGCACAACAGACTATTAAATTATGATAGACTCACCACGGGGCCTTAGAGGCTGAAGTAGACACAGTTTAGAAAGCAGAGCTCTGGAGACTTGGGTATTTACAAGGAACTCCAGCTGTGTAAACAAGCTACTACAAAACCTAGTGGTCCCCCTCTTCCTATCAGGTGAAAGGTCTGGAACAAAGCCATATTCACAGGGCAGGGTCAAAGTGAGGAGAGAAAAGGGCCTCTGCTACTGCTGTTAAGACAGTCCAGGAAGCCAGGGGCCAGTGGCTCACGCCTGTAATCCTAGCTACTCAGGAGGCCGAGATCTGAGGATCAAGGTTTGAAACCAGCCTGGAGAGGAAAGTCCCTGAGACTCTTATCTCCAATGAACCACCAGAAAACTGAAGTGGCGCTGTGGCTCTAAGTGGTAGAGCACTACTAGCCTTGAGCAAAAGAGCTCAGAGACAGCATGTGGACCCTGACCGACCAACAGGACCGACCCAGGACCAACCAGCCCCAGGACCGACCAACAACAACAGTAAACACTCCAAGAATGTAATGTAGGAGTTGAATCAGAGGACATCTGAATCAGAGCTGTTTGGTTGGAAGTGACAGAAACTCAGGCCAACTGTATCAACATTCTCTTAACCTTATAGTCCACAGGCAGATTGGCTCACCAGAGACCACCTGTTCCCAGGATGTCATTAGGAATTTTGTCTCTATCTTTCCAGAGCCTTGTTGTTTTGGGGGACCTAGTTTCACAGTAAATCCATTCATTCATTCATTCATTCATTCATTCGTCTGTCAAGTATTTATCTGGGGCTTGCTAGACAGGAGCCATGTTTAAATACAGAGACTACAGTTATACTCTAGACAGCACCACACCCTGCATCTCATGGGCTTCCTCTCTATAGGGGAGAAAGTGGACATAAATCTGTAGACAAATGGAAATACACATTTATTCTCATTAGTAGTGTCATGGAGACAATTCAACTAGGTAAGGGAAATGTAAGATGAAAGAGAAAAAAAAAAAAAACAGGGGATTTCTCTGACCTGTTGCCCTGGGTGGAGGCGCATACACACATACCCACATATACCTCTTCCTACCTACCCATGGTTCCATGGTGGTCTTAGCCCAGCCTTGGACAACCTTGTGATTCATCAGATTGATGTCACAGTGTTCCTTGTTGTAAAAGGGGGGCGGGGCTGGGAGGGAGGGGATTGTTGAGCAGGATCTGTTTCTCCGTTTGAGCCTGATGTGGCCACACGAATGAAGTTGTTCTCACATTTCTGGCAACCCCAGCACGGCGCCGGTCCCCCCACGGGGGCCGGGGGGAGGTGAAGGATGCCAAGAGCAGCTTGAAAAACAGGATGGAAGGCTCCTAGGAGGAAATCACTTCTGGGCACCGTGGATTTTCTTTTTTTCCCTTCTCCACCATGGTGACATCTTGTCATTTGCAGGCTCGCGTGTTTACAGGAGAAAAGTTGGTCAGAAAATGCCTGTCCATATGGGACTTAGTCAGGCTCCACAGTCATCATTTATGTATTTGAATTCCACAAACATGAAGAATCGGGTACCTAGTCCAATCTCGGTATTGGACGCTAGGGACGAGGAAATAGTGAGGTTCTGGTCTGTCATGGGAGACGTGTCAGAAAAGTCAAGGCAGGGGAGGGATGAGGGAGAGAGTGTGAGGGCCAGGTGGAGGCTGATGAGGCTGATGGAGGCCAAGGGCTGTAAGCACGTTCCCGGTGCAGATTCTGCGCAGTGGAAAGAGCGTACACAAAGGCGAGTCGTGTTTGTGGGAACAGGGTGACCCAAGGTCACGCATGATGGGGGAAGGATAGAAGGGATGCAACCGGATATTAACTCTGGTCCAGTAGCCAGGGATCAGAGCGCACGGGTCTGCCTGGGGATGGTGCGTGGGGGCCGTGGGAAGTGATGGAGGGTTTCACTCATGAGGAGTGACACAGATCAGA
The DNA here is from genome assembly GCF_024711535.1 of Dipodomys merriami. Classification (NCBI taxonomy): domain Eukaryota; kingdom Metazoa; phylum Chordata; class Mammalia; order Rodentia; family Heteromyidae; genus Dipodomys; species Dipodomys merriami. The sequence continues at coordinate 3,464,542 of NW_027206202.1, read as the reverse complement.
TGAGGGTGAGAAATCTGTGTCAAGTGGGCGGAGTCTGAGGTCTGGGGCACTCAGGGAACAGATGGAGGAGAAGAGCAACAACGGCCAGGGAAGGAATGAGACCCGAGGCTGACATGCCTTGGTAGATGAATGTCTTCCGGCCGTAGCCTTGTGTGTTAGAAAACCAAGAGAGGCTGGGGATGCCAGCGAGGTCCTGTCCATCTAACTTATCAACCCCCAAAGCCATCTTCTGAGACCACTCCATGGGCATTAGGCGTTTGTGTGTATCTGGGGGATACCAACGTTCAGTTTCCAGCAGTAGCCAAGGAGTCTGAGAACAGCTATAGAGACAGGGTTCCCGCCATAGTGCAGCCCTCTGTAAGGCGTTGGTGTTGGGGGTTGAGTTATCCTGAGCTAGGAGGGCCTACCGCATACTTGGCTCACGCATGACCCACAGCCTTTTCTCAGAGACTCCCCTGGGGTTGAAACCAGTGGGACCTGTCTTCCAGCTCTCAGTAAGAGCCCTCCACGTCGGGCTTCCTCCCGTCTACTCTCAGGCCTTGGTGAGGTGGAAGATGGTGTTTCTCATGCCCGGGGAGGTGGCTTCGCGGGCAGCAGAGCGCAGTTGCTACTGTGTTCTTCAGACCAAAGTTGAGGTTCCTTCCTTCCTCCCTCCCTCCCTCCCTTCCTTCCTTCCCTCCCTCCCTCCCTCCCTCCCTTCCTTCCTTCCTTCCTTCCTTCCTTCCTTCCTTCCCTCCCTCCCTCCCTCCTTCCTTCCTTCCTTCCTTCCTTCCTTCCTTCCTTCTTTCCTTCCTTCCTTTCCTTCCCTTCCTCCCTCCCTTCCTCTTTCTTTCCTTCTTTCCTTCCTTCCTTCTTCCTTTCCTTCCTTCCTTCTTCCCTTCCTCCCTCCCTGCTCTCCTCCTTCCTTCCTTCCTTCTTTCCTTCCTTCCTTCCTTCCTTCCCTTCCTTCCTTCCCTTCCTTTCTTTCTTTCTTTCTTCCTCCCTCCCTTCCTTCCTTCTTTCCTTCCTTCCTCCCTCCCTCCTTCCTCTCCTTCCTTCCTCCCTCCCTCCCTCCCTTGCTCCCTTCCTTCCTTCCTTTCTTTCTTCCTCCCTCCTTCCTTTCCTTCTTTCCTTCCTTCCTCCCTCCTTTCCTTCCTTCCTTCCTTCCTTCCTCCCTTCCTCCCTCCCTCCCTCCCTCCCTTCCTTCTTTCCTTCCTTCCTTCTTCCTTCCCTCCCTCTCTCCCTCCTCTCCTCCTTCCTTTCTTTCTTCCTCCCTCCCTCCCTCCTTCCCTTTCTTCCTTCCTTCATTTCTTCCTTCCTCCCTCCCTCCCTTCCTTTCTTTCTTCCTCCCTCCCTCCCTTCCTTCTTTCCTTCCTTCCTTCCTCCCTCCCTCCTTCCTCTCCTCCTTCCTTCCTCCCTTCCTCCCTCCCTCCCTCCCTTGCTCCCTTCCTTCCTTCCCTCCCTCCTTCCTTCCTTCCTTCCTTTCTTCCTCCCTCCCTCCCTTCCTTCTTTCCTTCCTTTCTTCCTCCCTCCCTCCCTCTCTCCCTCCACTCCTCCTTCCTTCCTCCCTCCCTCCCATCCCCTCTCCCTCCCTCCCTCCCTTCCTTCCTCTCTTCTTCTCTTTTTCTTTTTCTTCCTTTCTTTTGTCTCTGTCTGTCTGTCTCTCTGATTCTCTCTCTCAGTCAGAAAATGACAAGATGCCTCATTCGGGACAGAACGCACTTGCGAGGGTGTGTGCCGTGTTTATTGGGGAAGCCTGAGCAGGGAGGCGAGGTGTGGCTGTGGTCTTGTGGGCTGCTGGTGGCTCCCGCAGCCCCGTGAGAAGGGGAAGCACACAAGCTTTTCTTTCTCAATGACTCCCGGGCTCTCATCATCTTCGTCTCTTCTAGTCCTAGATTTTGCTGGATTGATAGCAAACTCACCACCTCTTGATTCTTTTCCGAGTCCAATCTTCCACCCCTGACCCCCGTTGTCTCCACTCTGAAAATGACACAGCACACTAATAGTTCACATTCATTGTACGGGCACCGCACAGTTCTAAGCCCTTGGCACATGTGAACTCATTTATTCTTCCTAGCAAGTTGTTGTAGAAATAGTTCCTCCAGATCTGCGTGGCTTTCTGACACCCCCACACTGTCCCCACTTACATGTCAGTTTCGAGAGGGAGACTGGAAGATCTTCTCAGAGTCTGTCAAGTTGTCTTCCACCTAGCCCACAGAGACTCCAAATGCTTCTGCAAATCAGCTGACTTTGGAAAATATTTCCATGCATCAAAATAAAATAAATTACAGTTCTCATTCAAATGCACTAGAAGGCACCCAAAATCATACACATAATAGAAGGAGAACCAAAGCTGAGTGTTGGTGGCTCATGCATGGAAATCCTAGTTACCAAGTAAGCTGAGATCCAAGGATCTCAGTTCAAAGTCAGCCTCTGCAGGAAAGTCTGTGAGGCTCTCATCTCCACTTAACTACTAAAAAACAAAACGTGGAGCTCTAGATCACTTTGAGAAAAAAAAATAAAAAGCTGAGGGATGGCACTCAAGCCCTGACTTCAAATTTTAGGACTGGCACACATACAGAAAAGTAAAACCAAACCTTCGCAATGGCATTAGATCTCAGCCGGAGACAACTGACAAGCATGTTCTACACCTGTATATAGCTCTCTGTGTTCAGAAGGGACATACATAAAGAGTGAGAGAGGACCCGGGCACCGGTGGCTCACGCCTGTAATCTTAGCTACTCAGGAGGCTGAGATCTGAGGATTGCAGTTCAAAGCCAGCCTGGGCAGGAAAGTCTGAGAAACTCTTATTTCCAATAAACCACCAGAAAACTGGAAGTGGCCCTGTAGCTCAAGTGGTAGAATGCTAGCCTTGAGCTGAAGAGCTGAGGGAAAGCACTCAGGCCCAGAGTTCAAGCCCCACGACCAACAAAACAAAGAGAGAGAAAGACACAGAGAGAGGGTAGAGGCACAGAAACATCAAAAACATGGCTTTCTTCTTGAAAGACCAAAACCAAGACTTAGGTGAGCATGCACATGGGAATTGTCTTTTCTCACATAGTTCAAACCTCTTTAATGCTATGTCTGTTTCTTCTTGATATCATCTCATGGTTACTAAAAGGAGCCAATAAGTTTAAAAGTACAGTCTATAAAAAATATACACTGGGACATAATCACCTATGATTTTCTTCGGAGAGGAATATAAAGGTGCAATGTGCATCTGATCACACAAAATAGTATCTATTGAATATTTTATTTATTGAACTCTGAGAAATGGAAATGAGGGTTTTCTTCTTTGTTGCTGTTTCTGTTTTCTTTTCCTTTTGTCTAATTTGTTCCTTGATCTGTCTTTAGGAGGGAAGGATGGGGCACAGAAATGGAGGGACAAAGTGTGAACAAATGCAGCAGTGGTGCTCATTAGACACTATGTTGAAAATGAGCTACATAACTTGTGGGTGGGGACAGGAGAGAAAAAAACTGGGAGAAAGTGCAGGAAGAGGTTACGTTGTTCAACAAGAAATGTCCTCTTTACCCAACTAATGAAACAATAAACCTTCACCTTTCTAATAACAACAAAAATGCATGAAGAAAATAAAAGAAATAAAAGTATGGTCTAAGCTATCAATACATAGTTCACACGTATAATCCTAGCTCCTCAGGAGGCTGAGGGCTGAGGATCACAGTTCAAAGCCAGCGAAGGCAGACACATCCAAGAGATTCTCATCTGCAGTTGGTTAATTGGAAAAGCAGGAAATAGAAGCGTGGCTCACGTGGTAGAGCATCCAGCTTTGAACTTTAAGAAAGGTAAGAAGGAGCCTGGGAGAAATCCCCCACTAGAACTTTCCCCCTGTATTGCAGGTAAACCTGCTACCTCTGGGTCAGCCTTTGTTGTGGTCGTACAGTACTGAGTGTGAGAAACATACATGTATCTCAACTAAAATATTATGGGGTTGACAAACCAATTCTGGGGCCATCAACGTTCAAGCTTCTTGTGAAGTACATGATAAAAGTCCCCATGGAGTTAGCTGCTACTACCTAGTAGGTTCTCTTCCCAGAGTTTCAAACAATTCCAAGATAGGGGTGAGCTGTTGATCTTTGTACTTACTTCTCTCATTTATGTGGGGCTTGGAAAAGGTCTCTATTACCGTGGTTATTATTTTCAGTATCAACAGTATCAAGCAGCTATAATTATTATTCAAATTTCTTGTCTATGAAGCTCAGAGCTTGTGTCCTTAACCACTACTGTACAATTCTTGTCACTGGCAAAAGTAAAATAGGCCAAAAAATGAATAACTCACCAGCCAGAAGATTTGCACAAATTAGTTTTCATGGCAATTTTCTTTAGTCACTTTATTTGAATTTATATTGGAATAAAAAAAGATGAGGTTATGTTATTTGTTCCGTATTTTGCTTTGATTCATGTATTTTCATTTGTTTGATCATAATTTCACAAGGTTTTCCTTTTTGAGCTTTCAGCAAGGCCATTCCAGCCGATCAGAGTATATTCAGTTATTGTTATTTTTTGTGTGTGTGTGCCAGTACGTGGACTTGAACTCAGGGCCTGAGCCCTGTCCTTAGCTTTTTTTGTGCAAGGCTGGTACTCTACCACTTGAGCCACAGCTCCACTTCTGACCATTTGGTGGTTAATTGGAGATAAGAGTCTCATAGACTTTCCTGCCTGGGCTGGCTTCGAACCAGAATTCTCAGAATTCTCAGACCTCAGCCTCCTGAGTAGGTAGGATTAGAGGCATGAGTCACTGGTGCCCAGCAAGTTCTTGATTTTTTAAAATTATCTCCAAATAGTTGCACAAAAGGTCTTCAATTTAACATGTCCGTTGATATGTGTACAATGCATCTTGATCATTATACAATCCCCTCCCCCACCAGCTCATCCCCACCTGCCTTATCAAATTTCCTAGTCTTACTGTGTAGTAGTCCATTCTTTATGTGCTAGGTATGGTAAGACTAGAGATTGATGCAGTACAGTTTTGTGGGTGTTTTTTTCGTTGTTGTGTTGTTTTGTTTTTTTTTGTTTTTGTTTTTGAAGTCCATCCTGGGGCTTGAACTCAGGGTCGAGATGCTGTTGCTGTCCCTGAGCTCTTTTTTCCACTCATGGCTGGCACTCTACCACTTTGAGCCACAGTGCCACTTCTGATTACCTGGTGGCTAATTGGAGGTAAGAGTCTCATGGAGTTTCTTGCCTGGGCTGGCTTTGAACCACAGTCCTCAGATCTCAGCATGATGAGTAGCTAGGATTACAGGCATGAACCACCGGTGCCCAACATAATGTGTGTTCCTTCCTTCCTTCCTTCCTTCCTTCCTTCCTTCCTTCCTTCCTCCCTCCCTCCCTCCCTCCCTCCCTCCCTCTCTTCTTTCTTTCTGTTCTTTCTTTTCTTTTCTTTCTTTTTCTTTCTTTCTTTCCTTCCTTCCTTCCTTCCTTCCTTCCTTCCTTCCTTCCTTCCTTCCTCCCTCCCTCCCTCCCTCCTTTCTTTCTTTCTTTCTTTTTCTCTCTCTCCCCTCCTTCCTTCATTCTTTCCTTCCTTCTTTCCTTCCTTCCTTCCTTCCTTCCTCCCTCCCTCCCTCTCCCTCCCTCTCTCCCTCCCTCCCTCTCTTTCTCTCTTTCTCTCTCTTTCCTTCCTTCCTTCCTTCCTTTCTTCCTTCCTTCCTTCCTTCCTTTCTTCCTTCCTTCCTTCCTCCCTCCCTCCCTCTCTCCCTTCCTCTCTTCTTTCTTTCTGTTCTTTCTTTTCTTTCTTTCTTTCTTTTTCTTTCTCTCTCTCTTTCTTTCTTTCTTTCTTTCTTTCTTTCTCTCTCTCTTCTTTCTTTCTTTCTTTCTTTCTTTCTTTCTTTCTTTCTTTCTTTCTTTCTTTCTTTCTTTCTTTCTTTCTTTCTTTCTTTCTTTCTTTCTTTCTTTCTTTCTTTCTTTCTTTCGGATAGTCTTGGAGGGGGGCAGACCAGGTGCTATAAGCCATTCAGATAAGACTTACAAGTGTGAATGGGAGTGTGGATGTAGGGACCTGAGCACCTGCAGATGGGGGTTCTGATCCCCAAGACTTAGCAAGCACGATGGTATTGGAACGCAGTCCTTCCAGGCTGGTTGCTTCCTGCTCTCACCTGCAGCGGCTGCATGAGACGCTCTCTCTCTCTCTCTCTCTCTCTCTCTCTCTCTCTCTCTCTCTCGCTCTCTCTCTCTCTCTCTCTCTCTCTCTCTCTCTCTCTCTCTCTCTCTCTCTCTCTCTCTCTGTTGGGGGGTGCACAATCCTGGAGCTTGAACTCTGGGCCTGCATGCTGTCCCTGGGCTTTTTTTTTTTCCTTTAAGGCTAGCATTCTACCACTTGAGCCCATAGCTCCACTTCTGTCTTTCTGGTGGTTCACTGGAGATAAGAGTCCCATAGACTTTCCTGCTTGGGCTTGGCTTTGGACCAAAATCTTCAGATCTCAGCCTCCCGCATCGCTAGGATGCACAGGTGTGAGCCATGGGTGGCTGGTTCATTTCTCTGTGTCTTCTCCCAGTCTTTTTATGTAGTAGCTGTGGCTCCATGAGGTTCCAAGGCTGTGTAGAAAGGTCTGAGCATCTACAGAAGCTTAGCCTAGCTAGCTCCCTAATGCAGCTTCGGAGGGGGTGGGGGTGGGGGAGAAAACGTTCAGCAAAATGCTCCCGTTTCTTTTCTTCTTCCCTTCCTGATCTCGTAGGGAAAAGCTCTTTCAGAGCCTCAGTGCACAAACAGCTTTCGTTTCCCTTGTGACTTTTCTTGCTTTTGCACCCTCTTTTCTTTTTAGCTTTTCCATTTCCATTTTTCTCAAAAATCTGTTCGGGCTGGAAGAGCCTCCCATTGAACTTTTGGAAGTTGGAGGAAGTTAGTTTAGAATTTGGAAGTCTTACTCTGTGTGCACGGTTTAATCTGCTCATCTGTTTGTGTCCATGTCTGTGTGGTGTGTGGCTTTAGCTCTCTCTCCATCTCCAGGCCACATCTCTTTCGTATTCGTCTGTGTTCTTTCCCCGCCTCCCTCCCTGTCTCCTGCCAAACCACAATGGTTAACGCAGTGCCTATTGTATGGGGAAAGGGATCTGGTGGGAGGGAAAGTGATTTCTTTTTTCTCCCCTCTAGGCTTTTTTCCTGACTTTTGTCTTCAAAAGCAAAAGTCGTAGGTTGGAGCAAGGATTTTGGATCTGGAATAGCATGATGGGGAGAAAGTGGAGCGTCTCTCCTACGTACAACTCAGTCGTAGGTAGAGTGTCTCCTACTTACACTCGGTTGGGTGATGAATGAAGAGAATAGAGGGGGAGATCTCTGGGTCCAAAACAGAGATGCTAACACGTGCACAGGAAGCCAGGTGGTTTCAAGGCGAGGGTCCAGAGTGTAGTGTCGGGCTGCACTGAGGAGCCTGATAGAGATGGCAAGTCAGATCCCGAGGCTCACAGTGGTGTGACTGCTGAGCGAGGCTAAAACAGCTGCCCTGGCTCCATGGATCGCTGCGGCCGATTATGCCTTAGCCCCAGACCCACTGCACTGTGTTGCTGGACCTCAGGGAGGACCGGGGACTCCCCTCTCCACATTGGCTCACGTCATAGAGACTAAGGTGCAGCAATGAAGATGCTTTACAGTGTGTTTAGTTGTACACATGCATGATATACATGTGTGCATATACATACAGACACACCTGTATAAACATATATCACACACACATTCTTACACCCAGACACACATACACATGCATTCATAGGCATACAGACACACCTGAATGCACACATATCACACAAATGTACATTTTACTCCCAGACACACACATACACATATACATACATGCATACACATAAGACACACTCATATATACAAAATCACACACGTGTACATTCTTATGCCCACACACACACATACACATGCACACAGACATACATGTTACACATATACATATACACACAAACCTACAGATATACACATATATACGGACACACATAAATATTAACCTATATATAAATATTAACCCATATATTAATATTAAAACACATATATTAACACACATAAAAATATAACACACATATAAATGCAACACACATGTATATACTTACACAGATGCACACATGCATCCACACAGATATGCATACATATAAACAACACATACATATACATATACATACACATATACAGAGACACATATACAGACAGATATATGTACAAATAGATATTGACACACATATACATAAACACACTCACACATGTATACACATGCATATATTTTGGCCCCATGTGGATTTCTAAAATTCACACCCAGTTCCTCATTTCTCTACAGAGAAATCTCTGCAGATTTCACACTGGCTCTCTTCAGCCTCCTTACCTTCCTGTGGTTTTCTCCTCTGGGTATCCCTTGCAGATCTGATGGCAGTTGACCTCTCCTAATTATTAGAAGCCAAAGGAAGTATTGCACCTATTTGCCCTCACTTTGTTGTTGTTGTTGGTGGTTGTGGGGCTTGAACTCTGGGCCTGGGCACTGTCGCTCAGCTCTTCAGCTCAAGGCTAGCACTCTACCACTTGAGCCACAGTGCCACTTCCGGTTTTCTGGTGGTTTATTGGAGATAAGACTCTCATGGACTTTCCTGCTTGGGCTGGCGTTGAACCTTGACCCTCAGATCTCAGCCTCCTGGGTAGCTAGGATGACAGGTGTAAGCTATTGACAGTTGGCTACTTGCCCTCATTTTCTCCCACTTTCTCCCCCTCCTCCTGGGGCTCTGTTTCCTACTTCCTGTTTGGCCATCCCCAGCTTCCTTCAATGGCTCTGCATGCCAGGCTCTGCCCAGCCTTGCACATGTGGGCTTGTCACTTGTGTCCAGCGAGCGCTGCCTCTGTTTCCCCCTTTCACTTTTGCCACAAGGTAACACAGTCACCCTCCTTCTCTGAGTAGCTTCCAGGCAACTGCTGAAAGTTTTAATGTCTTAGGAGAACTCCCATGACCACCTTCTTCCCAACCTGACATATTTCCAGCATCTTCATAATTCTTAAAATGTACCAAGCCTTACTACATGTTTGACGAACGAGAGAACATTGGAATAAATCCATGAATAAATAGAATAAAATGAATGGGCGGATAAGAGGGGAAGAGGATGGGCAGATGGATAGAAAATGAATAAGGTTTGACCTTTATGGCCTGTCACTCTTCAAAGATAAGAGGCCCATGATTCTTCGGGGTCTCAGAGTCCCGCGTCTTTGTGTCCTTCATCTCTGTGTCAAGGAGCGAGAATAGCAGGCGGAGGCATTTGCTTTGTAAAAGCAAATCTTATTTTGAGCTGCCAGGGAGTCAGAGTGGAGAACCGGCAGCATAAATCAGCCTTTTGTTTTTCTATGTTTGCACCCGAACTGGGAGCTCTTTTAGACTTGTAGGGACAGGTGTTCTGGCTTTACAGATGCCCAAGGACAATGAACATCATTTGTTCCTTCCTTCATTCTCAACAGATTACTTCAGGTAGGTTTTAAGTACAGCTTAGCAATTAAGAGAAAGGTGTGTGTGTGTGTGTGTGTGTGTGTGTGTGTGTGTGTGTGTGTGCGTGGCACGTATGCTTGTGTGTAAACGCATGTATATATGCCAGTACAGGGGCTTGAACTCGTATCCTTGAGCTTTTGGATTCTACCACTAGAGCCATGCCTCCATTTCTGGCTTCCTGCCAGCTAGTTGGAGATAAAAGAGTATTTACCTGCTCAGCCTGGATTTGAATTGTGACCCTCAGATCGCTCTCAGTCTCCTAAGTAGTTAGGATTACAGGCATGACCACGGGTGCCTGGTGTAAGATTTTTTTGAATTTTAATAAGATTGGGTCTTGATTGGATATCCCACTTTGTGACCCATGCGCCTTTGAGTCAGACATGCGTCTTTTCCGAGTCTCCTCTTTTGTAGAAATGAGTTAATAAATGTAGATCATTTTGTACAGCACTCAGTACAGAGTCCATGCTCAATAAGTGTTAGGACCTATTATAAATTCCTTAATATATGAATTCCTCCTGTCATCAAATATTTATCGAACTCCTATTGAGTGGCAGACCCTGAGCGGAGTAAAATACGCTTCCTAGCTTTCAAGCTCTCACAGTCAGTTGAGTTTGATAAGAGATATAGGTCAATCATTAGAGAACGCTCAGAGAGATTTAATGCTGCAGTGGAGAAATGACTCCCCTCTCTGAGGTAGGGAGACACTTCACATGGCCAGCAATGGCTAAAGAATTCTGGTCTAGAGCTGGGAAGGTGGCTCAGTGGTAAGAGTGCTTGCCTCGCATGCATGAGCCCCTGGGTTTGATTCTTCAACAGCACATAAGCAGAAAAAAGCCATAAGTGGCGCTGTGGCTCAAGTGGTAGAGCGCTTACCTTGAGCTGAAGAGCTGAGGGACAGCGCCCAGGCCCAGAGTTCAAGCCCCATGACTGACAATAAATGAATAAATAAATAAATAAGGTCTTAATTGTGTCAGACTGCTAATGCTGGGATTGTCAAAATGTTTTGAAATGATATGACTGGATTCTACCCCCTACCCCCCAAAAACACCCAAACTTCCTACATAACAGACTGAAGGATGGTTAGGGACAAGTGGGATTACAGAAAAGCAGATTGGGGTGGACACTGGGCAGGCATTACATGGCCAAGTATAACTGATGGCCTTGCGGATAACTGGCGGCACATGGTTGAGCAGGTGTCTTTGTCATAGCCTGGCTCAAGATGTGCAGGGTATTAACCTCTCTTCCGTGACTCCCACCTAGCATGACCAGACTACTTCTGACAACAAGAAGTCCATCTGAAGTCCATCTGAAACCCATTTTTGTTGAGCTGCCATCGATTGACCTTGGAGAGACAACTGGTTCAAATTGTGCTAGGTAGGGATTCTGGCTAATGTATTAGACCAGCTAGTGCCGTTGGTAAACTTAGCTTTGACACTGGAAAGCAAGTTGCCCTCATTTAGCACCTTGCTTCAGCCCTTAGTCAGGCAAGGAGTGGAGAAAATTTGAAGCTGAAGCTCCTGATAACCAAACTTAGGACTGTCAGCATTGTGCAGGGCCATAAGGATCACCCCCCCCCCACCCAAATCTAGTGGCTTGAGTAAACAGTTGTTTTGTTATCTCTTAAAAAAAAAAAAGATGTGCAGGGTAGATGCTCAGGAGTGGACTGGCTGGGTCATAGGGGAGATCTATGTTTGTTTGTTTTCTGAGGAACTCCTAGACTGCAGTTCAGAAGGGTTGTACTAGTTAACGTTCCCACCACCAGTGTAGTACGGTTCCTTTCCCTCCACATTCATGCCAGCATTTATTGTTCGAATTCACAATGTTGGCCAATCTCAATGGGATGAAATGGAATCTCAGAGTTGTTTTGATTGGCAGCTCCTTTGTGGCCAGGGATGATGAGTGTTTCCTCATGCCATCTTTACCTCTTCTTTTGAGAAGTGTCTCCTTAGCTTCCCTCTCCCATTTAATGAACTCCAATATAGGGAGACGAGACATCTTCTTCTTGTTTTTAATTGTTGTGTTTTGATGATTCTGTCTTCTTTTTTTTCCCTCTGTGGTGGATTGATGTGTGTACTCTCCAGAGGGTTGGGGAGAGGGCACAGAACTCCAGGGCAGAGGAGTGGACAAATGCATCAGTGGAGCTCACTGGACCCGGGTGAAAGTGAACTATACAACTCATGGGTGGAGACGGGAGGGAGGGGCTGGAAGAGATTGAGGGAACAGAAGACACTGTTTGAAAGGAAATGTGCTCCTCACCTGACTCATAATTGTAATCCCTCTGCACATCACCTTTATAATAACAACAAAGTAAATTAATTTAAAAAATGCAAACTCACCAGTTTCACCAGAAACTTCCTGGGTTCACATACTAGCTTGGCCTCCAGGTGAGTATGGGGGCTTTGAGCGGTGTGAAAGATCTGAGAGGCTCTGTAATATTTGGGGTTCTCCTAGATATGGAATGAGAAGAAGAATAACTTCATCAGGGACCAGAAACTCCACAACATCAAAACACATGGCCTAGATGAGAAATGAGGGAAGGTGTTTTTTTTTTTTTGTCCCTGTGATTGATTCAGAATTTAGTGTTATAACAAAGAAGAGAAACTCATGGTTTCTCCTTGAGCCCAGTGGGGTGAAAGCTGTGGACAGTTCACATGTATATCTTTGCCCACGGGAGCAGGTGTGATCGGTAAAGCCATAGCTAAGTGTTTATGGCTGAGTTATAAATCGCCCGAACATGGATTTCTTACTGGAAGTGCTGACTCAATCTTAACTTCTGCCGTGCAAATGGGACCCACAATAAAATGTGTATATCAAAGTTGTGGCGACTATAAAGTTCTTTGGAAATCGAGTTGACATTGCAATATGTTTCCTGGAGATAAGGTGAGGATTTACGTTCATAAATAGCATTGTGAAGGCTGGGAAAGTGTAATTGGCAATTTGGGGTGTGGAGGTTTGGTTTAGGGGAGATCTTCTGTCCTTGATCTTAGCTGAAGTCTCCCCTGTCTTTGTTGGAGTGGCAAGCTCACTTTTTAACTTTTGACTTGGCTTTGTACACACAAAAAGAAGTAATCTTGGTGACATCCCTTGCCCCTGATAAAAATCAATCCTGTCAAATGCATTTCAAGCCAATTCAGTTAAAAATGTTATTTAAAAAATGTTATGATTATCTTTAAGTAGTTGTACAAAGGGGTTACCATTCCTTAAGTCAGTTTTATAAATACAGGCATGTGGATGGATGTCACCCCTTTCCTCTTTCTCCCCCATCCCTCCCAACCCAACCCCTCTCTTCGGTTTTCCTAGTTTCATAGACGATGCATTGAATATTAGGACTGCAGCCACCCCCCACTTCCTCTGTTCATTTGTCTCCTCCCCCCCGCTCTCGACTTTACATCTCAAGTTCTACCTTCATGGTAGTTTTAGTTTTTATTTTTCACTCTTATCCTATACCAGGAGCTTAACTACGTATCTAGACTATGAAGTGACCTCACAGGCTAGTCTGGCAAATAGACATTCATTCATTCAACAGAACATATTATTGTTGTTCTTTTTATTGTTATTATTATTTGTGCCAGTCCTGAGGCTTGAACTTAAGTCCAGGCGCTGTCCCTGCACTTCAGCTTTTGGGTCGTTAATTCGAGATAAGTCTTACAGACTTACAGACTTTCCTGCCTGGACATGGTTTCCTACGATGATCCTCAGGTCTCGGCCTCCTGAGTTGCTAGGATTACAGAAGTGAGCCACTGGTGCCTGGCTCAACATATTTTTGGCATTTAAAAATTACCTGTAAGTATTGTACAAGGGGGTTTCAGTGTAACATGTCACTTTATGAGTACAGTGGGTCTTGATCAATGTTACCTCTTTCAATCTCTCCATCTCTCTTAACCACCCATCCTCACAACTTTCCTACCAAATGTATGTATGTATGTATGTATGTATGTATGTATTTGTGGGTCTTGGAGCTTGAACTCCGGGCTTGGGTGTTGTCCCTGAGCTTCTTTTGCTCAAGGTGAGCACACTACCACTTGAGCCACAGCGCCACTTCTGACTTATTTTTCTTTTTGAGTAGTTTATTGGAGATGAGAGTCTCATGGAGTTTCCTGCCTACTCTAGTGTCGAACTGTGATCCTCCGATCTCAGCCTTCTGAGTAGCTAGGATGACAGGTGTGAGACACCAACTCCCAGCCCAAATGTATTTTTAATAGTTACGTACCAGACTCTAGCCCTAGAGTGATGGATTTAGAGTTTATGTCCCTTAAGAGTTTATATCCCACTGAGGGAAGCCAGGCACTCAAACAGGTAGAGAGATAAACATGAAACATAATATCATACATAACATAATAAAATGTTTCTGTGAGATAACAGAACTGTTGGTTTCTGCCAAAGAAAATCTGAAAAGAAGGACACATAGAAAATTCCAGAACTGCATGTTGGTGGTTGCAGTAATCGCTCACATTCATAATTTCAGTTATCTGTTAAGTCAACCATGATGTGAAAATCCTACATGCAAAATTCCAGAAATAAAACAGTTCCTCACTTAATATTGCATGCCACCCTAAGTCACGTGATAAAACCTCTCACCATCTTAGACTTTGCCAAGTGTGTCTGTAGTGTATATGCTACCTCTCCATTATTCCCGCATTAGGGAAGAAAGTCCACAGTGCCTCTGGGGTCTGATCTTATGTTCAGTTCCAACCATCCACAGAGCATGTTGTAGGATATTTCCTGTAGATAAGGTGTGTGTGTGAATTGGGATAGTTGTTTACTGAGCAAATACTCAGAAGTGTGAAAGTCCAAAGCCCATTTTAGGCAAACAGGAACTAGAGGGTGAAATGAAGTGTCTCTTAAGGAACCACCAGAATCTTTACGCAGAGAGAGAAGATTGGAGATGCCTGAGTGAATAATGCATGATGGGAGACGGGCATAATCAGATCCACAGTAGGGAGATGGAAAGACAAGAGTTAGGATGCTGATTCCAGCAGGACACAGGAGGGAATGTTGGGCAAGCCGAGTGGATGAAGCAGGAGAGAGGAGGTAGCTCAAAGAGTATTTAAGTGTTGGATGTTTTTCTACTTCTCTCGGATTAAAGCTGGGGCCTTGGAAACTCAGCATTTTCCCCTCACCTATGTTTGAAAGGTTATCACCATGTGCCGGGTATAAAGAAAGCTAAAACATCACCCCTGACCCAGAGCCCTAGCTACTGCTGTAGCTAGCAAGCACCAAGCAGAAACAGAGAGAGGTGAGGGGGGTCAGAGTCCAGACTGACCTGACGTACCTGCCTTGATCCTAACAGTCAATATTTACAGTCTTCCCAGGGCTTGATGAGGTTGGCACCATCATCACGCCAGACCCTCGAAACTCACGCACCGTGCACATGTTCTGCATTGCACAGGGCGCATTTTTAATATTGATCTCTCTCTCAAAAAAAAAAATCCACCCAGGCCTCATTGATTTTTTTTTTTTCACGGCACCTTGGAAGAAAGACTGTGATAATCAGCCCCAAAGGACATGACTTATTTCCCTCTTCCTTGAACTTTTCTTGGCTTCCTGGGAAGATAACTTATTTTTATTTCTCTCTTTATTTCTTTATTTTGTATCAGCCTATATTAAAGCCCTATAAATAACCCCAGAGACATGCGAAACAGATTCATTTAATTTTCCTTTAGTTATCCTAAGTCTGAACAGATGTATGTCTGTGATAGAGAAGGGAAGGGGAGAATGAGTCATAGGTGTGGAGGAGGGAGGTGAGAAATTGCTGGCATCTGCAGTTGAATATCTGAATTTCGGCGGTTGGCAAACAGTACAAGCTTGGAGTGGCGGGTTGTGTGAGCGCCTCATGTCACAGCAGAACACCGGGTGCCAAATAATAGGCGGAAAAGGGTCAAGTTCATAGGACGGTGTGTTTCCTCACATCTTCTGTCTGTGGGTTAGGGCATTCACTGACTCTTATTTTCTCACATGCGTAAAAGGAGACCTGAGATCCGAAATTTAGCCTTGGGAATTGTGGTTGAAGGTCTGTTGTCTGTCCTGCCCTTGCGCTATAAGAAATGAATCCCAGTTCGTTCGTTCCTCGCAGACCAGGGGTCTCACCCTAAGGAGAAAGTCTGTGCTCTTTACATTGCTCGTAAGGAATCACTGAATATCACTTCACAGATAGGAGGCTGGCTGGGCATCAGGAGAAAGCCAGCATGCAGCTCAGCCTTCAGATGCAAATGTAAGAAGATAGGAGAGCCCTGAGTGTTCAGGTGGCGTTTACCCTGCGATACGCGGTGGTCAGATTACATTGAAGGGTCCGGGACCACAGTACGGGTGGATGGTGAAAGCGTGCATCCTTAAAAGAACCAGGAGGGCTTAGCAGAGCCCATAACAACCGCCAGGGACATCAGAATCCCATCCATTGGCCTCCAAGACAGCCTGGGTTGTCTTTGCTGAAAGAATGCAGGAGAGAGAATCAGGGTAGTGGCCTCTCTGGACGATGATGGGATGAAGTTGTGGAGCTGCCCTCGGTGTGTACCTAGGTCCGCCTCCACCTGCATTGGCTAAGGCCGATGACAGCATCCCTGCCCTGGTCTGCATCGGGAGGGCGCTGAAGCATCTCCAAATGCAGTGTGCCTGCCCAGTCACCTTGAGTGACCTCTAGGAGGTCTGGGGATGGGACTGGAGGCTCTGAATTTCTCTCAAGCCCCAGATTTCGAGATGTGAAGTTGAGACAGCTAAAGAAGAATTAGGACCCGTGGACATTTACCACCAGACAAGTATGTAACCACCACACAGTATTTCCCTGAGGCTCTGTTTCCACCCAGTGTACTCCTAATAACGCTTCATCCAGGGTCCCTGGGAGCAAACATGTGCAAATTTAGATGAAGCAACTTACCCCATTCAATAAAAATCCTTTATTAGCATATCAAAGTCCATGCAGGTCTGACACAGAGATCTCTGAGGGAGACCACTGTGGCGGAATCCATCATTCTTCACTGATACAACGGCCACCTTCAACTTCATTGTGTTAGCTAGCTTCAGGGTGAGTCTGGACCATCGCTTGAGCACTCTTGCTAGTCTCCTGTGTAAATATGGATGATATACAGGTGAAAGGCCACAAATTGTTAGATCTTAAAAATCTGCCTGTTGGGTAGAAATTGGCAATCCCTGAAAAGGATCAGATGACAATGATTGCAGGTTCCCAGAGTCCTGAAGTCTCAGTTATGGGTGGTAACTCAATTCCGCTGTCTCTAGTTGAGAACCAAATGGGTACTATGTAAATGAGTGGGCGTGGCTGCTTTCTGGGACACTTCCATTTATAAAAGATGGCAGCTTGCGATTGGTCCACAGGTCATTGTCTGCCAACGCCTTGTGGGCCATTATTGAACTAAGAGAGCCTCAGCCAGAGGGTCCATATGACAGTCCAGGGAAGGAGATAGACAAAGCTCCAGGCAACAGACGCTGTTTTGTTTAATTCACCTGTAAATGGCCAATGATGTTCGGGCCCTGCCTGGTCTGAATGGCTTATCTCACCTAAATGGAGAATAAAACAAAATAATTATAGGAAATGTAATGGCTGGTAATATTGGGCTCTTTGGTAATGGAGCTGTTTGGGCCAATAAATAGGGTCGTCGCCGCAGTGTATCATACTGAAAAAATATGAACACATTCCCCCAGAGGCTCAGAAATTACAGAATGAATCTCTCCAAGGCAGAGTCCATCAGATAAGAGTTATCAGTCCAGGGAGGCTGCTGCATTCTGGTGATTCTCAGGCCTGATAGAACCTTCAAGAATCACAAAGGCAGGCCCCTTAAGGGATGTTTGTCTGCCCCCATTTATTACAAAGGGCATAAGGGAGGGAAGTAAAGGGTGCGGGGAGGTGGTATAGCATTCAGCCCAAGATCCAGTCTTCCAATGAGACTGGAAAGGGCATGAAGGCCTTAACTAAGAGGGCTCTTGACCTTGAAGGTCTCAAGTTCATCAAGGAAAGCAAGCATTAGTTGGACCATGGAGGTAAAGTTTGTCTTGTGCTTGCTAATTGGCTCAGGACGGGGTGGGCTGAGGTAGAGACCAGGACTGTATACAGAGCCTCATGGGAGTTGAGGTGTGCTAACCAATGAGCTGAAGCGGCAAGTGCTGAGTTCAAGTCCTGGTCTCAGACTAAAAAAATAAAATAAAATAAAAAGAGCCTCCTGACTTGTCTCACCTGTCCTATGCTAACTCAGTGCTTAGATCTGAGCTCACTTCATTTTTTCTCTCTCATCTTTTGGTTCTTCGCTTGCTGAGTTCCCCCATCCCAGCGCACTTTCTTAAATGCTTAGTAATAGTTTAACATATGAAGGAAACATACAGATTTCTGAATATGACGGTATATATCTCTCACATTAATTTAAGTCTACATAAAGTAGAGCTCTAGACTGACATACTGAAATTTACTTTCTGCTTAGCCTTTTCTGTCAGTTGTAGGGCTTGAACTCAGGGCCTGGGCACTATCCCTGAGGTCTTTTGCTCAAAGCTAGCACTCTACCACCTTGAATCACTGCACCACTTCCAATTTTCTGGTGGTTCACTGGAGATAAGAATCTTATGGACTTTCCTGCCCGGGCTGGCTTTGAATTGCCATTCTCAAATCTCAACCTCTTGAATGGGTAGGATTACAGGATGAGTTACCAGTGTGCAACTCCCAGAGTGCTTTTAACCCCATATCTTCTAGATTAACATGCTTATTCACCGTTCTCATAAGCTTGCTCACTTACTCCTTCAAGGAGGAAGGCTTTGTGACTAGTGCTGTGCTCAGACCCCATATCACAGAGGCTGTGCAGCAAGAGCATCTGGAGACACACAGAGAGTACCATTCATTTTCCCCCTGAATATCAGCCCCAGCAAAAGGAGGGAGCAGATCTGTGTCCACCAGCATTTGCATCTCCTCCCAGCCCTTGTTCACGCCACCGGAAGCAGTGGTGTCATTGTACAGGACCAGCTCTGGGTCTGCTGGATTCTGAGAAATTTGGGTGGTTGGTGCTGAAACGGCCACCCCCACCCCCATGCTGCTCTGTCTGCGCCGTGGCTCAGCTCAGCGATCTGGAGAAGGACATGTTGTTTCCATCTGGCAGAGGCTGGAGAAGCATGAATGGAGGAGAGATGATGCAGCTGATTGTCCACAATACACCAGGCATCTACAGAGTGTCAATCTTATATTGATGCCAGTGATAGGAAGACAAATAAAATACCATCCTTCTTCAGTCCTGGATGATGAAACAGGGGGAGGGAGGGACGGAGAGAGAGAGAGAGAGAGAGAGAGAGAGAGAGAGAGAGAGAGAGAGAGAGAGAGAGAGAGAGAGAGTTGCACACCGAGATAGTTGCTTGGCAGTAGATGATGTGCGAGTGGAGGTCTATTCAGAATGTTCTGGACAGGTTGGTGGGTTGGTGTTCACAGCAGCATCTCTCAGGGGCAACCGAGAGAGGGGAGTGCGTGTTGAAAGGCAAGTTCTGACTGGGCAGGCAGAAGATGGGTTGAAGTGTTGGCTCTCCTAACAGTCTCAGGTGATGCTAGTGTTTTGGTGCATGAGCTGGATGTCTCTTCTCCGTCTCCTAAAATCCCTATGCTGAGTAAAGATTCATCTTCAGGGGATAGTAGTGTGAAGAGGTAGGCCTTGGGGAGGAGGAGATGAGGTCAAGAGTGAGCTCCCATGAATGGGGTCGGTGCCCTGATAAAAGGGACCCTGGAACTGGGAATGTGGCTTAGCAGTAGACGGCTTGCCTTGCATGCATGAAGCCCTGGGTTCGACTCCTCAGTACCACATACACAGGAAAAGCTGACAAAAAAATTAAAATAAATAAAAGGGGCCCTGGAGAGCTTGTCTGGTACTCTCTCTAGTGAGCACTCCTCGTGAAAGAGCTACCCCTGAGACAGAGAGCCACCCTTCACTGGATGCCAAGGCCAGGCCTCCATATTGGATCTCTAGCCCCTGGACTGTGAGAAGTCATTGTCTGCTGGGGGTTTTGTAGCAGTGGCTTGAGTGGACCAGGACAGTCCATGAGCCCTCTGTGGAGCAGTAAAGCGTTCCAGAGAGGTTTGAAAGAGGTGTCATAGGTAAAAATGAAAAATGAATAGCTCTGAAAAGAGGTTCGCGGGGTAGGGAGGAAGGAGAGCGTTAACCTTGTAAGAGAAAACAATGCCAAGGACTATGTGTATGTGTTGTGTGTTTGTATGCATGTGGGCATGGGTTTGTATGTGTGTGGTGGATATGGTTGGTGAATATGCGGGGTTGGTGAATATGTGTGGGACACTTACTTGCACTGTACGCATTTGTGTGAATGCTTTGGGTTGTGTATGTGGGTGCGTAGGTGAAGTCTGGGGTGTGTAGGCATTTAATATAGGTGTGATGCCCACACACGTGGGAGTCATGTATGTATACATGTTGTGTGTGTGTCTGTGTAGTGTGTGGATGTGTATTCTGGAGTGTGAAAGTAGCATGTCTGTAGATGTGCCTGGGAGATGTGAATAGGGTGGAATTTGAGGGCTGGCCCAGAGGCTGCGGGAAGCTGGTGAAGGGTGTGAAGTGCTAGGCAGCACCCACCGGGTGAGAAGAATCTCAGCTCTGTGCTGAGGGACTCAGGGCCTGAGACAGGAAGCCATGGAGGCTCATTAAGGAACTAATCTTGAAGATTGGGTTTTAGAAAGATCTGTCTCTTGACAGGCTGACAGTAATCTGTTTTGCCAAAGACCAAAAAAAAAAAAAATTCTTTTTTTTTTAAACAAAACACAGACAATCCCTCTCAAGTAGGATTTCTCAAGCTTGGAGCTGTTGACATTTTCGCCAGACAGATGTCGGTGGCACGTTTAAGATCATCTACCCACGGGATGTTAGCAGCTGCTCCCGTTCGTTACCCACGACCAACCCCAGCCCTGACAACCAGCAACAACTCCAGGCGTGGCCAAAGGTCCGCAAACTAGCCTAAGGTTGAAATCACTGCTCTGCAGTATGCAGTCCTGCGTTGTTTTCCTCTGTGTGCACCCCATGGAAGCCCAGACCCTTGAAATATTCATACTCAGCACCCCTTCCCTGCCCCTCCACCCTGCCAGACTCCCAGAGAGGTGCCTCAGAGTAGCTGATCGATCTGTTCACTGTTCTCCGAAGCAGCAGTAGGAGAGGAGCTTGGCCTGGAGTGAGAAACACTAAGACAAGACATCTGCTTATAAATTCTGTTTTAAAAATAGGAAAATTAGTTGTCTCTTCCTTCCTTCCCTTTTTTGGGGCCCCCTTTTTGTAATCTCTTGATGTTCAAGAGGAAAATTCACAGTCACGTGAAGGAAAAAAAAAAAGATATCAAAGTCCTTTGCCTCTTTGGGATACACTGGGGTTTCTAAAAATCACCGCCGCATTAAACCATCCCCAAACCAAATTCACACAGATGGCCAGAAATTCCACTAATTTCCTGTCCATTCTAATAGCAGATCCGGTTTGGCCGCTTTGTTACCCAGCTAGAGCCGATGTCTGCCAGCTGTTCCAGCGTTTCCTGGTCATATTGCCTAAGCAGAGAATCCAGGTGAAGGATGTTATGACAACATCATTGATCAGCAATAAAAACTTACTCTTTCTCAATCCTGGCCATTGAGTGAGGCAGGCAAGAGAGGATGGTGGTTGACTGGGGTGGAATTAGAAGCTTAGAAGAGACTTGATCTCATCATTGAGGAGGGCTATATACAGCTAGATTCTGTCTCTAAATGAAATATCCCAAGAAAGGACTTGAGTTTGAATCCTGCACTTAGGATGATTAGTAAGTTGGGGTGAGCAAGCTATGAAGCTAAATAGAGAAATTCCATCGTGGGTTGATGAGTGGGTTTATTGGTTGGCGGACTGATTTTTGGTGGTCCAAGAGTTCGAGCTCAAGAGGATGAAGTGAAATCAAGTCGAGGCTAGAACTTAACCTGGGTGCCTGGTGTGAAGCAAACCCGCTGAGGATGACTGTTTTCAGTCTTTAGGGCACACTTCACCATGAGTCTTTATGTGCCTGAGATGATGAAGGGGAGGAAGAGTCAGGGTGCACTGCCACATCACACATCTCAAGAGTACAGTGGGAGACTTCCATCCTAGCCGTAGCTGCTCCAGCTCTCCTGCAGACTCAATCAAGGAGCGCCATGCAACTCACATCACACGAACCCAGCACTGCGTGAACTTACAAGTGCGCCTGACTTCTTAGATGTATTAGGTCCTTTGAGTACATATTATCCCCCTTTGGTGAAACTGAGGCTTGAGCCCAGGCCCCTGAGCTTCCTAGGCAAGGGCTCTATGACTGGATCCCCTTCCCTAGTCTTGGATACGTATTCATTCATTCATTCATTCATTCATTCATTCATTCATTCTCTCCCTCCTTACCTCCCTCCTTCAATCTGTGTATCTGTCTCTTCCTCTTTCTCTGTTTTTATTTTTTGAAATATTTATATTTTAACTCAGAGCTTTATGCTTGCTACACTATATTCTACCACTTGGGCCACATCCCTAGCCCTTTCTTCCCTTGTGAGTTTTGAGCTAAGTCCTCCCTCTTTGCCTGGTCTAATCTGGACTGTAATCCTCCTATTTGTACTGACGGATAAATGCCACCATGCCCCCAACTACTGGTTGTGATGGGGGAGAGGGGGTCTTAAGAACTTTTACTCCTAGGGCTGGGAAGGTGGCTCAGTGGTAGAGCGCTTGCCTTGCATGCATGAGGCCCTGGGTTTGATTCCTCAGCACCACATAAGCAAAAAGAAAAAAGCCGGAAGTGGCACTGTGGCTCAAGTGGTAGAGCTCTAGCCTTGAGCTGAAGAGCTGAGGGACAGCGCCCAGGCCCAGAGTTCAGGCCCCACGACCGGACCCCCCCCCCCAAAAAAAAGAACTTTTACTCCTAGGCTGACTTTGATTCTCCTAAGTAGTTAGGATCACGTAGATGAGAGCCACTGGTGCCTTACTACTGCCCACTACCACTGTTTTCCAGTTTTTATGAGCTTGGGAAAGTTATGTAAGCAGATTGAACCTTAGTTTTGTCTTGTTGTTGTTGTTTTTTAACCTCTCTGGAAATCAATAATTCTTGTGTGCAGGGGCCATACAAGCTGTTGTAATTAAGTGGGGACTTAGTCTAGGTTTACATGGACTAGAGTTCTATAGAACATTTATTCTGTTATTATTCCCAAGCTATGAACTGCAGAGGGCAATGATGGGGAGGTAGGCCGAATTTGTGTGGCTTACCATCCCATCTGTTTTGGAACCCTACGGAGGGGATGATCTGAGCTTTTGGGACAAGTGTGTGTCCCACCCACTGACTACGTGGACAGGTCTACTGTGTGCCTCCCCATCCCATTGCTCTACACCTTGGCTTTGACCCTTGCTGTGGACATCAAGTGAATAATTTAATAATAGGAGGCTTCTTTGGAGAAGACAGTCATTTTCTAATCTGTAACCCTTTCCTCTTGCTGGTCAACCCTTCAAGCAATAAACTTCACCTTTATTGACAAATTCTAGATGTCTTTCAAAAAAATAATAAAACAAACAGGTGAAAAAAACCCAGAAACTTGTTCATGGGTGGAAAAGCTTTTGCCCAAAGGCCATATATTTATTGACTCATCCTGGGCAGGCTTACTGTAAGATCTCCAAACTTTATGATCCAGTTGAAGCACCTTTTTGAGATCGGATGGGTAGGGGTCATTGTTTGTGGACCAGCCTGCTGACATCAACTTCTTGTTTTATCTTCCTGAAGACATATAGCAATAGCAATTCAGTTCAATACACATTTGTTCAACAGTAGCTCGTTGTGTTGGGTGCTGGGGAGACAGATCAGAGCAGAATGGTCTTTCTTGGAGAATAAAACTATAATAAAATGGCATGCTGCCTCATGGTTTTATGAGGTTCATCCGGTAACATGTTAAAAGAGGGGCTCTCAGTGCTACAGATGAGGAAACCGATCCTCAGCCTATTTTAGAGCAGATGATGTCGATGGCCTCTGTCACTTAACCAGAACTTATTGTCTATGTCCCACGTGGCAGGTTTACAGCCCAGGATGACAAGATGGTGACCAGCTGAGGATCAGCTGGCGAGGGCAGGAATGGGGAGGGGAGATGATGTTTGGCTGAAAGAGGAACCATGCATGGTGAAGAATGGAAACACTTTTCTCAGTAGACAGAAGATACCAAGGCAGAAAAGCACTCATTCATGGGCAGAAAGTAGAAGACAGTCCATTGAGTAGACCTGAGGACACTTTATGGGGAGAAAGAGGCTGGAGGAGATGAATGCACAGGCCACCATTCCAAACACCTACAGGGATCCGGTAGGTGTTCTCTTCATGTGAAATGAGCCACCAGGGACCAGCACCTCTCATGGCTGTCTAGTCACAGATCTCATGATGTCTCCCTCATGGTTGGGACGGTAGTGCCTTTTCACAGTCATCCTTACAGGACTATGGGAAGGAGGTGGAGAAGACCAGTCTTGATGGCGGACGGGGCATTCTATTAGGTTATTATTTTTGAAGTGCTCATTAGCCACCCAGATGGCAAGATGAGAAAGTAGCTGCATCTTAACCCTGGTAAGGTCAGAGCTCAGGTGGCTTTGGGGAGTCACGGGCAGTCTCTGGCATTGTAATCCACAGAACTTGGTGGGGGTCGTATGAAAAAATATGCAGGGAGAAAAGAAGAAGGCCTTGGTGAATTACAACAGGGTAGGAGGAACAGGTGGATTGGGCTTCAGAGGCTGAAAAAGGCCAGAGGATCTGGGGAACAGTTAGGAGAGCTGCTGGTAGATCAGCCAAAAGGAGGGTAGCACTCAAGAAGATGGATCAGCCCAGTGTGCCCAGATGTAGCTTGGAGGCAGAATAAGGTGGGTGGGCCCAATATGCTCACATGTAGCTAGAAAGCAGAAGAAGATGGACAGGCCCAGTGTGCCCGCATGTAGCTGGAAGGCAGAAGAAGATGGACCGGCCCAGTGTGCCCGCATGTAACTAGAAAGCAGAAGAAGATAGACAGGCCCAATGTGCCCGGATGTAGCTAGAAGGCGGAAGAAGATGGACCACCCCAGTGTGCCCGGATGTAGCTAGAAGGTGGAAGAAGATGGACCACCCCAGTGTGCCTGGATGTTAGCTAGAAAGCGCAAGAAGATAGATGGGCCCAGCGTGGCTGCAAGTAGCTAGAAGGCAGGAAAAGATGGACGGGTCCAATGTACCCGGATGTAGCTATTAGGCGGAAGAAGATGGAAGAGGCCCAGTGTGTCCAGATGTAGCTGGGAAGCAGAATAAGATGGGTCCTTAAATGTGTCCTGTGAATTTGGCCATAGTGTTGAAGGAATGAGGAGAGAATCCTTATCTGAAAGGACACCGAAGAATGAACTAGAGGCAAAAATTCGAGTCAATTGTAAGCAGAGTTTTAAGGAGCTTGGCCACACAGAGACCAGACAAGAAGACCCAGAGCCTCTCTCCCTGCGGGCTCAGGAAGCCACAGGCACTGCCCCGAGGCTGCTCCTTTGTCTGTCTCTGCTTCCTGTGCCTTGTTCTACTCTAGTGTCATCATGTCCTCCTGCTGATTGATGTTTACCAGCGTCAATGTTGGCATAATTCTGATTTCTGCCTCTCCCCCTGCATTGAAACCCCCATCAAGTCTTGTCTGGAGTCTTGTCCAAAACGAAGACGCTTTTCCTGCCTGCTTCCATTGTGAGGCTTCAGTTGGACAGTGAGAGTGATCTCTCACAGAGAAGATCGACTGTACCCCCAAACTACACTGTGGCTTTCCACAGGGTTATTTCACAATGTAGAGGGAGGTATAGGATGCACATTTCATCTGTGAGGTCAAACCTTCTTTGAGTGTGCCTGAGATTTATACTGGCTTCATTCATGACTCCTCAGATGCACAGGTTGAGATGGTTTCCACAATTTGTGTGTGTGTGTGTGTGTGTGTGTGTGTGTGTGTGTGTGTGTGTGTGTGTGTGTGTGTGTGTGTGTGTGTACCACTATTGGGATTTGAACCCAGAGCCTGGTCTTTGTCCCTTAGCTATTTTGCTCACAGTTGGTATTTGCTCACAGTTGGTATTCTATCACTTGAACCACAGCTCTATTTCCAGCTTTTTGGTGATTAATTGGAAAGAAAAGTCTCATGGGACATTCCTGCTAGGCTAATTTGGAATTGAGATCTAAAGATCTTCGCCTTCAGAATAGACAGGATTACAGGTGTGAGCCAGGGGTGCCTGGTTGTCACAGGACCCTTGACACTACATTTCTCTGCAGTAGAATGTTTGTCCACCTTCACTTCCCTAGGATCTTCTTTAATGTATCCATGTCTTTCATATCTAAAATTGTAACCCTTACTTAACTCTATCTAGTAATACTACACCTTCTACTATAGTCTCCATATTCCCCATTTTCTGCTTTGTTGACTGCAATGAAAACTCAGTAGGAAGAGTCTTTATCTCTCTTGTTTACAGTTCTATCCCTAATACCCAGAACAGTACTCTGTGCTAAAAACATAGAGTTCATGAATGAAGAAGGAAGGGTTCTCATTATATGAATACATTCTTAACCATCTAGCATTGCCCAAAGTTGAGTCCAGGCACTCACAACCTACATGCATGTACTAAGTTTATCCTATGTACTCATTATGTATTTCTATCTTTAAAATTCATATCCGTTATTCCTGGAAGGAGGTGATCCTAGTTCTATGACTTAGATAATTAAGCTATGATTCAGAGGATTCTAGCAATTTTTTTTTCTGGCTGAGCAAGACATGAGTTACAAAGGCAAGTTTTGGATCCAAGACAAAGCTGAGTGAAGCCTTTACTGGCTGACCTCATCATCCAGAGGAAAGGAAGCTGGAGGAAGCCATCCAGATAGCATAGGAAGTAAATATTACTTTCCCTTATAGTGATGAAAGGAAGTTTCAAAAAGTAGAACCTTGCTGAGTGCTAGTGGCTTGCACCTGTCATCCTAGCTACTCAGGAAGCTGAGATATGAGGATCACAGTTCAAAGCCAGACCAGACAGGAAAGCCCGTGAAACCCTTATCTCCAATTAACCACCAGAAAACTGGAAGAGGAGCTGCAGTTCAAAGTGGTAGAGTGCTAGCCTTGAACAAAAGAGGTTGGAGACAGTCCCTCAGCCCTGAGTTCAAGCCCCACTGCAGACAAAAAAAACCTTTACAATCAGGAGTTTTTATTACCTCCTCAGCAGATCTTTCCAGTGTCTAATCTAGCCTGCTAAGTGTAACTGCTGAGTGAATCTCAGCATTTGCTTCCAGTAGCCTAGAAGCTACTGAATCATTTGTCTCTTCCAAGTTCGGACTTGCATAAGATAGTACAAGTCCATGGCTTCTTCTTGCTGCCTCCTCCACTGCTGTCTTTGACTTTCTCTTCTCCCATAGCTAGCTGCTATAGTTCTAATGATAGTTCCACCGTGGAAGCCTTATATTGAAATCTAGTCACCACTGTAATATTATTGGGAGATGTATCTCAGGAGGCAGATAGGGGTTAGAGTCTTAAAGAGGCTCCAGAAAGCCTGGTGCTGTTAGCCTGAAGTCCTAACCACCCTCCAGAGTGGGATCTGAAGATCGAGGTTTGAAGCCAACCTAGGCCGAAAAGTCCATGAGTCTTTTATCTCCAGATGACCAGCAAAAAAAAAAAAAAAAGGCAAAAGTGGAGGTGTGCGGCTCAGGTGGTAGAGTGCCAGCGTTAAGTGGAAAATCCAAAACAAGAGCTCAAGGACTCTGGGTTCAAGCTCCAGTACCAGCATGTGTGGGGTATATGTGCATGCATGTGCACACGCACGCACAAACACACACACACAGACACACACACAGGCCTTCAGAAAACTACCCTGTCCTTCCACCAGGTGGAAGATGCCAAGCAGGCATCAGGAGATAAGTTGATCCAGACTGCTGGCACCTTGATCTTCAATTTCTCAGCTTCTGGAATAGTAAGTAAGGATAGTTTCTGTTGTTTACGACCTACCCAGTCAGTGTGGTATGTTTATTATAGATTCCTCCCTCCCCCAAATAAAACAACCCAGACCAAGGGCACCAGAAATACTGAATCCTGGATGGAGAAGATTATTTATTCAACAAATACGTATCGAGCAGTTGGCTAGGACCTGTACTGTCCCTAGCATGTTGGCTACCTGAGAACATGGGCCCTTATAGGGAAAACTCCTGTTTGCTTGTGCCATTCTTATGACAACAGCCTTACCACCACAGAGAGGTTGGTAGACATGAAAATGTTTGAGATGCATACACAGATACTAACATCCATGAGTCCAGAAATCTGTGTTTCGAAGAGTTTTCCAGATGCTTTTCCAATATTTAAGAACCACGAGCGTCAAGAATGGCCTCTATTGGACCAATGGGCCGCACCCTGAACCCTTCAACCATGGTAGAGGGCCATGATAGTGTGAGTGACCAGGCCTCTGAAACATAATCCAAATTCCTCTGATGATCACAGCTGCCATCTTTAGAAATTAGGTTTCCTGACTGCTAAGAAATTAGGTTTCCTGACTGCTGTATAAAGTTCACCAACCCTGTTTTTCTCTGTGTTGGTGTCATTCCTTTCGAGCTACTGTTGCACAAACCCATATTCTGAGAGAATTACAAGACATCGTAGGATGCCTTTCCAAAGTCTACTCTTGTTCTAGCCTTTTACTCCCTGGGATGTCATCTGGGGAGGTAGTGCAGGATTTCTTATGAGCTGTTTGATGCTAATTGGAACATATTCACACTGTACTCAAGGCTATATTCTATCTTGGTATTAACCAAAGTCATTAACTGCCTTCTCTTAGCCAAGCTTGCCTGATTCTTTGCTCTTCTCTGATGTCCGACTTGGAAAGCTCAGGTCTTGGCTTGTCGAATCTTTTTGAGACTGCCATAGAAATTCTGTTGCCTGAAACTCACGTTGTCTCTTAAAGAGAAAGAAATTTTGGCAGAGCTGTAGTGAACAGATTTCTAAAGACGCATTGGATTTTTGTTTGTTTGTTTTCTGGAATGAAACCTGGGTATGTTATATATTTACCTGAAACTGTGTTGGCTTGATATTTGTTTTTCCCAAATTAACAGACAAAAAAATAGGGTCTAGCATTTGGGGAAGTAGTTGATTGTAAGTTGTGGTTCTCTCTGTCTCTGTCTCTGTTTTTCTCTCTCTCTCCCTTTCTTTCCCTGTCTCTCCCTCCCCCACAAAAAGACCTTCTGGGAAATTCTGACTTTCAATCCTGTTCCTGAATCGATTGATTGATTTGTGTGTTCAATAAATAACTATTTATTGAGCTGGGCCTGAGGCCTAGAGGGCCATTCTAGATGTTCTGTAACATCTATCATACCTAAGTAGATTGCACTAGTTTTCTTGGGGTGGGGGTAGGTAATGTCACCCTGGACATTCCTCTTGAAACACCTCATGTGTACCTAATGGCTTGTTTGGAAGAAATGATAAAACTCCCAGATTTCCTTTTGTACCTTTCTCCTTCGAGCTTCAGAGCTCAATCTCCGAGTGCTTATTTTACATCTCCATTTGGAGAGGTTAAATTTGTTTCACATTCGTGGTAACCCAGAGACTTCATTCAATTCATGACCTTTCCTACACAACCTGGGCCTCTTCTGGTGTACATGGTCTCAGTGGAAAGAGATGATCAACTTTCCAGTTGTTTGGTTTAACATCTGTGAGACAATGCTGAGCTACTCTATTCACTTCTTTATTCCTGCAGTCAGGCTATTGCCAAATCCTGTCAGGTTTGCTTTGTAAATCTCTGTCTGTCTGTCTGTCTGTCTATTTTTCTGTCTCGCTCTCTTATTTATCAGCTTCCTGTTATATCCACTGACAGTACTCTAGCTAATGATAGTCTCTCTCCTGATTTTAAAGATAGCAACAGCCTCCCATCTTTTTCTGGACCCTAGTGCAGCTTTGGACCAATACATTCTTCATCCAGCATCCAGGGAAACCTTTCATAATCTAAACCTGATGTTGCTTCTTGGCCCCAAATCCTTCTTGTCCTTCTCATTATCCTCAGGATAATACTGATACCATTTACTAATAGTAACTAGTATTCTTCTCTACCGGTACTATTCTAAATGTGTGTGTGACCTGCTTTCACCCATTTGTATATATTAACCCATTTAAGCCAAGCCAAAACAGTTGCAGTAGTTACCAAGTACTTTGTCAATGCTTCTGCCTCACCTGCCTCTCCTGGCTTCTCTTGGTAATTTCTGTACTATGCATCTCTCCTCTATTTGTAAAAGGATCTGAAGGGAACTTGCTTTTATAGGTAATTGTGGGTGTTCTATGGGGGTGTTTGAACTGAAGAACAGTTAATGTCCGCCATCTTGAACATACAAGACCTTTGGGCTGGCAAGAAACTAGGAACTGGTGTCCATTCTACCCTGTGATTTGGGCAAGCCGTTCTAGACACTGGATGCCTAAAGGCATGCGACAAGATCTCCACGGTCAGTTTTTGATCCTTTTTTGAGTTAGCATTTACACACAAAAATTATATTTGTTGTATTGCAAGTGTCCTACCTGTCCCCTCCCCTGCTCCCCTGGCCTTGGTCCCAGGATGCTTTGAATGCAAATGCATCCATTTGCAACTTGCTTAAGTACCGTATAGGGATTTTTCTAGAAACATAGAGAACACCTACAAAATCCCAGAATTAGAGTAAAGTGAGCCTTCACTCAAAGGAAGAGACTCAGGAACTGGAGGTAGTTAAGATGGAAATTAGAGACCAATGACAACTCTCTCTAGACCAGATGCCAACTCATATATTTTTTTTTAATTTTTATTTTCAGTGTGCTGGTCTTGGGGCTAGAACTCAGGCTGGGCATTGTCCCTGAGCTTTTATGCTCCAGGGTAGCAGGGCTGTACTGCTTTGAGCCATCGCTCCCCTTCTGTCTTTTGGGGTGGTTCATTCACGGTAAGAATCTCTCATGGACTTTCCTGCTCAGGCTGGCTTTGAACTGCAGGCCTCAGATCTCAACTCTAGCTAGGATTACAGGCGTGAGCCACCCGTGCCTGGCTGATGCCAGGGCTCTGAAATGCACACAGTTTGTACTTTTACAGGCCCAGTGGTGAACTCAGGGTAATTAGCATTCTTCACTTTGGCTCTGAACTCTGGAGAGCTCAGCTGATTGTCCTGGTGGGGTTCAGCCACCCAGTCATTCTTCTCCTGGAGTACTGTGCCCTAAGATCTCACCCTGTCTGCTAAAGCAGAAGGTTGGGTACTTGGAAGGAAATTGGAGGCACCTCCAGAAATTCTAGAAGGTGCTACTCTGGGTTTCCTCCTCTCTAACAGCTTTCTGAGCACCTTGAGTTCTCCTGACTTGCTCCTCCCCCACCCCAAGAGCTCGAAGCTCAGTTGTCACATATTATCCTGCTATGCTCTTGAAACACAGACCGAATGCAGCCCAGCCTCTAAAAGATCTGGGGATTAAGCAGAAAGCCCTCTTGTGTCGGTTCAGCAAAGAAGCTGCAAATCCCCGAAGTGCCGGGGAAGGGGGGAGTTTCGCTGGGGAAACATCAGAGAAATCAAACACTTTTGCAGCGCTCTTATGTCCTAGAAGGGGATTTGTGGCTTCAAACAGTCGGCTTCGATATGTCTTTTGCAAAGCCATAGCCTGCCATAGACGGGAGAGATAGAATGTCAAACAAGCAGAGACCAGGTGTTACCCAGGGCGGGATAACGGTGAGTCTCTGTCTACAGGAAGTCTCCCGTCCTAGTTTAACACCAGGTGAGATGTCTTCCTACCCACAGCTTTCATATTTCCCTCCTCTTTTCCCTCACTTCTATACCAGGCCCTCTGTGCTCTGTGTGTGTGTGTGCACGTGTGTGTGTGTGTGTGTGTGTGTGTGTGTGTGTGTGTGTGTGTGTTTGTATGTGTGTGTGCTGGTACTGGGCCTTGAACTCAGGCCCTACGTGCTGTCCTTTAGCTTTTTTTTTTTCTGTTCAGTTTGGTGCTAGTCCTGGGATCTAAACTAAAGGCCTGGGCACAATTCCCGAGCTTTTTCTTCTTTTTTTTTCAGTGCTGAAAGCTAGTGCTCTACCACTTGAGCCACAGCTCCACTTTTGGTGTTTAATTGGAGATCAGAGTCTCGCAGCACTTTCCTTGTCCAGGCTGGCTTCAGATCAGGATCCTCAGATCTCAGCCTCCTGAGGAGGTAGGATTATACTGTCATTTAAAAAAAAAATCAGCTGTATTCCAGTTTGCCCTAGGACAAAGCAAGAACGTGTCCAGTGGCCCAACCTAGAGAATGGCAGGGCTGCCATGTTCACACACTGACAGGTGGAATGATACCAAGAAGATTAAATGACAAGCCGATTTTCAGACCATTCCCCTAAACAGATAAGTGAATCAACGAAAGAGAATGTCTTTTTTTCTGGATGAGGCCTCTCACAGAGCTGTCTGGGTTAGTCCTGTCTATTTCCTGGCCTTTCTCTTGATCTTTTTTTTCTTTTTAAACCACAGAAAGGTTGCAATAAAATTCAGGTCCCTCCAACTTAGGTGATCTACTCTGCCTTGCGCTTCTCAGTACACAAAACTTTATTTTTTAAGTGACAGAAGCTCATTCAAAATGGCTTAAGCGAAAGATCATTCAATTACTTAAGAACAAATCAAAGTTTAAGGTGAACTGGACACGGATGACTCAACACCTGTAATCCTAGCTACTCCGGAGGTTGAGATCTAAGGGTCACAGTTGGAAGCCAGCCTGGATAGGAAAGTCTCACGGGAGACTCTTGTCTCCAACGAACCATCCAAAAGCTGGAAGTGAAGCAGTGGCTCAAGTGGTAGATCAGCTCTGAGTGAAAAAGGTAAGGGGCAGTGCCCAGGCCCTGATTTCAAGCTCCAGAACCAGGTGCGCGCGTGCGCGCGCACACACACACACACACACACACACACATAAATTGTAGACTTAGCTTTGGGAGACCTGAACTCACTCAAGCTCTGACGTTAGAGAGAGGAGTGAAAATAACAAATATAAAAAAGCTCCAGTTCTCGAGTTGGAGAGAATCTGGATGGGTTGGATTCTGTCACAGTAACAAACAATCCCCACATCTCAGCTGCATGAGAACACGAGTGTATTTTCTTCCCCTTGCTCTCTGCCCACCACAGCAGAACGAGTGATCTATTCAGCCATATTTTCTAATTCCAGGACCCACACTGGAGGGGCAACCATGGTCTGCTGTATTGTTGGTGTCTCGCAGTGACTCCCATGGCCTTCCGTGTGTGTGTGTGTGTGTGTGTGTGTGTGTGTGTGTGTGTGTGTGTGTGTGTGTGTGTGTGTGTGCAAGTACCACAGGCCAAGAAGGAGTCCCATACCCCATCTCACTCCAAAATGCCAGAGGACCGTGCCCGCCCCAGGGATGAGGAGCACGAGAAACATGGTTTGCAGCTGTGATTTTGTAATATCAGGAGCTCGAGGAAGTCTCCTTTGCATGTATTGGATCCCATTGCATGCTAGGTTTTTAGTCCTTGTGTAAAATGAAGTGAATTGCTGGGAAAGTCCAGCAGGACTGTCACCCCTGATACAAAGAACCTTGTAAAATGCAGAGGTGGTACTAAGAGAGGTGATGTTCCCCCCCCCTTTTTAAAAATTGTCCTCTTCTCCTTGTTGCATTTCTTTCCTACCAGCAAGGAAGCCATGATTTGTTTACATCACCCCCCCCCACATACACCCTCCAGAAAACAGTTAACAAATGGCCCTCTCTTTCCTCCAGTCCCCTGACTTCTGAGTTCTCAGGTAATGCATTTTTATTTCCTTTCAGGAACAAGGGCCTAAAAATAGATAAAAGTGCAGCGCACAAACGATAACTATTCGATGTATTGACTCAGCCATGAGTTTATCTTGGTGAAATTCAGATACGCTCTTTATTTCTGAATGCAGAAGCACCTTCTGTGGGCAGTTATGGAGACATTACGAGAGCCATTTTGTAATAAAACGTGACTGGCTTCATTACATGGGATGGAGACAAGCAATAGCTGAGCTTAAATCACAGGGCAGCTGACCAGGTTGCCTTTGGCGTAGCCATATGCAGATTGATTCTGCTCAGTGGGAAAATGGTGCTGGGGACCTGGATCTGGAATTAAAATTTTTAGGATTATTTTTAAGTCCTTTTGTTTAGCTCAGTGCCCGGTGCTTATGAAGCTCACACCCGTCATCCTAGCCACGCAGGAGGCTGAGATCTGAGGCTTATGGTCTGAAACCAAGCCCAGGCAGGAAAGTCCGTGATATGCTGATCTCCAGTGAACCACCAGAAAACGGAAAGTGGAGCTATGGTGGTTCAAAGTGGTAGAGTGTCAGCCTTGAGCGACAAAGCTCGGGGACAGTACCCAGACCCTGAGTTCAAGCTGACAAAAATAAATATATAATTGATGCACAGCAAGCCATGTGTCTCTGTCTGGGGTGCTGCGTACCCCAGAGCCCCACCTCCAGTTGCTGAGATTCCAAGGTCTTTAGCTCTGGGAGGTAACCAGAGGCTGCCTAGGTAGACCGCAGGGGAACAATTCCATTGCCAGGGACTTGGGTCCTGCAGGCTCCATTTCCCCACAATGGAGATATTCCAAAAGAAAGGAGCAAAATCCTATATTAAAAGATAATCTCTAGCCAGGTACCAGTAGCTCATGTCTGTCCTCCTAGCTACTCAGGAGGCTGAGATCTAAGGATCACAGTTTGAAGCTAGTCATGGTAGGAAAGTCCATGAGACACTTACCTCCAATTAATCAGCAAAAAAGCCAGAAGTGGAGCCCTGGCTCAAGTGATAGAGCACTAGCCTTGAGCAAAAGTGTTCAGGGGAAGCACCCAGACCCTGAGTTCAAGCCCTTGGACTGGCACACACACACACACACACACACACACACACACACACACACACACACACACACACACACACACACACACACACACATTCTCTTTCTTTGGTCTCCACCTTCTTCTACCCCTGTAAATCACTATCCAACTCTGCACAACTGATAGCTTACCTTCTTTGCTGATAGCTTACCTTCATTTCTTTTTGGCTTAGTGGGAGAATGGTAATGCCATTTTTTTCCTTATATACTTATCTAGACATATTGTAGTAGTGAAGTTTGAACTCAGGGCTTTATGCTTGTTAGGCAGGTAGGTGCTCCACCATTTGAGCCATACCTCCTGTTTTCGTGAGGTCTTGCACTTTTGCATGGGTGGATCTCAGATGACAAGCCTACTACCTCTAACTTCCTGGTAGCTGGGATTACAGACAGATGATTTTGGCCAAGTATCATTACATCTTTCTAGCTGTGTCTCCTTTTTTCATTTAGCAGCACTGGGGGTCGAACTCAGGGCCTTGTGCTTGCTAGACAAGAGCTCTACCCTTGAGTCACAACCCCCAGTCCTCTAGCTGTGTCTCTCAGAGCAACATGGCCCCTTCTCCAGGTGGGACAGTGAAAGGCTGAGACTCTGAGGTCTAGCTGGAGCTGAAGGTAATATCTGACGTGTCAGCGGTGAGCTGGGAGCGACACACTGCGATCCATTCTTATGTCACTAAGTCCACAAGAGTGCGCCGTGTTGCTATTACCATCCCATTTCACAGCTGCTGCCATTGATGCGTAGGAAACAGGCGGAAGGTGATGGAGATACAGGACTTTCTTCCAGAAATGAGAAAAGGCAAGCTGGGAGCCAATGGTTTGCACCTGTAATCCTAGCTACTCAAGAGGCTGAGACCTGAGGATCATGGTTCAAAGCCAGCCTGGGCAGGAAGGGCTGGGAGGCTCTTATCTCCAATAAACCACTAGAAAACAGGAAGTGGTGCTGTGGCTCAAGTGGTAGAGCGCTAGCCTTAAGCTGAAGAGCTGAGGGACAGCATCCAGGCCCAGCGTTCAAGCCCCAAGACCACCACCACCAACAACAAAAAAGAAATGAGAAAAAGGGAGTCAGGCGCAGAAGCTCAAGTTTGTCATCCTAGATACTTGGCGAGCCACAGATTTGGAGGATTGTGGTTTGAGGAAAGCCTGGGCAGAAAAGCTCATGAGAGACCTCCCCTCCACCCTCCCACCTCAAGCAATGGCTGAGTATGGTCAACCCCAAAAGCACTGGGAAGCTCACTGAGGAGGAGAAGTCCACTCTAGGTATACCAAGGTGAAAACCCATTTGGAAATAACCAATGCAAACAAACAAGCAAAAAAAGGATGCCGGGCTCCAGTGGCTCACACCTGTAATCCTAGTTACGAAGGAGGCTGAGATCTGAGGATTGCGGTTCAAACCCAGCCTGGACAGCGAAGTCTATGGGACTCTGATCTCCAATGAACCACCAGAAAACTAGAAGTGGCGCCGCGGCTCAAGTGGTAGAGTGCTCGCCTTGAGCTGAAGAGCTGAGGGGCAGCGCCCAGGCCCAGAGTTCAAGATTTGGGGAGTGGTTCAAATGGTAGGCTGCTTGCCTAGTAAAGCAAATCTCTTGGTTCAATCCTCAATTCTGCCTCTACCCACCAGCCCCCCCCCCTACAAAAATGGGAAGAAGGGGTGGATCTCGAACCCTACCGCTCTTTTCCCATCTCCTCCCTTCCCTTCACTGTTAGCTGTGACAGGTAACGGATGCTACCTTTCCAGGTAATTGCTGAAGTGCCTGCTTTCCAGGTTCCCCCATCTCACATGTTGCTGGAGAGACCTTGGAGTGACTGACAGCCAGCACTTACTCACTCGTCCTGTTTTGCTTCAGTGTTTGCTTCCTCCCGCAGAACTGGCCTCTGATACCCATGCTGTCTAGTTCTCTGCACTCAGGCATCCGGCTCTCGGGCAATCTCATTACACTGGCTTTAATTACTGATGAGGAGGCGAAGACAGAGGCTCCTAAGCCTCTCCACCACGCCACTATTGATTGGCTGCCGAGAGCCTTCTGTTAGACAGCAGATTAGGAAAGGTTAGTTCCCCTAATTCTTCAACACGTTTCCTGGTGATAATTGGCTCCCAGATGAAGCCTCATCTCCAGCAGGCATCTTGCGTTGGCTTTCCACCTTTCAGTTGCATTTGGAAGTGAGGTTTAGCACAGTTGAAATTAAAAAAAATAAATAAAACAAAAACCAACACATCGGCCTGTTTTACCACCGTCTCTGAGAGCAGGAGACAAAATTGGCATACCAACCATGGAGGCCGACCTGCTTTCCCAACTCTGTGGCACTTGTCACAACTATCAGAGCAAATTTTTTTTCTACTTGGATCCTCCATCCTCTCCTCCCCGCACCCACTCTGAGAAATAAATGCTAGCTGTTTCCCTGCCCCGCATTTCTGCTCCCCCCCACCGTCCCCCAGCCGTATAGCCTTTAGCTGGGTCAAAGCTCTGATCTGTTATAGAAGCATCCAGCATGTACTAGATTGAATCGCCATGGATGTACAGTGTGTGCTGAATAGGGTTGAGTACGAACCCTGGGTTTAGGCAACCATGGAACCCCTTGGAATGAATCTCCTGCAGATCAAGGGAGAGGGCTGTGGGAAACAGGGGTGGACCATTTAAGCAATTACCCCGAGTCCTTCAATGGGAGCAACTTACCCTTCTGGCCACCAGGAGGCAGGAAAGAGCAGGTTGGCATGGAGATCTCCAGTCAGGACTTCATTCTCAACAGCCAACATTGATTAGTAGCCAGGCAATTGTGTCCAGTTTGCAGCTGCTTTCAAGTTCGGAGTCCTCTAGCAAGTAATGAAGCCATCGGATCTGACCCAACCACCAGGAAATCCTCTCCCCAAAGCCAGGGCTAGCCTTTGTGGTAGTTACCGCTGGTGGGAACATTCAGGCCCAGTCAAAGAAGAAGCTCATAGCTAATTCTGGACACCCAGGAAGTACAGGGAGAATGGAAACAGCTGGGAGACAGTTGCAGGGCTTCAGGCTGTAATAATTTGCGTAGGCAAGAAAAGTGGAATCTCATTTTGGAGTCAACAGGCCGCAGAGGTTGGGGGTTTATGAGTTACATATATTTCATTGTCTTTTTAGGGATGAACTAACCGAAAGCCAAGTGTTCATCTTCTTGCCAGGGGTTCACGCCTTTGAGCGTAAGAACACAGGCACACTGTCTCCTCCACAATACGGAGTTTATTGGGCAGATGGCCATTGTGATATGATGGTGAGCTGGTCCCTGTCCTTAGGAGAGAATCAGTAACATCTTCCCGAGGTATTATCTCCAGAATTTAGAATCAGTGATGGGATTTTTTTTTTAAAAAAAAGCTTCATCCTTTAGTTCCTAAAATGTACCAGTCTCCTTCCTGCCTCCCGGCCTGCGTACCTGGTATTCCCTTGGCCTTCCTCTGAAGTTCACTCACCCCTTTGTTGGGCAGCTCTGTTTCTATTTCACAGAATCAGAGAGGGAGGCCTCTCATTTCACAGACAGGGCATATTTTTCTATGATTTGTTTTCGTCGTAGAGCCTGATTTCCCTGGACAATTAGGAAGTGAGGCAGGTTACTCTTGCTTGTGCCCTTACTCGTCTGAGATGCCTGGAGTTCTACCCGGGCTGTCCCTGCATCTTGTCACCTGTTACCATGGTATCATTGCATCTGGTGTGATGTCTTCCAGTGAGCAAATTATTAATAATGACCAATGAGGGCTGAGTGCATAACATTAACCCTTCTGACTCCCCTTCACATGTGCTTACCACTGTTAATTGCTTGGTCTGGAATGTCTGTATGCAGAGTTTAAGTCTACATTGGCCAGGCAGGAATTTCCTACCATAGCCACATGGAGTAGAAGCTTATAAGATTGCCTTTTACTTCTTCTTTTTGCTAGTACTGGGGCTCAAACTCAGGATCTCATGCTCTTGCTTGGCTTTTTGGCTCAAGGCTGGTGCTCTATCACTTGAACCACACCACCCCTTCCAGGATTTTTTTGTGAGTGTGTGCATGTGCGCATGTGTGCATGTGCTATTACTAAGCTTAAACTCAGGGCCCAGACTCTGCCCTTTTGCTCTTACTCTCAAAGCTAGCATGCTTCTACTTGAGCCACAGTTCCATTTCTGGCTTTTTGGTAGTTAATTGGTGAGAGGAGTCACATGGACTTTTTTTTTTTCTTGCATGCCTGGCTTGGCTTTGAATAGTGATCTTCAGATCTCAGCCTCCTGAGCAGCTAGGATTATAGCCTTGAGTCACCACCTGTGCCTGGTTCTTGGCTTGTTGTTTTGTAAACGAACTTGGATCCAATGTTGCAAGGGCTTGAAATTTTGTTAAGGAAGTTTTGAAATGTTGATCTTTCTGGATACGACCTCAATTTTAAAACATATTTTTTCCCACAAGTAAACACTAGCATGGTCAAAGCAGTCATTTGGGGAATGTGATCTGGCATGGAGGTGATCAGCCAGAGCTTCCTGGAGAGAAGTTAACTGTACGTGCCTCTGGGCATTGCTGGGGCCACGCTATATGCCAAGAATTCTGTGCTCAGTACCATTTTTCTAAATGTTTGTTGAACCAAGCTGCTGGTGCTTTACACCTCTAATCCTAGCTAGGCAGGTGGCTGAGATGTGGAGGATCAAGATTCAAAGCCAGTTCAGGCAGAAAAGTCCTTGAGACTCCATCTCCAATAAACCAGCAAAATGCCAGGCTGCAAGCATGACTCAAGTGGTTGAATACTATCTTTGAGTAGCCCAAGTGAGTCAAGTTCCTCAATGGAAAGCCCCAGCACTGGCAGAAACAATTAATAAATCAATTCCCATTGATACCAGTGGTAAAGGTAAATAATGAAGGTTTAGAAATCATGCCATGAAAGGAACTGTTGCCCAAAATGCAAATATCCAAGCTTTGCTTCCCTGGCTTTCCAGGTTCGGTGCCTAATTTACCAGAGAAAAACATCCAGGCCCCGAAGGACCTGGAGAGTTAGGACCACAGACACAGGGAGTGGGAGGGGGGTAATGAGGCCAATCATTTACCAATAGGTTTGCAGCTTTGACGCTTTCCTGGGGCTGGGGTTGGTCATGCAGTGAGACTTGGAAGGAAAAGGGTATTATTCCCATGGTAAGGCAACATCCCAGCTCTTCTGAGAACGGGAAATTACCATCCAAGCCTGGGACATCATATTTTAAATGTCCATGATTGTGACAAATCTCCAGATTGGAGTGTGTGTGTGTGTGTGTGTGTGTGTGTGTGTGTGTGTGTGTGTGTGTGTGTGTGTGTGTGTGTGTGTGTGTGTGTTGGAACTGCCAAGCAGTGAAGCTAAGTCCAGTGAATTAGTCTGATGATTAAGCTTAAGAGTGCTGTTTGGGGCCTACTGTGGTGTAGGATTAAGCCCTAATGAGAGAGAGCATGGTTAGCAACAGATGTGAGAAGATTAGGCCTAGGATTAAGGGAGGAGGAGGATAGAGAGGGAGGAGGAGGAGGAGGTGAGGAAGGAGGAGGAGGAGGAGGAGGAGGAGGAGGAGGAGGAGGAGGAGGAGGAGGAGGAGGCGGCAGCAACAGCGGCTGCTGCGGCACAACCAAGTGACACCTTCCTCTGTAGTACAGATGGAATATGGACTCAGTCTATGGTCACTTGGCTCCAACCTGGCCAAGATGTCCAGACTAAATGGCCTATGGCTCAAGGCTAGAGCTCTACCACTTGAGCCACAGTGCCACTTCCGGTTTTCTAGTGGTTAATTGGACTCAGGGACTTTCCTGCTCAGGCTGGCTTTGAACTGCCATCCTCAGATCTCAGCCTCCTGAGATAGTTGATTTGTTCTATCCTTCAGCGCTATAGGTGTATGTGACACATGATAGAAGCTCAATCAATAATTATTAAGTCCACAGATGGATGCTAGATTGGTTTGCAAGGTAGAATGAGCCCCTGGAGGAATTCAGAGGTTGAATGTTCCCAACCTGCATTATCATTGCTGGGCTCCAGAATCGTTGGCTAGCCCCTGATGAGCTCTGGAACCCGGGCGGGGTTCTA
This sequence comes from Dipodomys merriami, assembly GCF_024711535.1. Lineage (NCBI taxonomy): Eukaryota > Metazoa > Chordata > Mammalia > Rodentia > Heteromyidae > Dipodomys > Dipodomys merriami. Next base: position 3,424,268 of record NW_027206202.1, on the reverse strand, counting down.
GGTCCTAGAGACTTGAGGGAGAGCAACAAGAGATGATAGGGTGTCCCAAGGGTATGGATGACCGGATATGTGGATCTTGAGGATTCTGGCTACAGAGTCCACAGAGGAAGGAAGTCACTAGCGAGGGAACAAATGAGCTAAGTGTTCCCCACGGCACTTTGCCTTCTCTTCGTCATTGTGGGGAGAAGGGTGAGCTCCAAATTCAGAGGAGACTTCTGTCGTTCCATGTACTCTGTGTGTGTGTGTGTGTGTGTATGTGTGTGTGTGTCTGTCTGTCTGTCTGTCTGTCTGTGTGTGTCTGTGTGTGTCTGTGTGTGTGGGGGGGTTCCTCAGGATGGCCTGGTCTCCTACACATTTCACAAGGCTCCCCCACTGAGCTGCACCCTCCGCTCTTCGTGAGTTACTTCTCGAAATACATTTTTCCCCCTATTGAATTTGTTTTGCTTTGTGGCCCTTTGACTTGACTATAAAATTTATTATCAGGTGTGAGCTCTGTCCTATCTTATTTTTTTTAAAGTAAAACCTGTAAGACCTAGGCAACATTTCATTTCTTTATCTTAAAAATTAAGTAAATAAACCAAGCAGGTCAGAAAATAGTCTTCTTTATCTCTGCAGAATGATAATCAGAAGCCACCACCAACCACAACAACAAAAACTAAGGATAAAAAAGACTGAAAGATGGAATCCCTGATCACTTTCAGACACAGACGGTATTTTAAATTCTAGGATATCAGAAAACATCGGAGACATGGAAATTTCTATGCCAAGATAGCCCCTTGGGAAAGTTTGTAGAGGATATGAAATTTCTTCCCCCAAGAACGATGGATTAAATATAATGTGCTGAGTCTCAGAAACACTGAATGATACCTAGTAATATTTGTGCAAAGGGCAGAATGCTATGAAACCTAAACTTTACCATGCTAATGAGAAAAGACTCGTGGCAAAAGCAACAGGGTGATAGAATGACCAAATTTACTTCCATTCTCTTGTTCATTCTGTCTTTCCCACCACACCCATTCTGCAACTTTTGGGTGCTACTGAAAAAAATGTGTATGGGGGCTTTGTTTTTCTTCTGCTTTCCCAACTTTTAAATTTAGATACAGTATTTCTTCTTCAGCAAACAAAACCACCACAGTGACAATGATGACAACAACAACAACAACAAAACCCTGAGGTTGATTCCTTGTAAAAGCAAAATCATTCTTGTAAAGTGCTCACAGTCGGAGCAAATGGCTGAAGAGAATAACCAAAATCCATTATGGGTTTCATTTTTAGCTCTGCTATTGGATTCTGATATAAAAGCAACTACAGCCCCATCAGAGTGATAAGCGGCATTTGTATATACCATTTTACGGTTTTCCATAAGCATGCATGAGCCGTTTTATTTAATCCTTGCAACTTGGTGAGAGTTAACAATTATTAGACTGGGTCGACCTGTCGCCATTGCAGCTCAGTGGTTTGTTTATCCTTATCAGCCTGGCATTTTCCTAGCACAGGGCTTCTCTGTACTTTGTACATTTAGATATTTAGCTGGAAGTCTCTCTCAGTTGATTTATGCACTCTGGCAAAACCCACTGTCAGCAATGACTCTTGGGAAACCTTTGTTTTAAAAGACGTAACAATTTCCCCCGCTTCTTAATGCTTTCCTTCTCATGCCCCTTTGACGATCCATTATAAAACAGCTTTGTCAGATTTTCCTTGATCACCTGGAGGAGGGATCGCAAAGACAGGGGTGTGGGTGGGTAGTACAGTCACTTGGAGAAAGCCCTCACAATTGATTTGTTTTGTTTTTTTTAATGACGTTATTTATTTTTGTCCATTACGGGGCCTGAATTCAGGGCTTGGGCTTTGTCACTTGAGCCACAGCGCCACTTTGCGGTCTTTGAGTGGTTCATTGAAGATACGAGTCTTACGGGGCCTTTTCTGCCTGGGCTGACTTTGAACTGCAATCCTCAGATCTCAGCCTCCTGAGTAGCTAGGTGTGAGCCACTGGTTCCATTAAAAGCTAGCTGCCAATGGCTCATGCCTATAATCCTAGCTACTCAGGAGGCTGAGGTCTGAGGATCACAGTTCAAAGTCAACCAGGGCAGACAAATTCTAGAAAGTTCTACCTCCAGTTAACTACCTTAAAGCCAGAAGTGGAGGTGTAGCATCAGCCTTAAGTGAAAAGGCTGAGGGCCAGTGCTCAGGCCCTAAGTTCAAGCCCCAGTACTGGCGCACACACACACACACACACACACACACACACACACACACACACACACACACACACACACAATTACTTTCAAATTTACAAGGAAAGCATGACTAGTATTCCTTCTGGGGACTCTCCTCACCCTCCTAACACACACACACCTAAAATATTTACTTTTATTTTTTTAAGTCACAAACACCCTTTACTCTTCACAATGATAGTCATCATTATCTTAATCTACATTGCTTATGAGCTCTATGAACTTTAACAACTTTAAACTGCTGTTTTTACAAATCAGGTGATATGGACATTTCTTTCCTTTTGCTTAGTATCAGCTGTTCCCTCTTTCTTTCTCATTCCCTCCCTCCCATCACTGCCCTTGAGTTGTTTAGTTCATCAATGTCCAGTGCAGCTGATGGGCACTTTTGTTGTATTTTTTCACCTGCTTTCCCTCAGATGTGCACGTGTACACACCATCTATGAGGTAAAGAACACAGAGTCATCTAAAAACGATAGGACAAACTAAGCAGAGGTCCTTTGCTTCCTTATCCTTGGGATCCTTTTAAGCATGCATATTATTTTATATACAAATGAGGAGGTGCTTGGGTATAGCAAGGTGTTGTTTTTCTCCTAAGACTATCTTCTTTTGGTCTCACTGTGTATGAGTAACTTGAGTCCTGTTTTACTTTGTCGTATCTCATTGCATTTTAATGTTAACATCTTCATATCAGGGAGAACATGCGCCGTTTGTCTCTCTGATCTTGGCTTACCTCACTCAACATGCTTTGTTCTAGTTCCCTTCCATTTCCCCATGAATACCATTATTTTATCCTTTCTAATGGCTGCATAATATTCCATTGTATATAGATACCACATACATCCTTTGTCTCTCTGAGCTTGACTTTCTTCACTGACCCAGATTTTTGTCCAGGTCCTTCCATTTCTTCACAGATGCTGCAATGTCATTCTTTCTAACACGTGAGTAAAATTCCATTGTGTACAGACACCACATTTTCTCAATCAGTTTGTCCATGGAGGGGCATCTGGGCTGATTCCATATCTTGGCTCTGGTGAATAGTGCAGCAAGGAACATGGTTGTACAAGTGTCCTCCCTTATTAAAGTCTTTCCATTAGCCCACGTTCAACTATCCATTGTTGCCTTACCCTCATCCAGATAATCAGCTTCCATCTTCTAACCCTCATGATCTCCAGGTCTTAGTTATTCGTGGAATTCATTCATTCATTCCCCAAATATTACATGAACGATGGCTGTCCCTTCTGATAAGTGAAATCATCATGCTGTTCTACCCACCATCTCACTTATTGCCAGATCCCAATTCACAGCCACTCCCCAAGGAAACCCAAACAGCCCTGACTTCATAGCATGAAAGGGGATTAAACAGTACATTCAGCTGCCAGCTCTTCTGTCTCTCTGCAGTTCAAGAGGCTCTCATTTCTTGGGCATCGATTTTGAAGGTGATGGTATAGACAACCTGTCGAGAGAGTTGGCTGCATCCAGATGTTCCATCCCCTTCCAATTACCGGTGTCTTTGGGATTGTAAGATTGCAGTGTGGATGTTGAGGGGTGCGGGACGAACACCTGTCATGTAGGCTGAGTATACAGCACGAGGTGAAGGTCAGATTTCCCGAGCTGATAAATAACGGATTGATAATGCATTCTCACCACACTGTCATTTCGAGAGAGAAGCATCCTGGCAGAACCTCACAGAAATGAAGTGAGTGTCGAAAGGGGTTGCCGTGGGAAAGAAGAATTGGCTGTATTCTCTGGGCACCCCCCAAGTAATCTATGTCCTCCCTGCTACCCCAGGGGTCATTCTGTAACATCTCGTCGTTCAGCACTTTATCGAGCGTTTACAACACAGCAGGGCTGTGTTAATGCTGGGTAAGTGCAAGGGGACCCCCGAGCGGCTCTCAGGAAAATGGATGAGTTGGCGGCAGAGAGAAGCACTGGTCAGACTTTATGCATGGATGTGAACTTGCAGCTAGCGTAAGTGAAATGATGGAGACCCATTCTTACAGCAGGTGCCACGGGACACAGTGGTCAGGCAAGCTTTTGAAGAGGAAGTTACGCTTGAATAGAGAAGTGAGTGGGTAAGCCAGACAATGAACCCCAAAGCATTTTTATAGCAATGAGAGAAGTAGGTGCAGAGATCCAAGAGTAAAAACCAGAAGCTGTATATAACCAGGGAACTTCAAGTTGGCGGGTGGGGCGCAGTGGCGTGGTGGGGTAGCTGAGCAGGGTCTACGCAGAAGGATCCTGAATGATGTGAAGAAGTTGAGGTTTAAGCTGGGTTTGGGTGAATCATACCTGTCATCCTAGTTACTCAGGAGGCTGAGATCTGAGGATGTGGTTTGTAGCCAGCCTGGGCAGGAAAGTCTGTGAGACTCTTTTCTCCAATGAACCACCAGAAAACCAGAAGCGGTGCTGTGGCTCAAAGTGGTAGAGAGCTAGCTAGCCTTGAGGGCAAAAGTTCAGGGACAGCACCCAGGCCTTGAGTTCAAGCCCCATGACTGGCCAAAACAAAACAAAAAGCTCTGAGGTTTTAGCTGAAGAACAGTGGGAAAGCTTGGACAGATAAGAAAGAGGTACGGGTATGTTGCTGGGGAACACAGGTAAATAGAGTCCAGTGGCATTTTGAAAAGATTGCTTTGCTTATAGTGTAGATAATATAAATTCTGTCTTTGCATGATTCTGCATATGGAATCTGGGTGCTCGTGGCCCATGCCTGTAATCCTAACTTCTCAGGAGGCTGAGATCTGACTACCACAATAGAAGCCAGCCTAGGCAGGACAAGTCCATGAGACTCATCTCCAATTAATCACCCCCCCGCAAAAAAACCCAGAAGTGGAACTGTGGAACTGTGGAACTGTGGTAGAGTGCTATCCTTGAGCATTAAGAGCTCAGGCACAGTGCCCAGGTCCTGAGTTCAAGCCCCAGAACCTTCCCTTTTCTCTCCTCTCCCCGCAAAAAATACTACTTGAGGATTATTTATTGGCCTCGGGATGAAATGGAAATTCATTCACCTTGTCTTCCGGGTTATTTCTCAACGTGGTAAATGACCACAAGGAATCCTTATCTCAGAAAATTCTCACACTCACCCATTCTTAATGATGTTCCATTGGCTAAAGCCAAGCCCAGTATCACTGTGAGGAGGGTATTGTGGGAAAAAAGGCAAAGGGAAGAATTAGAATTCAGTAATACAATCAATCATGCCCCCAGGCTGACCAAAACAAAACAAAAACTCTGAGAATTTAGCTTAAGAACAATGGGAAAGCTTGGATGAGTAAGAAGGAGGAACAAAAAATACCAAGTGGTATTTTAAATCATGCTTACTAGGACAGGTGCTTTTCTCTTGATCCATGCCCCCAGGATTTTTTTTGCTGGCATTATTTTTCTTTTGAATAGAATCATACTTCTTGTGTCGGGGGAGAAACTGGATTGTGATCCTCCCATTTCAGCCTCCTACAGAGCTGGCCTGTGTGCGACCATTCTCAGACTTTTTGGCTGACATGGGGTCTTGTGAACCTTTTGTCTAGCCTGGCCTCAAACCTTGATTTTTTTCCCCAATGTCAGCATCCTGAATAGCTGGGATTGCTGGCATCAGCCATTCTTCCTGGCTGGCTTTGGGGCTTGGAGGCCTGCTTATGAAACTTTTCAACCTTGTGTGTGTGTGAGCAAGTCACTCTTTGTACATTAGTTTTCCGTATCTGTGCAGAAAAGAAAACAACAGCACCTACTGCAAATCAGGAGGATCGCCTTCATTAGGATTGCCTGAAGGAGTACCTGCCACATAATCCTTGCTTCATAAACTCCAAGTGTTATTAATGTGGCTTCATATAGCCTCACTCAAAACCAGACATGCTTTGAAATGTTAGTTATTTCCTGTTTTAGAAAGGCAATGTTGTGCCTAAATCCTCTCATACATCACATCCCTAAAGGTCTAGGACAATAGCCTGTAACCAAACTCTTGAAAACGGCACCACAAAACATGATCCTTCACCAACACAATGGGAAAATAAAATTCATCAATGCATTTAAATCAGACCAGCTCGGGTGTATGTCACTAAAATGACACCTCGTTTGTTTGTTTGCTTTTTACTTTCCTGATTGGCAGAGCGTTGGGGGATTTTAGGTTGGTGGATAAAGGAGGTTAATAGATAAAGACTGTTGTTCATTTCAAGACATAACGTGTGTGTGGCAGGCAGCCTTTCTGCCCAAGGTAGGGGTGTTGTCGTCACCTCTTAACTCCGTGAATGCCTTCTGGACCCTGCTCTGCGTATAAATTCTAGACAAGCCACCATCCCAAATATCAGCGCATTCTTTGAAGAGTGGTCGGCAATGTGTTCTCATGACATTGCCAGGCCTTGTACCCCCCTTGTTCAAATGATGCCTATTGATACCCTCATGGGGGGATTGTGTGAATGGCTTTAACTTGTGTGTCCCGTGGAACCATTCCCTGTCTCTCCTTTCATGCCCTATGACATGGACTATGGTTGGGAACACTTGGCTCTTTCCTGTGTCCCATGCTGTGTGAGACCTTATATTCATGACCTGACTTGGTGCCCACATCTCTAAGCCGTGGGACTACTACCAGGCCTATTTTATAGATAGGAAAGTGCAAACGAGAAAGACTTCATACCGTGCCAGGTGAAAAATAATAGGGAATTTAGGATGATGGTGCTGCATCGAATCTGCCCAAAGACGCTACCATGTCCAGGTGGGAACAGAGACTTCCTGTCTCAGGATTGCTTTTCAGAGAAGATATTACCTAGTGGTATTGTGTTGGGCAAAGCCAATGAATCCTTCCCATGTGACTCTTACTTCTAGGGTCTCCATGAAAACTAGAGTTGGACAGAAGCAAAAGTGGTGAAGGTAGATTTGATTTTGGGAACTCTGGGTGTGACTGGGCTCCATTAAGAATATCACAGGGACAGCAGGACTCAGGCCTAAAGGAGCCACCAGTGTGTGATTCCATCATTCCCCTATCCTCTCCCTATTCCCCTCACACATGCCCTCCACACAGACAGTCCAACAGTTACAAGAGAGCAGGAAAGACTTCCATTTTCTGAGGATGCCATCCAGGAACAAGAGGCTGGTACGATTACGTGCAGGGGAGGACTTTTTTTTTTAAAGGATAAATGTAGTTTAAGTGTGGGTTTGGTGCTGGAATCTGAGAGGGCTTGCAGTGTTTCTGTGAAGAGAAGATCAGAGTCCAGATGATGATCATCACAAAGGCACAAGAAAGCCAGAAAGCCAGGATCTAAGAGGCGCAGAAGCCAGGGCTAGTTGCCGGGCTGCCATTCTTTGAAGCAAACTCTTCTTGTGTGGGTTGTACAGTATGGCAGGGGCTAGGGCTGATCCCCTGTATCTTCCTTGGGAAAGGCCAAGAAAGGGAAAATAATTGCCTGTGATTTGGAGCAATGGAGACATCACTGCAGGAATCTCTTTAATTAAATGTTATCTCTAGCCACGGTCACCTAAGAGAAATCAGCCAGCCTCGACTGCGCTCTCTTCACACCTGCCCTTGAAGTCCCAAAGCAACTCTGGGAAGAAAAAGAGGCTTGTCTTTTGGCTTATGCCAGTGTTTTCCTGGAGCCAGGTATGAGTGCTAGAGATAGGAGCAGACGTGGAGATGGATGGTTGTAGTTTGTTGTGGGGAGGGAGAAGCAAGTTCTTGGGTCAGGATATCTCATTGCTGTTCTGGGAGTTCATATTCCAGTAAATTACGGCACACTGGTATTATTATATATGCATTATGTAATGCACATGCATGTTAGAGCACCTACTATAGCAGGTAATAGTGTAACAGGAAAAGCAAAGGCAGGCTCAAAGTCACACCATGCAAAGTGATCCTCTAAAGGAAATGTTCACATACCTACTATTGTGACATTCTTCTAGACTCTTGAGCATTCCCACAAGGAACAAATTGTGAGTGTCACAAGTTAGGGAGAGAGATAAATACAGCAGCAAGAAGTAATGGTCAGATTAAGACCTGATCCGATGGGGCAAATGCTAGCGAATTGTTTGGATACTTTACCCCCCAGCACAAGCTGCCTTGCAGCTTTACTGCCTTAAATAATAGCAGACATTTTTATTTACTATTCTGTACCTGGAGCAGAGCAGAGTGAGGAAGATATTTCTTTGATCTCTGGGGCACCAACTAAACGGATTCATCTATGGCTGACTTTCCTTCGTTCCCAAGGTTGGTGAACTTTGGGGAGGGGGGCGGGGACTACCACTGGAAACTCAGTAGTGATGGGGCAGCTCTTTCTCTTGTAAAATCTCCTCATGTCCAGTGTTGACTAGTTCCCACCACCGTGGTCCCAAGCTATCAGAAATTCAACCTAGTACATGACATCCACCCATGCTAGCCAGGCACTGGTGGCTCATGCTTATAATCTTAACTGCTCAGGAGGCTGAGATCCAAGGACTATGGTTTGACACCAGCCTGAGCAGGAAAAGTCCATAAGACCCTGATCTCCAATGAAACACCAAAGAAATTGGTAAGTGAAGCTGTGGTTCAAGTGGGGACCAGCCCTAAGCCAAAAAGCTAAGGAAAAGTATCCCAGCCCTGAGTTCAAGCCCCAGTTACTGGTGCGCGCGCACGCACACACACACACACACACACACACACACACACACACACACACACACACACACACGCGCGCACGCACGCACACACACACACACACACACACACACACACACACACACACAAGTGCAAGTTCCCAGCCCTTCACAATGGCCTACTTTAGTTATACCAGTATGTCCCATGTACTACATTCCCTGGGTCAGATGTCAGCTGAGAATCAAAGGGTAGATAAATAGACCATAGATAAATGGCCATTGCTGCCATGTTTGGAAATGCATTCTCCCACAGACCACAAAGTGTAGCTCCCTCAAGATGTCATCCGGGAACCAATGAAGAAGTTGCAGAGAAACTATATAATATGTCGTGCAACTCAACTTCTGAAGTGATTTCTGAAGTTAGGAATTTACCACGGTGTTTCTCGGGTTTCTCTAATAAATAAAACAAACGAGGAACGAAGCTTTATTCTCTAAGGGCTCCAGAAGACAACTAGAATCATGTTGTGGCTAGTTGGAACTCTGTTAACTAGTTTGAAGCCTGCAATTCTGAGGGTCCTGTCTACTCCATCTACCTTGCTCTTGTGATCTTGGTCCAGTGCTGTTACAAACTAGACCCCAGGCCTCCAGATCTTTCCAAAATGCAGAACTATGAAGAAGTTTTGAAAATGGGGTAACAAAAATGTTCTGACTCAGAGTGAGATTTTTTTAATCTTATCTAGCTAACCTCAAATGTCTCTTTGTCCATTCTGCAAGGAAATAATGAAGAGAGGAACATCCTTCCAAAGAAATCTGTATATTAAGGGTAACAGTTGCTAATTGGGATTAGATCCAAACTCTCTGCTGAGAAATTCAGAGAACTAAATTGGTGCATCTGACCTATTGTTTTTTTCCATATGCCAACTCCTGCTTCTTCTTATCCATCAAAATGCATAGGGTCTGATGCATAGAGGGACATGTGTGAAATAATTGCTCTTCAGTCAGTCCTGGGGAAATTTTATTGCATTTATTTCACCTTCTGCATGGTGAGAAGAAAGGAGAGAACAAGATCTCTTCCCTTGACCTAATCTGTCAGCTGTCAGTCCATATACAGCAAACACATTCATGATCAAAAGTACCCCATGGGGACTGGGAAATCAGACTTCCTTTTGTTGGAAGATGTTGAATGGTGCAAAGAAGAAGGGTGGAGTAGCAGTTCTCAGGCTGGCCTTGGGAAGAACATGCTGAAAATAGCCTATGGCATCTTATTGTCTTGGGTTTGCTACTCTGGCCTGCTTGTGCTTTCCCAAGTAATATTCCTGTCTCTTTCTTCATACTTTCACATTGGGATTGTTTATCATCCTTTCCCCAAGCATTCACTGAATGCTATTTTTTTATTTATTTATTTTTTTTTGTGGGTACTGAAGCTTGAACTTAGGGCCTGGGCAATGTCCCTGAGCCTCTCTGTGCCCAAGGGTAGTGCTCTACCACTTGAGCCATAGCACCACTTCTGGCTTTTGTTTTTTTGAGTAGTTTATTGGAGATAAGAGTCTCACAGATTTTCCTGCCCAGGCAGGCTTTGAACCAAAATCCTCAGATCTCAGCCTCCTGATTAGCTAGGATTACAAGTGTGAGCCACGGGCACCCAGCTTGGACACTAATTTTGTAATGTATTTTTGCTACACCACAGAAGTATAAACATAAATATGATGTGCTTCCTGCCTTCAAGAAATAATGAAAATTAGATAATAATATTCACATGCAGTATGTTTATTACCTAAGGGAAATACTGTTGTGTCTTTAGACATCGATTTTTGTTTATTATAACTTATCCTACTTCAGACCTAGGGGCCTACCATTATTTTATTGAAATGTCAGAGCAATATGACTAGATACATTTCAATTTCAATTACTAAAAAGAAATGAATAAAGCTAGGCAACTCATGTCTATAATCCTAGCTACTCAGGAGGATGAGATCTGAGAATTGTAGTTCAAAGCCAAATCCGGTCACAGGAATGTCCATGTGACTCTTATTTCCCGTTAATCACCAACAAGCCAAAAGTAGAAGTATGGTTCAAGTGGTAATACATCAGCCTTGAGTGAAAAAAACAAAAACCTCCAGTACCGGTCTCATGCACACGCACACACACACACACACACACACACACACAGAGGCTGAATTCATGAAAAGGTAGATTATGTGACTTGACTCCGGTCACACAGCCAGTAAATGAAAGAGTTTGCACAAAACATTTTCGTAACTTAAAAAAAAAAACAAACCCATCCCATTAACCTTTGTGTTGAGCTTATACGTAGCTCCCAATTTATGCATGCTTATTCACCTTGAAATTTTGAAGCAGGGCATGCACGTATAATGATGCTGTTGATATTTGGGCGAGGGGGACAGGAATTGCTACTTTAGGCGTTGAGACAATTCGCAAGGCTATTGGTCACTAATTCCCTTTTTAGCCAGGTGCAACAGGGTACATCTTATCAAAAGAAAAGCATCATCTCAGGAGCTCATGTTACTACCCAAGCATCCAAGATGCAGGTATCTCCAAACAGAGAGGACACCTATGCTTATCTCTGACTCAGTGAGAGCAATGGGGACATAAGGAAGTCATGTTGGATTTCTGAACAGATGAAAAATCACTTCCTTGATGTCATACTGACATCCTGTCCTTGCCCCCAAATTTTGGACAGATACAGCGATCTGAAACGGCATTTCTGTTTGGTTTTGACATATGGTCTCCCTAGGTAGCCCAGGCGAACATTGAACTCACAATTATCCTGCATCAGCCTTCTGACTGCTGGGATTACAGGTGTGTGCCACCATGCCCAGATTAGCAGCCTCAATCTGGAACTTCCACATTTTGTTCTTGAACCTCCTCCCATGCCAGGAGACCAAATTCTGCCCTCTGCTTGCCTTGCCCTCCTCATGCTTCTGAGAGAGGGATGTCCAAGGCTCACTCTCTCTTCCTATATCCTCTTTCTATCTTGTCTTAGCTTGAGGGTATGATGCTCTTCCCTCGTGCATGGTCGTGGTACCTGTGGCCTTGGGTGACTGGGACTAGCCCCAGCCTGTCATTGGTACAGCTAGACCTCAGACTTGCTCTTCTCGCTTTTCTGTGTTGGTTCTTTTCTGGCTTCTGAGTTTTCCATTCCTCCACAGATGAAGTATTCTCAATGATTCCTTTTTTGACACAACAGCATATATTCCCAAAGGAGGGCTGCCCATGTTTTATTCTCCAGATCATCAACAGATGATCTGGCAGGCAGAGGGCCTCTTCATTTAGCTCTGCTTCTGTGCCCTGTGCACCCCTGAGTCTGGGCAGTCTGATGGAGACTCTGAACACCTGGTGGTGGGGGGGGGCTGTGTTGGAGAGATGACCTAGAACCTACAGTGGGCAGAGTTTAATGAGTCCTATTGACAATGGGTCTGTTTGAGACAGTGGAATTAAAGAATGATCTAAAATAAGTCTCAGCTGGTCCCAATATTACTTTGGGTACTTTTCACCTGACCATGCTTCATTTTTATCTATCAAGCATTGTAGTGAGCACCTACTATGTTCCAGGCTTTAGGCTAAGTACTAGGTATACAGAAATAATTGTAGGCAAGGAGAATCTCTCTGTTCTGAAGATCTGAAGGAGGAGAGGCAGATTGATTTATTATTGATTGATTGATTGATGATTGATCCTGGGGGGGGGGGAGAGAGCCTTGCACTCCAGGCTTGCTCAGCTCTATCTACTTGTGAGAAGAGGGTAATTAGCAGAGGAGATGGGGGCACACCGGGATTGTGTGGCCCAGAGTCCTGTGTAATGGGCTCAGTAGAGGCTCTGCTTCAGACACAGAGAGACCAGGATGGCAAGAAAGGCAGAGTATGCCTGGTCCTTTTCACTTTGATGGACATACTCTGCTTCAAAGGAGTACTTAGATCTCCCAAACCACAACGTGAGCAACGCCATGGAATCTTCTAGAATCACAACCTCATGGGCCCTACCTCACACCTGAAGATTTGGAAACTCTGTAGCGTGGAGCCCAGTCAACCCTCCCAGCCATTTCCATGCTGTCTGCAGTTCACTTGCTTACACAGGGGATGTGTTGATTGCTTCTTTTAGCATTTAGAAATTCAAAGCCCAATAGAATGCGTATTTGCAAGGGGGGGAGGGGCAAGAGGAAAGCAGGAGGAAAACGAATGAAGGAAATGAGTAGAATGCAGGCAACAATGCATTGTGTATCGGACAAAATTGAGGGAAAAAATAAGGGAAGGGTGGGTAGAAGCGGCGAAGATATCAAAAGGATGACACAGATCAAGATGCATTGGATACAGGCATTGTGTTGTGAAATGGCAAATATCTCAGTACATAACCTAAAAATGAAGAAAGGGGAAGGAAGTAGAGGGGTGGGTGAGAATGTGAAAGAAGGGAGACATTGATCAAGAGATTCTGTATTCATCAGCTGCTCTGTTGAATGGCAATTCCTTTGTACAACAACCTAAAGAAAATAAAAATATATTTAAAAAATTAGAAAGTCAAACTCATTCGCTTTTTTGTTTTTATTGTTGGTCGTGGGACTTGAACTGCTCATGCTCAAGGCTAGCACTCGACCACTTTGAGCTACAGCTCCACATCCAGTTTTCTGGTGGTTCGTTGGTGATAAGAGTCTCATGGACTTTCCTGCCAGGTCTGGCTTTGAACCACAGTCTTCACATCTCAGCCTCCTGAGTAGCTAGGATGACAGGTGTGAACCACCAAGTGCCCAGCTGTTGTTTGTTTTTCAAGATAAATCCACAAGAAATGTACTCATTACCTTACTCGTGTAACTGTAACCCCTCCATACAGCATCTTTACAATAAAATAAAATTCAAAAAAAGATAAATCCTATGATATTCTTTTAAGAAAAAAGCTAACAGAACCGCTCACACTTTCTCTCTCAGAGATCAATTAATCATTATTCGGTTGGAATACATTTCTCCTTAGATCATTTACTATTTATATTACAAGGAAGTTATCACTAATTGGCCTTCGTTTTGATGGTTGATCTCATCATCCTCCCCTAGGGTCAAGCAGGAAGAGAAGGCAGAAGGGGAGGTCAAGGCACCTGACCATGGGGTGGAATTGGAGGCTTCGGGAAGGAGGGTGGCTTGGATGAGTCTCAGAGCCCTTGCTTCTGCCCTGGGGTAGGGGAATCTGAAGATGGGGAGCTAGGGAATTAGGGCTGGGGTTCCGTGGAGCTGCCTAAAAGTGAACAACCACCGAGGCTGTACCTCCCTGGGAGGATTTCTCCCTTTTGATCACTCTCAGTAGATGGGAGAGGATTGATGTCAGCTCAGAAATCAGTGCAGGGAATGAAACCTGCAAAGGGCTGTCGTAGAGAAGAGGGATTCAGCTCTCCTTGATTATGGGAGAGTGGCGAGCTCCTTCCAGAGAGAGGAATAGATGCAGGATGGGGGCATATTTGAACTGAAGCCCAGACAGAGCGCTTGTGATCATAATTAAGGAGGGGGCGGGGATTGTGTCTTATGACATGGAGGGGCTTGATTTGTGACTTATGGTTCCCCAGGCCAAGACACATGTAGGTTGGATGTCAGCAATCCTGGCCTACAGGTGTGTTCTGAGCGACTGGCATAGTGCTAGCTTGCTTATGTATTTATTTGTTTACTTATTATATTTTGATACTGGTCAGCGGGCTTGAACTCAGGCCTGGGTACTGTTCCTGAGCTTCATTTTGTTCAAGACTTTGTATTCTACCACTTGAGCCGAAGTTCCACTTGCAGCCTTTTGGGAGGGAGTGGGGAGCAGTTAACTGGAGATAAGAGTCACATAGATTTGCCTGACTGGGCTGACTCCTAACCAAGAATCCTCAGATGTCATCCTCCTGAGTAGCAAGGATTACAGACACCTGCACATGCCCAGTGTAATGCTAATATTTTGAATCCAGAATTTTCACCTGCAATCTGGATGACGGCAAGAAATAGGGGTGAATACTGGTGGTACCCAAAGGTTACTCTGACTTATCAGACAGGAACATGAAATAATACACACTGTGTATATGTGTATGTGTGTGTGAGAGAGAGACAGAGACAGACAGACAGACAGACACACACACACACACACACACACACACACACACACACACACAGAGGCGCAAAGTCCTCTTCCCAACTGCATATAAATTAAAAATCGTGTAATCTAGTATTTCAGAGTGGGAATTCAAGATCCAGATTGTCCCCCATTAGACTAGCCGCTTTATTCCTCTGAGCATTGTATAAACCATACACCTGCTTGGCTCTGAGAAGTAGTTGGATGAATGCAGGTAAAGTGTCTGCCACTCACCGTCACCCTTAATGAGGGTTCTCATTTATGTTCATTTATGTTTGCATTCTGGGGATCCCCTTTTTGCTTCCCTTGGCCTTTCAATCTTGCTCCCAGGCTGCAGCCCAAAAGTTCTTTAGAGCATTGCTTAGCAGGAGAGGAGAGTACATGAAATGACGGAAACAAGACATTTGTGTTCCTTGAGATCGGGGATTTTCTGGGATCTTAGCTATAGAGAGAATTCCATCTTAGTTAAAGAATCAAAGAGTTGCATTCATTTGTTCTTGAGTGAAAGCCCTGGTGAGTTCCCCACACAGCACTTAGGAGGGTAGAGAATCTGTGTGAATAAATACATTTTGTGTGTGTGTGTGTGTGTGTGTGTGTGTAAAAATGCTTTGAAAACCAGTTCGTGGCCCTCACAGCATGGTGGCCAACCACCCAGGCTGTATTGCTGACTGCCTTTCATCTCCCTTCCTCCCTTCCTCTTCTCAGCTGTGCCCAGGAGACATCAGGAGCCTCTCCAAGGGTTACTTTCCTCTAAAATGCTGGCAGAGGTGATGGGCAGGCTCCCGGCACTGCAGAGTGAGGCATGCACCTGTAAGGAGCCTGGTACACTGCACCTTTGTGTCCATCTTTCCTGATGGCAAAGACGGAACTTGAACTTGCCCCAACGTGAACTTGAGCTGGCCCCATCCTGGGAAGGAAGGCCTTCCTGTTTCAGTCTGAGTCCTGTTTGTGTTCCCATGCGTAGACTTTAGGAAATTGTGCCAGGCTTCGTCAGAAATAAATCTCCATCTTTCACCCTAATTCCAAAAAAGCCTGGTGTCCACAGCGTGGCCTGGCACGGTCCATCCTTGTGGACTGAATTTCTAAATGAGCAGAGAAGTATATGGAAAGTACCCTTCCATTCATCAGGAGGCCTCAGACACCAGCCCAACGCCCTTCCCCATCCCATCCCTTCAGCACTGTCGGTGGTAAGACAGGCAAAGAAACAGCCTGTAGTGTCCGACATGGTGGATTCAGAAGCCCATGGATTGTTAGGTCCCTCACTTGTCTGACCCTCAGATTCCCCTTTACAAAGTGGAAACAGGAAAACCACACTGTTGTGGGAAGGAAGCATGATTTCAGGATATGCCTGGAACATTAGGCGTTAAATAATCATTTCTCTCTCCCCCTTTCCTCTTGTTCTTCCAAAGTTAGGGGCCTCTGAATAAGTACTTTTATTCTCAAACTAGGCATTTAAATGCTTACATATAATTCTGCGCTGACCGCTATTAACTCATTCATTCATTCACTCATTTACGCTTCATTTTATTCATTCCCTAAATCATTCCTTTCACAGGACACCCTTCAAACCATCCTCATTTTACAAGCACCTTTTCTATGACAGCCCTTTAAAAAGACAAGGGTGGGGAGGAAGAAAATGAATAATGACAAATGATTTCCTTGAGGACTTTACATTCTTTTGAGCGAGAAAGTATAACACAACGTGACAGAACCATGTTATAACTGTTGCATAATTACATCATTTCTCAACTTACATGATCTGTTTTCTACTCATTAGCCTCTTCCTGTTCTCACATAACCTTCATCAGGGTATAGATATTCTTGCAAGAGGCTACTTTTTAAGTGAAATGCTCTGTCCAGGGCTGAAGTTCAAGCCAGCAAGGTTAATAGGGAGCTTTCCCTGTTTCTTGGCTCCCTAAGGGATGGGAAACAAGACAGTATAGTAAGGGAGGGGAGAAAGAGAAACCCAGTTGTTTGTCTACTCACCTGTATTTATCAATACATCTACTCATCCACCCATTGTCTACTCATTGATCCATCCATTCATCCACCATCCATATATCCATCCAGTTATCCATCCATCTGTCTACCATCTACCTAACCATTTATCCATCTACCATACCTCTATACATCTATCCATTATCCATCCATCCATTCACCTACCTAGATCCTCCATCTACCTACCCATCCATCCACTCTTCTTCCATTCCTACCATCCACTCATCTTCCATGTACCACCCATCATCCACTCATCCAATACACCTGTCTGACCACCCAACCATTCAATCGTTCACACATTCCCATCCATGCATCCTCTATCTACCCACCTAGCTTCCATCTGTCTGTCCATCTGTTCACTCATCTTTCATCTACCACCCATCATCCATCCATCTACTCACCCATCCACCCACCACTCATCCTGCATCTCCCTACTCTGCCTGACCTCTAACCTCCATCCATCCACATACCCAAACCATCTACTACCTGTTATTATAGTAGCATTTAATATTATAGTGAATGATAATTATAGCATATTAGTGTAATAGATAATATGTTATATTATTGTATTAGAATAATTAGCATATAATCATAATACTGTAGTGGATGATATAGTTAGTAACGAAGCCTCTGGAACTGGACTTCTTGATTGAAATCATGCCTCTGCTCTTTATTAGCTACGTGAGTTGCATGAAACTCGCAAATCCTTTGGTGTCATGTTTTCCTGATGTAATAAAATGAAATCCCAAAAGTTGACTGTGTTATGCAAGGATTTCTGGGTAACAGGTGGATGTACCAGCTATCTATGTACCATTGCAGGGATTGCACTGACTAACCATTGCTGTTCACTGACCCTCCCTCTAGACTTGGTGGTTTGAAAGAATACTTATGCTCTCCCACCTTCTTTGGGTCTGGAGGCCAGGCCCAGCTCCCCTGGGGTTCTTAGTCTCTCTCAAGGCCGCACAGACTGTGTGAAGTGTTACGACTTGATAGAAGTCAGTGGTTGATTTTCCTTAGGAGGGTGCCATTTGGATCTACTTCCTTGTGTTCGATCGAGTCTCAGTTGCTCCCAAGCTATTGCCTCCACTGTTCCCATCAGACAGGGGACAGCTTACAACGTGTCACTTGCTTAATAAAACTAAGCAAGCAGGAGGATTGCTGAGTAAGCACCAGTGGAGCAGATGTCTTGGTCTTTGGTGCCCTCATTTTTTTTTTGCATGTTATGTCCATCAAAGGTGAGTCATAAGATCCAGCCCACAGGCCACAGGAGTGGATCACACTGGGAGTATCAGAAAGGGGAAGGCAAATCCTAGAGAGCCTTCAGAAGCTGCCCACGGTGGTGAGAATGTCATGAGTGTTGCACGCAATGCATTCAGAAGTGTCAGGGTTGTACTTCACACGTAACTCTTAGCTGTTATTATTACTTATAGTACTATTTATGTATCTTTTTGGCAAATGTTCCTGTGCATTTCCCACTCGATCACATATGCTATTCTCGTCTCTATTGGATATCATTAGAGGGGGAAAAGGGAGCAGATGAATTATAAGCGGCTCCTTCTTCAAAGTACTCCCGCGGCTCTGGGGGAATGGCTGTTCATTTAGAATATAAAGACTACAGAGTTGAAAATGATCGTTGTACTGTCAGGAGAGAGGCCAGGTTCCAGAGCTGGAAGGCTCTGGATGTGCTCAGAGATTAGCAGTGCGCAGTTTGGCTGGAAGGCAGGACATCTGAAGGTTGGAAAATCAGGTTAGTGCCAGATTTTTTGACAGGACTTTGGAATTCATCTCCTGTGGAGGGGAGAATCCAGAAAAGGCTTTGAAGAGGACGATTCTCATAGGTGTAGACGAATGGCTAGAAGCGTGGGGACAAACGGAAGGGTCCTAAGCCATAAGTTAAAACATACCTGGTGTGTGTGTGTGTGTGTGTGTGTGTGTGTGTGTGTGTGTGTGTGTGTGTGTGTGTGTGTGTGTGTGTGTGTGTGTGTTTCTGGTTCTGGGACTTGAACTCAGGGCCCTGTGGCCTTACTTGGCTTTCTTTTTCATTTTCCAGATTGATTCTAACGCCTCTTTTTAGATTAGAGCCAATAGATGATCCACTCTTTTAACTTTTCAGGTCAAAGTTCTAGACACATCCTCCATTCCTCTCTTGTTGTTTGCTTGCAATAAAACATGGGCAGATGCTGTCATTTCTTCCTTTTCAAAATATCGAGATGACCTCTTCTCTCCATGCTAACCTCACCTGTCAGCATCATGTCTGGCTTAGAACGTTCTGTAACATCCGGGTTGGCTCCTCCTCCCATGGATGCTTTTACCCAGCAGGAAGAGCGATGTTTTGTAAATGCTCAGCATGTCTTTTTCTGTCAGATCTCTCCAAGGGCTTCTGTTCTCCCTGAGAATAAAATCCACATAGTCAACCTTCTTCAAAAAGAGGCTTTTCTTCCACCCCCCCCCCCCGCCCCCGAATAGTTACAATTTCTAAATCGTGGCATTTGACACACAATCTCTTTGATTTCTGAACCAATTGTTGAGCACTTCCTCTTTCCTTTGATTGACAGTTTACCCAAATACATCTAAACTTGGGTCATCTCTTGCATCTTAGGTGATTTATCCAAGGTAGAGATTCTTACATCTGGAATTAACTTCATGGAACAAGGAGAGAGATGGTCAATATCACCATTAGTTTAGTGTCTTTAGAGTTTTTCCCAGTTCACATTTCCACCAAGTATATCCAAGTATATAAAACAATACCCTCAACAGCAGTGAGTTTTACACATTTGCCTTATGGCAAGTAGATACCTTTTAAATGGCATTTTAAATGCTTTTTTAAATGTCAATGTCAATCCAGTGTTACTGAGTGGGAAGATGGATGAATGGATGGGTGGATGAGTGGATTGTTGGATGGAAGATGGATGGATGGATGGATTGGTGGGCAGCTGGGTAGATGGTTTGGTGGATGGAGGAAAGGTAGATGAATGAATGGATGGGTAGGTAGACTGATGAGTGGGTGAATAAATGGATTGACATATCTAAGGATATGTTGGTTTAATTTCTTTCCAACAGTCATTCACAGAGACCTGGAGAATACTTTTGGTGCTTTCTTCAGACATGTGGGGGGAGCAGCTGATGGTGGGACCCAGGATGAGTTTTTATTTAGCCATGAGATGTGCAATCAGAACATCGACATCTGTCAGGAATTCTACTTCACGAGCTTGCTACTTCCAAAGTTCTGTTTTCTACAGCGATTTCTACAGCGATCTAGGAGCAGAGTTTCCCTCTTTCCTAAGGCCAGAGTCTGAAAACTCTTTCTATGATGCAGCAGGGATAATACATGTTTCTGACTTTGCAGTCCACACAGTTAGTCCTTTGATTAATAATCACCTCTGCCCTTGCAAAAGCAGCCAGAGGCAATCCGTTACTGAAGGGATGTAATGTGTCCCAATAAACTTGACACAAAAATGTCTTACAGTTTTCTTATGTCACAAAATATACTTCTTTGGTGTTTCTTCCAACATTTAATAATGTAAAACTATTATGAATGGACTGGTAGAGCTTGGCTCATCGGCTCAAAACTGCCAGCCCTTCTCCTAGGGCTTTGAGCAGATAGAACAAAAAGATCTAGTTACCATCCATGCATATGGGTTTGACACCCACAGCTTCAGCCAGCTGCTGATTTAAAATACTTAGGGGGTGGGGAATGCATTTGGGCTAGGCACCGGTGGCTCAACCTTGTAATCTTAGCTACTCAGGAGGCTGGCTAGGAGAATCATAGTTTAAGGCCAGCCCAGATAGAAAAGCCCATGAGTCCCTATCTGTAGCCAAAAGCCAGGCTAGAGAAATGGCTCAACTGGTAGAGTGCTAGCCATGAGTTTTGTGAGTATGAGGCTGTGATTTTTCAAAGCTCCTTACTGTTAAAAAACAAAAACAAAAAAACACCCTGTGTTTGTAACTAAACATGTATGTGCTTTAAAAATTTGTCATTAATCCATAGACAATATGTTCTAAAAAGTATATATTGCTGGGTATTCTGAGTCCTCTAAAGGTGATGTAAGTATGTGTGAGTATGATGGACATTTAAGTATGATGTGTATTGGTTACATGCAAATACTATGTCATTTGATATGAGGGACTTGAGCATCTACAACGTTTGGTATTTTGGAGAGCTCTTAAAAAACATTTTTACAGTTATGATGGGAAAGACAACTGTATTTATCTATAACTTGCTAATTACTGGGCACAGATTAACTGCTTAGTATATATCGGTATGATTCTTCTTACACTAATATGATTTTGTACTATATTATTAGCATGGTTTTTTTTAAGATAAAATGAGGGCTAATTCTCACATACGTGCTGGAGCATGATTGAAATGACCTGATTGGTGCAAACAACCCTGGCACATGGTAGGAATTTAGATGTTTTGGCTTCTCTTACTCCATGTAAGTGTGGGTAATATATCTCCCATGTCATATCTTGCCACTCACTGTGAATTCTCTTCCCCAAGTTCACTGAAGCCCTCCCAAGCTCTTTGAACACACCGTTTCCTCTTTCACCTTTAAATTCTCATCACATTCTCTTAATTCTTTGAAACGTGATGTGACTCGTTTTTCCCCCTCAACACGGAAAACAATGAATAATACAGAACTCTAAAACCTACCAGCCTTTACACATCCTTCCAATCCAAAGTTTCTTTCCTTTTAAATAGTTTCCACTAGAGAAGCACATCCAAGTTTTCTGAGCCTGCCCTTGGATGATTTTGAAATCCCCCCACCCCCCCAAAAAAATAACAGTTTGCCATTAACATTAGAGCAAGACACAGTTAATACCATAGCAAGCGTCAGACTTCATGAATTCAAATGGACAGTCCCATGACAGAAACTGTTAAGATTCAAACTTTTTCATGGGGAGAAAAAAGTGGGGTTCCTGGTGCATCTGGGTGGGTGGCATATGTTGTGTCCATTGGAACCATGTGCTGATTGCTGCCCCCCGGGGCCTGGAGTCCTCGGCCAGCGATTGTTCTTGATCAGGGAGTTATGATGGCAAAAAATCAAGGCTTTGGTGAGAGGATGTCCCCACCATGTCCTTCACTTGTCCCCTCCAGTGAGCGCCTTAAGAAATTTGTGAGCATCTGTTGCATCTGCAGCATGATCACGAATATCTTCTATACTTGGATGGGGAGGATGCCAGTGAGTCTGCTTCTCGTGTGTCTGACACACGAGAAGCTCAAACCTGGTAGCTCATAGCCACTGCACACAGCCAGAGTGGCTGTGAATTTAAGCATGTTGCAATGCGGTTCCAAGGCCCCATACACAACCTTCTCCCAGACTCAGAGATTCCAAGGATTAGAAGAAAGGACAGAGGAATTTTTCCAGAGCAAAGGTCAGTCACCTTTTGTGTGTAAAGAGCTCAAAAGAAAACATCTTATGCTTGACAGGACATTTCAGCCCCTCTTGTAATGATTCAGCATTCCCACAGCTGTGTACAAAAGCCTCGGGCAACACTGAATGGTCACGATCACGTGACTACAGCGCTGTATTACAAAGACAGATGTCCAGAGAATTTGGCCTGCGGCGGTGTAGCTTGCCGATCGCGTACTCCACTCCACGTGGATTAGGATGTGGTGACCAAAGTCCAGAACTTAACTTGCCTAACGCCGTTCGCATTTCCTGGCTTTCCATGATGCAGTGGGTAATCTTGAGCGAATGGACTTCCATTTCTTGTATTATTATCATCACCATTGTTGTTGTTGTCGTTAAATGGTTGTACAAAGGGGTTACAATTCTGTAAGTCAGGTTATGCATGCAATGCCTCTTAATCGTGTTCTCTACTCTTTTCCTCCCTCCCATCAAGTTACATAGCTCAACCTGAATGTCTTTTCCTGAGAATGAGACTAAGAGTGACTCTCCACTGCTCTTGATGAGTATTGTTGCCTGGATTCTGATGGACACAGCCCCTGCCCCCAGTCTTACCTTGTCTCTATGTTTTGCATGGTGGACTGGCTAAGAATC
The DNA here is from genome assembly GCF_024711535.1 of Dipodomys merriami. Taxonomy (NCBI): domain Eukaryota; kingdom Metazoa; phylum Chordata; class Mammalia; order Rodentia; family Heteromyidae; genus Dipodomys; species Dipodomys merriami. Next base: position 3,401,382 of record NW_027206202.1, on the reverse strand, counting down.
AGAAACAGAAAATGCAAGTCATCTCTGTCACCTCAAAGAATTAGCTAAGCCCAGGATGGAGCGGTACGAGGAAGAATGCCAAGATGTCAGTGCATCAGAATAAGAGATGCGCATCACCCTTCTTAATCTTACACCAGCCCTCAGCACTCTTCCTCAGGCTGGACTATTTATCACATACAGTGCAACATAGTAGTGTGAATATCCCAGCATCCCTCAGAAACCCTGGGAATATCCCAGCATTCCCCCAACAGCCCTGAGAATATCCCAGCATTCCCCAGCAGCACTAAGAATATCCTAGCTAAGCTCATCGTGGGGTTATGACAGGAAGCATTCATATCTTACCCTAGACTGAAACCCTAGTGGACAGAAACAGGAAGTATGCTTTCCCATCCATTAGATTCCCAGCCTGGTACATGGTTGGCACCCAGCAAAGACTTGTTAAGTGAACTACCTGATCTCAGAAGCTCAGGTCTATACTGACAGAGTGGGAATGGCAATTATAGCCCATTCTGTGAAAACTAAGTGGACATCTCACCATGGCTGTGATGCCTAGCTGGTGGTCAGCAAATGGCCTCTGGTATGAAGCCTTGTCAGCAGCTGCAGGTATGCTTCATGAGGAATTTAGGAGATTGTGCAAGAGTGTGCAGCCTCATGTGTGTGATACTTACATGTGCACACATACGCATAGGGTTTCTATCCATGTATCAATAACTCTTGCTTATGTTTACACATCCCACATTCCAGGAATCTCCAGTACAGTCCAGAGCATCTAGCTTAGGTGAGATACATTGGAGGCTTGGGGGGGGGGGATTCTGGGATATTTCCAGGATTGAATGAGGGATGCTGGGATATTCCCAGGGCTGCTGAGGGATGCTTGGCTATTCTCAGGGACGCTGAGAAATGTTGGGATAGTCTCAGAACTTCCATGGGATGCTTGGATATTCCCAGGGCTTCTGAGGGATGCTGGGATATTTCCAGGGTTTCTTGGGAATGCTAGAGTATTCGTAGGACCACTAGAGGGATGCTGGGATATTCCCAGGGTTTCTGGGGGATGCTGGGATATTCCCAAGGATGATGGAATATTTCCAGGGATTCTGGGGGATGTTGGAATATTCATAGAACTGCTGGGGGATTCTGGGATATTCCTAGGGATGCTGCAGGATGCTGAGATATTTTCTTTTTTTTTTTTTTTTTTTTTGGGTCGTGAGGCCTGAACCCTGGGCCTGGGCACTGTCCCTCAGCTCAAGGCTAGCGCTCTACCACTTGAGCCACAGCACCACTTCCGGCTTTCTTCTTTTTGCTTATGTGGTGCTGAGGAATCAAACCCAGGGCCTTAGGCGTGCAAGGCAAGCGCTCTACCACTGAGCCACCTTCCCTGCCCCTGCTGAGATATTTTCAAAGGCTGCTGAGGGATGCTGGGATATTCCCAGGGCTGCTGGGGGATGTTAAGACACAGGAGACTGCTGATGATCTGGAGGCACACTGCTACAGATTTGCAGGAGATACATTTATGAGTCCATTTCCTCATGTTCCTTGTTCTTCACTCCCTCCCCTTCCCCAGCCGAGGTCTGAATTCTTGGTGTTCTCCTCATTTACTTTTTGACAAATTGCCAACATGGTGACTTTCAAATGCCCCAGTAATTGTCCAGTGTCCATTAGACACTTAGAGTTAAACCCTGCAAGCTTGTCTACAAGCCTGTCTTCACATTAATGTTCTAGTCAGGAAACTGCCTCTTGTTCAGCCACTATTTATTGAGCACTAGCTGGGTGGCAGGCACTGTTCTGGGGATCCAGGGAGACAGGAGGGCAGAAAGCAGATTTTTTTAAATCCCTGATGCTTTCATCCCAGGGAAGGGCACAGCGGATGTCACAGGAGCAAGTAAGTAAATACATTCTTGTTGCATGATGGTACGTGCTAGAATGAATAGGAATGAGGAATATGGGTTGGAAGTGAGGCTGTTACACAAGCCCTACCTTCTTCAGTCTCTCCGCATGACTTTCTACCTTGATCCACCTGCACCCCAGTCCCCATTTTACGTTTCTAAGAGTATATCCAGGCTTCAAAGGGGACAAGTCCCACTCAGAGCTATGTATAAACTTAGCTTTACATCACCTACACAGGGAAAATACCAACTCCCACATCCTAGGGTGTTGTGAATGAAGGCCCTAGAATAAATCTTGATTAGTCATTTCACTTATTGAAACTTCCTTCCTTCCTTCCTTCCTTCCTTCCTTCCTTCCTTCCTTCCTTCCTTCCTTCCTTCCTTCCTTCCTTCTTTCCTTCCTTCCTTCCTTTCTTTCCAGATCTGGGGGCTTGAACTCTGGGCCTGGGCACTGTCCCTCAGCTCTTCAGCTCAAGGCTAGCACTCTACCACTTGAGCCACAGCGCCACTTCCGACTTTTTCTGCTTATATGGTGCTGAGGAATTGAACCCAGGGCCTCATGCATGCAAGGCAAGCACTCTACCACTGAACCACCTTCCCAGCCCCTGAATCTTCAAAAAAAATAATTGAGTTCTGAGTTTTGTGAGAGCCAGCGTTTGAACTCAGGGCTGCACCAATCCTCAGATGGCTCTACCACTTGAGCCATGCCTTCAGATCAGCTTTTTGCTGATTAATTGGAGATGAAATCTAGTGGACTTTTTTTGCCTAGACTGGCTTCAAACCACAATCCCCTGAATCTTGGCCTTCTGAATAGCTAGGATTACAGGTATGAGCGACCACTGCCTGGATTCCTTTTTTATATGTTTCCATCAGCAGTGTACCTCATCTCTCTGGGGTAATCATTCTCTCTGGGCACCTCAAAACATCCTTTTGCTATTTTCCTGGACACAGTCAACCTCTGTGTGTTGTCATTTCTGGTAGATAACTCAGTCCCTGGAGGCTATAAACTCTGTCTCACTCAGCTCTGATTACCCAGTCTGTAGCACAGCCTTGTACACTCATCTTTAAGGCTCTGACAGTCTGTTGAATTAATGAATGAATGAAAGTGCAAAGTGTCTGCCAGGTAGTACACAGAATTCACTGGCTTGTGAATTAGGTTGCTTTAAAATCCAGAGGAACAGACACACACAGGTGATCTTTCCTGGGATAGAAGTACATTAAAGGAGGAGCTGAAGCGTGGTATGGGGGCTGGGCTGCGGGGAAGAGGGAGATACATGGCTTCTTTGTCTTCAGTCCTGTAGTGATTCTGTGTCTCAGGGGGACACACAGTATGTTTCAGAGAGAAGAGAAATCACAGCTAGACTTCCTCCCACCATAGCCATGGGTAACAAGTGAAATCTGATAACCCAACGCTCAACCTGGCATTTGAGATGGAGTCTCTGGGTCCTACTTACGTTAGGAGGTAACTATCTCCATTGACATAGAGCATAGTGATTCAGGGTGTTGGAGAATCTACCCATTACCAGTGCCAGGATACCATGACTTGAAATAATGTGAAGATCCCCAAAATGTTAGGAGGCGGTTGGTATTGTGAAGAGGAAAATGGGGACAGGTGCCACCCACCATTACAGGGCTGGCTGGCTGTAGCACTTTGTTAGGCAGGATGGTGGTTCCAAAAAAAGTGGTGGAATGTAAAATGTGTTCCAGAGAAAAGAAGTCATTTGCTTCCAGTTTCCAACTTGATCATGGCAGAGGGCCTAGCCTGTGTGGGAAGCAGGTTCTCTTTGAAGTTCTTTTTTGCCCATTAGTTTCCGTAATGCAACCCAGTCCCTGACTGTCTCCTGTCTTATTCTTTGTGTCAGCTTTTTTTTCTTCTTTTCTAGATCTGAGGGTTGCGGTTCAAAGCCAACCTGAGCAGGAAAGTCCATGAGACTCTTATCTCCAATAAATTACTCAGAAAACTGGAAGCGGCAATGTGGCTCACGTGGCCTGAGATGAGCCCTACTTACCTTGTGCAAGAGTTTCTTAGAGTTTCAGTCTTGGACCTTGCTTGAGGTCAAATCCTGGCTTGGTCCTACAATCTGTGTGTGATTTGAGATGAGTTTCTCAGCCTCTCTGGTCTTCACGACTTAGATAGATAGATAGATAGATAGATAGATAGATAGATAGATAGATAGATAATAGAGATAGATGGTAGAGATAAATGGATACTAGATATTTATGGTAGAGAGAGACAGATAATAGATAATTGATATAAAAGATAGATAGCTAATAGTTACTTGGTAGAGATAGATGATAGATAATAGATATAGATGATAGAGATAAAGGATAGATAATTGATAGATTATAGATTAGATGGATAAACAGTTGGAGGATAGATAGATTGATAGATTGTTTCAATCTCCAATACCACGAAAAATAAACTAACACAAGTAAAACAGCCTGGGTAGTAAACCTCACCTCATTCATCCTCAATCTGCAAGTAGGGAAGCCGGATGGAGAATAGTTCACCAAACGAGACATCTCAAATGCCCAACCAGAGCATGTGTCCATAGAACTCATGGAGCCCCAGGTCCGGGGAGGGAGATGGAAATTAATCAGACGATGAACCTGTAACACACACCAGCCTTGTAAAAGGTGTTTGGAAGAGATCTACGAGGCTGTGGCGAGTCTCTTACAAGCCATTTAACCCGAGCAGGGCTGCAGTCAGTGAATGACCTGGAAAACCAAGAGTTTAATCCCAAAGTCAGACACAGAATTAAGCAGTGAAAAAGGCAGGGTGAAGAAGTGCTGTGCTATGCTTTCAGGGAGCCGGAAGGGTGGACATCTATCTGGAGGGAGGGAATGAAGATTGTGGAGGACCCCAAAGATGGACGGACAAACTGATAGAGAAAGTGTTGTAATCCCAGAGCAGTGGGCCTGGGTCTCCATCATTTACCTCAAAGAGAACTGACTAAACATTTACCTCAAAGAAAACTGGCCAGTGTTGGAGGAATTAGCATTGGGGGCCATACTGACGTGTGGAAGAGAGAGAAGAGTAGTGTTGGCCAACGCTTTTTGGATGGGGAATCAGACTTCCCGGATGGTTTGTTGAGTGCACTTGTACGTGGCAGTTCCCAGAACTGGAGGCGGATCCCAGATCTAACTGCAATGGCAAAGGGGTGGGGAGACCAGGTATTTGACTCTGAACCTTGGATCCTTCACCTATAGACCATAATTCTTACCTCACAGGGCATCTTAATTTGAGTTGTCCTAGAAGCTGAACCTGGAACTAAAGCAAATCAAACACTGTAATGTGATTCCAGGAAGCATTGCTGGAAAGTGGGTAAGTTACCCCTGTGGGCTATTATTTGGTGTCAAATAACATTTTTGGACAGTCCTAGAGCTTGAACTCTGGGTCTGGACATTGTCCCTAAGCTTCTTTGTGCTCAAGGCTAGTGCTTTAGCTCTTGAGCCACAGCACCACTTCCAGCTTTATTTGAGTAGGTAATTGGAGATAAAAGTAATTGGAGATAAAAGTCTCATGGACTTTCCTGCCCAGGCTGGCTTTGAACCATGATTCTTGGATCTTGGCCTCCTGAGTAGCTAGGATGACAGGCATGAGCCACTGGTGTCTGGTTTAAACTACTTCCATTGATGCAATTTATGTCTATAAGACATACCTGCCTTATTTAGAATGAGAAAATTTACAAAAAATAGATACTGCTTCTTCTGTCAAAGATAGCATCGAGCAAGATAATAGATGTGGTCAAGTCTATTTAACAGGGTGGTAAATGGTAGATATTAATCCTTGCATCTGTGCATCAATCATTTACCAACAATTAGACTTTTAAACCATTATGTGGTTCACTTGCTAAGAGGTAAGTGTTCAGGAGGAAAAGCCAAGAAAACATCCAGACTTTTAATCACATCTTTTTTAGACTTAGCATACATCTTCCCACCTTGCAGGGCACGTACACTGATTTACGCTTCCCCTTCTCCAAGATCTGTTTTAAGAATGTAACAGTAGGGAAATTTGTTGACTAAGTGGCTTCTCCACACAACGAATGGGCCTGTATTCTTCACACAGTAAGAAATTACATCTTCCAGAATATTGTTTTATAGGAACAAGAACCAATTTATCAGTCAAACACTAAAAGCTGAACTGGGGATGTGGTTCTGGTGGTAGAAGACTGGCCACACAGTGGCCTCAGACCACCATCCTTCTATTTCAGCCTCCCATGTGGCTAAGGGTGACAGGCAGGTACCAGAATTGTTTGTTGAGATGGAGTCTCTAAATTTTTGCTTGGGCTGGGCTTGAACTGGGATCCTCCTAACACCGCTCCTCCTCCTGCCTAATTGAGATGACAGATGTGAGCTATAGCATACCACCTGTGAGGCTCCTCCGATTCTACCTTCCCAGTATTCTGCTGAGAATGCAGTATTCCCTGACCCGCACACCCTCCACTCCTCAGCCTCCCTCTACTGTGGGTTCTTTTTCTCAATAACAATCTCTACCTGATGCAACTTACAGCATACTTTATCTCCTACTGCTTAGCCCTTCATTCCACAGGAACAGCGTGTTTCTTTCTTAATTACTTCCAGAAGCAAGATGGAAAGCTGGCATTACGCAAGGATGAATAAATAACTGTAATATCCACGACACCTCGATGAGTTTATTCTTAACCCCACTCCACAAGTGACAAGACTGAGATGACGGCCAGGGGATGTGTTGAGTTAAATCTCACCCCACTCCTAAAATAGAAGTACCCAGAAGGGGGACCAGAGCCCACACAATCTTGTTTTCAGGACCTGTGATTGGGACCAAACAGCAAAATTTAGCAGCATCCCGCCTCTCCTCAACATGACTATTTTTGCTCCTCCTGCCCTGAAAAGTCTTAAGCCTTGACACTGATATTTCCAGATGGAATTATAATGGCATCATGTGCTAGTGGCTCACACCTGTAACCCTAGCTGCTCAGGAGACTGAGATCAGAGGTTCGAGGCTTGAAGCCAGCCTGGGGAAGCCAAATCTAAGAGATTTCCTTATCTTGAGTTAACCAGCAAAAAGCTGAAAGTGGAGTTCTCACTCAAGTAGTAGAGCATCAGTCTTGAGTAGAAAAAAAGTCAATAGAGAGCATGAAGCCATGAGTTCAAATCCCAGGACCAGCAAGCACATGAACACACACACACACACACATACACACACACACACACACACACACAGAGTTCAATAGCTGAGACCATCTGGCATCCTGTGATGGCACAGGATTATCTTTAAGTAGTTGAACAAAAGTGTTTCCACTTAACATGTCTGTTTGTGAAGACAATGGATCTCGGTCAATGTCACCCCTTCCCCTATCTCTCCCAACCCTACTCATCTCCTCAAGTTCCCTAGTCCATCTTCACATTCCTCATTGAATATTATGATTGCCCTTTCTCCACCTTCCCTCTCTCCACCTCATCTCCCCCCCCCCACCTCAAGTTTTGTCTCCCCGGTATTCATCTTGTTAGATTGTAAGTTGGTTTTGCGAAGGTCATGCACCATTAGAGTCCTCCTCTGCATAGCTCACATGTTTGTGTTTGCTGATTTTTATGGAGGAGAGAGTGGGCTGGCAGGGGATCAACTTTGCCACCTTCAAACAGAGAAAACTCCTCTCTAGGTCATGCTGGGTGGAACTCTTGATCCTCAACCGTTCATGGACCGGTGCTAAGCTTTGCTTAGGAGATCCAGGCCAGGATTTTCGCATGGTAGTTTGTTTTGCCTGCATCTTGGGCTTGGGAATTACATCTCATTAACATGGAAGCATCAGCCATCTATCATGGATCAGAAACAGGTTGTTAATAGGTCTACTTAAAGCACCCCGCCGGCTGGCAGGGCCAGGATTACAAATTGATGGATGCTTGGGTACCCACACTTGCACTGGCAGCCTATTAAAACAATACCGCTAATAGTTTTTTTTTCTTCTTTACTAATATTTATTGAGCTAGTTTTCTCTGTGTTTGTAAGTACTTGACTCTCCTGGCAGCCCTAAGAAAATAAAAGACAATTCCCATATTACCGATGGATATGATGAATTCCAAAATAATTCGACAGCTGGCTGATGTTCACACGATCTGAAAGGGGCTGAAGCGGCAAGAATTCCTCCCGAATCCTTCCGAATGTCACCAAGTATCAGACGGGGTCAGTGCCCAGTGGCGGGGCTGACTTCCCAGAGCCCTCCCTCCCCGCCCCTGAACCCTGGGAGGTTGTAAGAGACACCTAAGACTCCACAAGATGGAGTTTTAACCCATGTCTCCACACAGCTCCAGCGGACCCACACAGGCCAGGCTGCTGGCGAAGTCATCTCAGTCCACCTGCACGCCTGTCACTGTCGTGAGCTGAGTGGTGGCAGCTGGGCCCGCTCACATCCGATTAACCTTGTCTGTTGGAATGACACCTGGCTGTGCCGAAGCCCTGCTTTCTGTAATTAGGAATGTAAACAACTCCAGCTTCCTCCCCTCAGAGCTGGACCGGTGCCCATCCACAGCTCCTCCTCGCTCTCTGCCTCCATACTGAACATCCCAAAAGACACACACACACACACACACACACACACACACACACACACACACGTGCAGCTAGTGCCGGGTGGGGGGATTGTGGGTGCCATTTCATCTGGAGTTCAGCAGTTCCTCTTGACCAATTGCCTACCTTGAGTGTAAAGTTGTGTACAGTATGACCTTATATAAATTCTTGGTTGACCTCACAGAAGTTGTTGGTGTCTATTCCGTGGGTATTGGCATGGCCCTTTGGATGAATTGTACCCATCACTTAAGGTGACGTAGCAAAGGAGTCCCTGAAGTTGATTTTCTCTTTTGCTTGTCTTGGTAAACAGGTAAACTGAGGCATGGCACTTCAATGTTTTCGGGGTTTTTTTTTTGGTCGGTTGTGGGGCCTGAACTCTGGGCCTGGGCGTTGTCCCTCAGCTCTTCAGCTCAAGGCCAGCGCTCTACTACTTGAGACACAGCACCACTTCGGGCTTTTTTTGCTTATGTGGTGCTGAGGAATTGAACCCAGGGCCTCATGCATGCAAGGCAAGCGCTCTACCACTGAGCCACCTTCCCAGCCCCCCACTTCAATGTTTTTAAAAGAATATATGAGAGAGAGTAAGTAGTGGATTTCCAACAGTGGTTTAGGACTCCATAGGGAAATAGCAAGGGAAGACTTTTTATAAGAGGAACACAATGGTAAAGCAAAGCAGAGCAAATATTTACATGGATTAGTAATATAATCGATTTATTTGATCAATTCTGCTGGAAACTGCTACTCATGTACATTAGTTGAGAGCTACTGACTAGCCAGACTGAAGTTTAACTTTCTTTTTCCTTCCTCCAGTACAGACATCAGCTATAGTTCGAGCTCTGTTTCCCTCGTGTTTGCAAAATGTTTATAGTCAGTTATGAGGGCCAGAGGCAGTGTCTTCCCAGGGCCCCTCTAATCTCTGGTTTTAGTCATCCCAAGGGAGTTCCTGATGCTCTACAATTAGGGCTTATTTTTGACCAATTTGTAATGATATGAACCCACCACTGCAGCATCATATTTTTAAAAAATAAATAACAACCCACTCCTGCTTGGTAGGGTGATACATGCCTGTAGTCCCAGCTAGGGAAAGAGAGACAGGAAGATCATTTGAGTTTAAGAGTTGAACTGTCCGGGTGGTGTAGTGGAAGGGCAGTTCAAACACAGTGAGACAGAGAAAGAGAAGAATGAGGAAGGAAAAGGAAGAGGAAGAGAGAGAGAAAAGGAGTATGAGAAAGAGCAGGAGGAGGGGGAAGGGAGAAGAGAAGAAAGGAAGAAAGGGAGGGAGGAAGGAAAGAAGAAAAGAAAGAAGGAGGGAGAGAGGAAGGGAGGAAGGCAGGCAGGCAGGCAGGCTTACTCATCCAAATCCCACATGGTCCATCTACCACATGTTCATCCCTCTCGGTGCCCTAGTTCTGAGTAACTTCTGCTCTTCTGCGTCAATTGCCTTGTACAGGACGAACCACAAGTAGTCAGAAGCTTTTCTCACCTGATAGTTGGCATTTAAGGTTCCTGCCATGTCTTTTTATGACCTTGATGGCTTACCTCTTCTCTGCACTGAATTGTGCTCCATTGTCTGGATGCCCAGATCCTGGTTGCTTCCAAGTTAATTCCGAATAAAGCTGAGAAAAGATCCATAAGCTGTGTGTGTGTGTGTGTGTGTGTGTGTGTGTGTGTGTGTGTGTGTGTGTGTGTGTGCACAAAAAATTGGGATAACTGTCAAGGAATGTGCTTGCTGGTGGGTTTAATGGCAGCACTGTGGCTACCCCATGTGAATTCCCGCCAGCAGTAAGTGAGCATTCCTGTTGCTCCTCATGCTTGCTAGCATTTGATGATGTCAGTGTTTGTCATGGGATCATTTTGCATCTGCCCCAAACTCACACATAGGACTGGTATGAAAAGCCAGGGCACATCACCTGTGGGGGAGTGGTCATATCTGAGTAGGCGCCAGGCACAGCTCTAAGGACTTGGGTTGAGTCTCACTCTCATGGAGGAGCTATTATGGGCTCCATTTTACCATAAAGCAGTAGGTCATGGTAAGATGGGGAATGACTCAGGTGGTTTCAAATACAAATGTACCTGACCAGGGCCCTTAACTCTGTGCTGTACACATTCTCCTAGATAATAGGTGCTCAATGAAAAAAAAATCCAATCACATCCTTCTACCCAGGCACACACAACAGTCCGGCACCATTTATTTCAGCGAAGGTATCCACTACAGTGCATTGTCTCTACCAAGTGGTCTGACTCCTAACAGTTTACCATTGGGTTTTTGTCTTATTTTTATTTCTTGCCAGAACAGTGTGATAGACGTTCTCCCATTCCTGTTACAGAATGTGCTTGAGGTGATCAGCTCACAAGGCGAAAAGGTTTACTTTGGCTTATGGTTTTAGAAGGTTTGGGCTAGTGACAGGACAGCCTATTGAGACAGGCACATCAGGCAGAGCAAGGAGAGAATGAGGAGCAGCTGGGACCCACAATCCTGGAGTAGCTAAGACAAACAAGCCCCCTTGAAATGGAGCACCATCTGGAGGTCGGATCTTTAACACATCGACTGTCAGGGATTGTCCAGCATCTAAACTAGAGCAAAGATCCCAAGGCTTGGCAATGTATGCAAGGCGAACACTTCACCACTGAGCCACCTTCCCAGCCTCCAAGGCTTGGGACTCATGACTCTGCCCAACTGGGAAGTCAGTCATCTCATGGGTGTACTTTTTTGGTAGGGAGAGGGACTCACAGCCCCTACTAGTGACTGTATCAGCCCCTGGTGAATACTGGAAGGACTTAAAAGTGTATGCAGAAAGCTCAAACACAAGGGAGACAGACTCCCCTTCTCTGACCAATCCAGTCTTACAAGAGGGAGAAGTTTCAGACTTCCAGAGGAAGGACATCCATCATCCTTTCCTGGTAGCTGGTCCCCATTACCCAACAACCTCTCCCAACATGAAAGAATTGAGCATCCATGTGATTGTCACTACAAACAAACCAGATGCAGCCCTCCTTGCTGCTTTCCTTGCAGATCTCTGCAGGGAATACAGAAATCCAGAGCATCCCTGGGGCTCATTTCCGACTCAGTATTCGGGGCCAGCATTTCAGCATCAATAACATTGATACCACCTAATTTAAACCCACTGAACCAGCAAGCTTTGGCTGCGGATGTGTTTATGGGCAGGATACTAAGTAGATATTTTAACTAAGTGGAACATTTCTTGCTTCAATTAATGCAAAAAGGTAGCAACTCGAAGGAAATATTAGGAGCATTAAGTTTTATACCGGCGCCATTTATTATATATGATGTTTTAACACTTTTAATCGCTTTATTTCGGTGTTGACAGCCACTGAGAGAAACAGATCTTCCCACTGGTGATTGCGACCTAGATGTTTCTGTCAAGCTCAGACAGATTAGCCTTAACCCCTGAGTTGTCATGGCTCTCCCCTCCCTGCTGGTGAAATAGTGAGGATTTTTATTAGCTTTATTAACTGCAATCAGGGAGATCAAGTTAATGATTGGCAAAAAATGGCTCTGTTAAGAAACATCTCATAGGCCGCGCGACATAGAGAGAATGAATATTTCCGGAATACCCACTGTGGCTCTCTTGATTCCAGGCCATCTCCAAGACAGCTCTGAAGCTGTCATTTCTCTCAGGAAGAAAGAGGGAAGGGCCAGGTGCTGGTGGCTCATGCCTGTAATCCTTCCCACTCAAGAGGCTGAGATCTGAGGTTCATCGTTCAAAGCCAGCCCAGGCAGGAAAGTTCCAAGACTCTTATCTTCAATTAAGTAACAAAATGGAATGCCAGGGGCTGGGAAGGTGGCTCAGTGGTAGAGCACTTGCCTTGCATGCCTGAAGCCCTGGGTTCGATTCCTCAGCACCACATAAGCAAAAAGAAAAAAGCCGGAAGTGGCGCTGTGGCTCAAGTGGTAGAGCGCTAGCCTTGAGCTGAAGAGCTGAGGGACAGTGCCCAGGCCCAGAGCTTAGGCCCCACAACCGGACCCCCCCACACACACAGATAGGGAGCTGTGGCTCAAGTGGTACAGCACCCGCGTCGAGCAAACAAACTCAGGGTCAGTGCTCAGACCCTGAGTTCAAGTCCCAGGACTGGCACACAAAAAGAAAAAGGAAGAAGAAAGGGTTGGGAAGGGCTTATTAGCAGGTGCACTGTGGTTAGACGCGGCCTCTGTCGGTGAGCACTCTAGGAGAGCCAATCCCTGCCTGTGGAGTTCCTTACTTGACTGGATATTCATGACTATCTTCTGATTCTTATTGTTGTGGGTGCCATATGGGCTGGAATCAGGGAGGAGAGGGGGTGGTTTGGAAACCTGGCAATCATGTGACGTGGATGCGTGTCTTCAGCTGAGGTGGCTGTCCGCAGGCAGGGAGGTCTAAGATCACACCTGGATAATGACCAAGTAAATGGAGGAGGTGGAAGAGTAATCCGGGGAGAGGAAATGGTATATTCCAAGCCATGGAAGCAGAAGAGATCGCCTACCTCTCCCAGGGGTGGTTGCTTCTAGGATGACACAGAATGAACCATTGAATCCAGGGTTATCTGACATTTTTCTAATGACTCAACACAGAAGGAAATCTAGGATGTTCTTTAGTACATAATCAAAATAGGAAATCTTTAAAGAAAGCATCCGGGTTGTTTGAAGGATGCTGGGAGCTCCTTCCTAAGGTCACCCTGGGCTGACAGATACCCCCGAGGTCTCTTGGGTAGAGCCAGCATCTCCGTGGGGCTTTGCGGTGAGGAGTGTAAACCCTTCTTAACTTCCTTCCGTCTCTTAGTTGTTGTTGTTGTTGGTTTTCTTGGTTATTCTTTTTTGTCATTTGTGGGGCTTGAACTTGGGACCTGGGCACTCTGGCTGAGTTATTTTGCTCAAGGCTAGAATTCTACTACTGTGAGCCACAGCACCACTTCTGGTTTTCTGGTGGCTTATTGGAGATAAGAGTCTCACGGACGTTCCTGCCCAAGCTGGCTTCGAACCTTGATCCTCAGATCTTAGCCTCCTGAGTAGCTAGGATTATAGACGTGAGTCACTGGTGTTCGGCTTCCTCTTTTTATTCCAAGGGAACCAATTCCATTATGACCCTCCAACCCTCAGAACTTTAACCTAAACCTACCACTTTTCCAAAGACCTCTTCGTGTTGAAAATGAAGTCTTGCCCACTCTGCACACTGGGATTTCAGCCATATTGTTCAGTACAAACCCAAGAATGGTAGCTCTGGCTGCTGGTGAGACATTTTAGCTGAAGCAACACAGAAAGGTACCAATACAACATGGCCAAAAAGTCCTGGGAGGTGAAGGCTTCAGGCATGGCATGAGCCAGGTACGTAGCTGACATCATCATTTTTTTTTCTTTTTTCTTTTGTCAGTCATGGGGCTTGAACTCTGGGCTTGGGCGCTGTCCCTGCGCTCTTCAGCTCTAGGTGAGCGCTCTACCACTTGAGCCACGGTGCCACTTCTGGTTTTCTAGTGGTTAATTGGAGATAAGAGTCTTGTGGACTTTTCTGCCCAGGCTGGCTTTGAACCGTGATCCTCAGATCTCAGCTTCCTGAGTAGCTAGGATGACAGGCGTGAGCCACTGGCACCCAGCTTCACTTTTCTTTCTGTCTCAGCTATGGTTCAATTTACAGCTATGCTTTCCCTCATTCTCATGAAAGATCTCGCTATAGTGACAAAAAGACCTCTCCCTCATAGACCTGAACATGCATGCTCCTCCTAACTCAAATCCACAGCAAGCACAGGATGGCTCAATGTGGGATAGGTGCTCCTTGCTCGTGGTCTTGGGACTTACAGGAGGGAAGGAGAAAGACAAGACTGTTATTGGTCAGCTGTGGTCTCTGATGCTACCCCTTGGATCTCTGCAAATTCTGCCACTCGGTGACCACGAAGGAACTGAACCACATTAGTAGGAATTTCAGGGACTAAGCATTAGGCAGGCAAATAGCTTCTACAAAGGTTGGCTCTAAGCCAGGCACTAGTGGCTCACACCTGCAATCCTATCTACCCAGGAGGCTAAGATCTGAAGATCACAGTTCAAAGCCAGCCCAGGCCGGAAAGTCCATGCGACTCATATCTCCAATAAACTACCAGAAAAATGGAAGCGGCACCTGGCTCAAGTAGTAGAGCGCAATCCTTGAGCTGAAGAGCTGAGGGACAGCGCCCATGCCCAGTGTTCAAACCCCACAGCCGACCCCCCCCCCAAAAAAAAAAGTTTGGTTCTAAGGAGCTTGGGCATTCAAGGCTCAGTGGAGGACTGTGTTTAAAGGAAGAGATTTAGACTTTGAATGGTACCCTCAAAATATGCAAGCTTAGCTGACCTGGTACCTGAGAAAGATGTGCTTGCAAATGCATTGGGGAATGGATGATACAGTTCTCATCTTGAGAAAGCATCAGAAAAGGATGGAGACAGTCCCATATAAAAGAAAAAGAAAGAACTGCACTCTTCAAAAAAAAAAAAAAAAAAAGAAAGAAAATATGTCAATGTCAGAAAAACTAAAGGAAGAGTTACGGAAAGGTTCTGGAAATGTTCCAGATTAAAGAGACTTCGTCATAGCAAATAAATGTAATCTCTGAGCCTCTCTCTACTGGGTTGGTGCACTCAGAGGAAAACACATGCAATAGAAGACATGCATGGGTCAATCAACAGCATCAGATCTCAGATGGTAGATAAGACAAAAGTATTGGATCAGTGTTAAATTTAGCAAAGGCTAAGTGTATTGCAGCTCAATAAAAAATATACTTCTTAGAAATACTAAACATAGAAGCATTTGGGGGGGGAGGTCTGGGCTACAGAGAAATGTAACCTAAGTGAGATTATACATTATTAATGGACTTAGTACCCTATCAGTGGACCATGCTATGTACTCGAGAAAGGGTTCTGAAAAATACTTGTGCCTGTGTGTGTAAATATAGCATTTTGTTTCAATGAGATGCTAGACACAAGTAAATCTGGGCACAGCCCAGACAGGTTATTTTGGTACTCTTTTTAAAATGTGTATGCTGGTATTGGGGCATTGAACTCAGGGCCTCATGTTCATGCCTGGCTTTTTCGTTCAAGGCTGGTGCTCTTACCACTTGAGCACCACCTCCACTTCTAGCTTTTTGCTGGTTCATTGAACAGAAGAATCTCATGGGCTTTTTCTGCCCAGATTGGCTTTGGACCATGATCCTTAGATCTCTGCTTCCTGAATGTCTAGGATTACAGATGTGAGCCACCAGTGTCTAGCTTATATTTTTGTACTATTTTTAATGCTGGCAATTTTTTGATAAGTTTGAAATTACCTGCAAATAAAATATAAATATACATTGTATAATTAAATATATGTAAATATATAAATACATACACATGTATTTTGTGTATACAAAAAGTCTATATATTTCTATATGTACAAAAAGTGTAGATAAATATACACTTTATAGGTATATTCATATACACACATTTATAGCATATATAATTTTTGCACATATGAATATAACATGAATAAAAATAAACATATGTGTATACATGCTTTTATCTGTTTTTTACAGCAATAACAGAATATCTGTGGTTTTCAACAAACTCGCATACTCCATCTGTTTTTAAATCTTTTCTAAAGACAGTTCACTGAATATAAACTTATCTCTGATTCAGAAGGCAATTGATTTTATCCTGTTAGCAGAGGCCTGGGCTCATCCTCTTATTGACCGTTGGAGGGCATTTGAAAGGGAATTGGAGAAAGGGCTTCCCTACTACCCGCCAACAACTGCACCGTTGGAGAACCCAGACTGTGAAGTTTCTGGGTCTTTTGAAGAAAAATCATGCTGCTGGCTGTAAGGAGGGGCAGGCTGGGAGGGAGTTGGGCCGGAGGTAAGAAGGAAGTAAAGGGTCCGATCGCAACAGCTCAGCCCAGAAATAATGAGAAGAGGAACAGGAAAGATGTACTTGGTAGCTCGTTGAAGGGAATTGTCAGGAATTCGTTGAACGCTGGAGGGTTGGAGCCAAGGAGAGGTCCAAGCTGAGTGAACTGTGTGTGTGAGCATTGGGGGTGAATGAGTATGCCGTTGATGGAAATGAAGCGCAGGTGGAGGAGCAGGGAGCGGAGGCCTTGGGCACCGCAGGAGAGGATGAGCACTCCATGTTAGTGTTGTTGGTTCAGTGGCATTCCCAATGCCATGTATTTGCGAGGAACTTGGAATTATAGCCTTGGTGTTTAGAACGAGAGTCAACGTTCTTCAGGGACTCAGTGTTCATTTGTGCAGAAGTGGTCACGGAAGACTTGGCTGTGGTTGGCACCACTCAGGAAATGTGGGGCAGAGAAAGAGGGGCATGGGCTGGGAGTCGGTGCCTGTCCTCCTTAGCTTCTCAGGAGGCTGTGATCTGGAGGATCAGGGCCTTGCATTCTCCTTTGGCATTTTTTTTGCCCAAGGCTGGTACTCTACCACTTGAACAACAGCTCCACTTCCAGCTTTTTTGGTGTTTAATTGCAGATAGGAATCTTTCAGACTTTCCTACCCGAGGGGCCTGCCTGGCTTTGAACCCCGATCCTCTTATCATAGCCGCCTGAGTAGCTAGGATTACAGGCGTGAGCCACTATTGCCTGGCTGCAAGTCACAAGCTTGAGTGCCACATGGTACAAAGGTGGTATTGTAGAGTTCCGGGCTCTTTTCTGATTAGTGGGGAGAGCACATCTTTTCCGAGCACCCCAGAACCAAGCTTTAACAACCGGGTTTGAGAAGTAGACCAGTTGAAAGTATTCTACAAAGATGCTGCGTTCCAGAATAGCATCCTACAGAGAGATTTACAAAGGCTAAGATGGGGTGTTTATGAAAGAGTAATCCTGTTCATCAGACACAGAGATTTAAAAACAACAACTAAAATCAGTCCTCCAATAAAGTATGTAGGAACCAAAAAACAACACTGAATGCATTTCCTGGGACAGTGCAAGCATGGCTATCTGAACAGCACCCCTTCAACTCCAGACTTCTAAGCTAATTGGACAGGGATAGTTAAGGTTAGAAAGAGGTTAGAAAGAGGAAAGCCTTCAATAGAGCTCAGTTTTCAACTGGGGAAATATCTGTTGCTTTTGTACAATACAGTGGCTGCCATAATGGCATGGTATGCCCTATGCAATCTGGCTTTATTCCCACACTAAGTGGCAGGAGGTAAGCAGCCTTAGAGTCCAGGATGGCATCCTTTCCAGTCTCCTCGCTCTGTTGTTTATGCCTGAACTTGGATGGTATTTCTGTGCTCTGTCTCTATAAGCCTCAGATCAGTGCCCGTTGGTTAATGTTCGGAGTTAACCGGTTTTTATTATATTGCCTGTGGGTTTTTGTTTTGTTTTGCTATTCGTCGTTGTCGTTGTTGTTTTTTAATATCCCAGTCCACTTTCTCATTTAATAACCTTTCTTCCAAGAATAAAAGTTTCCCCTTCTATGCTAAAATACCTTCTTAGAGGGGGAGGGGAGAGGGTTCATATCTAGATAAATACATAGTGTTTCTTTGTCAGCCTGGTCTTAAGAGCTGGAACAGGAGAAACTCAGCCTCCGCTGAGAAATCCAGCGAAAAGCATGAAAGAGAAATTCCTTCATAATCCAGACCATTCTGCAAACTAAGGTGACTTTGTTTTTACTCGATAATATAATGAGTTTCATTTTGAGTGATGCTGAGGTTTAATGGCTAAATCAATATGTGTATTTAGCGTTGGGCTTTATTCCCACACTAAGTGACAGGAGATAAGCAGCCTTAGAGTGTGTTAATTGGTTTGTGTTTAGCATTTACGCTAATCAGCAGTAGCAGAGGTGCCCTGGGCCACTCCAGGCCTGGTAATGGGCTTTATTCTAAGCCTTAAGCTGGGCTTTGTTTACACTTATTGACTGGAGTTGAATTGCTCCTGTGCCTTATACACTTGAACAGTAAGCTGGATTTGCAAGTGTAACTCAAGACCTTCAGAATTAGCTCGAATTAGCCCAGGTCTGGAACTAGGCAACCCAAATTAAAAGCAAATAAATATCACCAAGCCAACGCTGGCAAGTGAGGAGCTTTGAGGAGAGAGGAAGCCCTGGAGAACACTTAGCTGAAGGAAGAAAGCTTTCAACCAGAGATCAGAGTTAGAAGGATGTTTGGTTAAACCAGGATTTCTGCCTCGTTGGCATGGTTGCCATTTGGAACTGAATACTTCTGCTGTGAGATTGTCCCGGTCATTGTACAATGTCTTTGTGTATCTTTGCCCAGACCCAAGTGGCCTCCTCTACTCTCAGTTCTGCTGGCTAACACGTCTCCAGACTTTGCCAAATCTCCCTGAAGGAGATGACTGACAACTGCTGGAGAAATGAGACCTGAATACAACTTTGTTGGGTGATTACAGAGGTCTTTCGTTTGTTTCTTTTTTTTGACAGTTGTGGGGCTTGAACTCGGGGCCTCAGTGCTATCCCTGAGCATCTTTGTGCTCAAGGCTAGTGCTTGAGCCACAGTACTACATCCAATTTTGGAGTGGTTAGTTGAAAATGAGAGTCTCACAGGGACTTTTCTGCCCGGGGTTGGCTTCGAACCGTGAGCCTCTGATCTCAGCCTATTGAGTAGTTAGGATTATAGGTGTGAGCCACTGGCACCCGGCTGTTTGTTTCTTATAGATGCTGACATTTTAACTGCTTGGAGATTTCATGTAATTATGTTTGTGTGTATGTGTGTGTGTGTGTGTGTGTGTGTGTGTGAGTGTGTGTGTGTGTGTGTGTGTGTGTGTGTATTTGCTTGAAATAGGGGGAGAGCTGGTGGATTTGGGTCTTTCTGACAGAGAGCTGATACCCCTTTTCTCAAAACGCTACAGGCTCCCAGACCCCCAGGGGCTCTCCACTGTTCCCCGCTGCCCCTCGCCCCCCCAATCTCTCCAGTCTGCTTCCCTCACGAACCCCACTGTTGGCTTTTACAATTCTGACCCTAGGCAGGCAGAAAAGGATTCAGAACTGGATTCAGGTCCTAACTGGATCGATGATCAGCTTTGGGATTCTCTGGGCCTCCATTTTATACATTTATTTATTTATTTATTTATTTATTTATTTTTGGGTCCGGTTGTGGGGCCTGAACTCTGGGCCTGGGCGCTGTCCCTCAGCTCTTCAGCTCAAGGCTAGCGCTCTACCACTTGAGCCACAACGCCACTTCCAGCTTTTTGCTTTTTGCTTTTGTGGTACTGAGGAATCGAACCCAGGGCCTCTGGCATGCAAGGCAAGCGCTCTACCACTGAGCCACCTTCCCAGCCCACATTTATTTATTTTTATTTTTATTTTTTTACAGGAGGTAAGGTAATCGCCTTGATGAGCTTTCTAGTAAATGTCTGCCAAATGAGAATGCCAACATACACCATGGCAGGCAAACGACAGGATCAGAAAGGCTAATATCTTAAGGTGCCTGGGATTCAGTAAGCCAGAGGGTTATGAGACAGAATCAGAAACCAGGCTACTTTTGTCCCATTTCTTCTCCTTCTAGATCCTGTGGCTGCTAGACCCAAGGCAGGAAGGTAGTACCTGCAGCTATCAACTCAGGCTGGCCTGGCATCTGGTTGACCCCTGCTAAGTCCTAGTTGCCATTGCAATGTCCACAGGGCCTTCTCAGTCCATAGCACCTGCTGAGCCCATCCTGCTGGAGATCAGAGACTGTATGAAGTTTTAGAGAGTCTCACTGGGTCACACACACCTTCTTTGAGTCCCTTCAATCCCTGGGGGTAGGGGGAAAACCAGTCTTGTCAGAAAGCCTTTGCCTAAGCCATTCCTCTGTCTTCCATGTTGTTTTCTCCTCCTCCCCAGAACTCTTCTTTCTCTTCCTGCAGTTCTCTGAGCAACCAAACATTTCCCCCAAAGAAAGTTCCTTTGGTTTCTGGTTCCATGAGGTTTTCTCATGACCTCGTGCTCACCATTGCCAGGCATTTGTCACTGTGGGGAATTTTAAGAGAGTCTGATTTTGATAAATGTGTGTCCTTCTCTGGCAGTGATGACATCTCTCAGGCCAAGGACTGTATCTGCTCTTGCTCACCACTGTATCTGTGGCTTCTAGCTGAGGTTTGTGCCATCCATAACTATTTGTGAATACTGGATCTATAGGTTTGTTTGTTTTTTTAGCTGTAAGTCAGGATAGACTCCGTTTTGCTGCAATAACAATCAACAAAGACCAGTGGTTTCATACAGCACAGAGGTATTTCCAGTGCATGTTTCCTGCCTACGCCGCAGGCTCCAGCCCGTGTCCATTGCTGTCCACCTGCTCAGGTGGCAAGGTGGTTGCAAACCTTGTAGACAGCCTGGAATGTTCCCAGGGGAACTGGCCAAGCTAAGGAAAGTGGCAACTTGCATGCCAGCTCCTTCCTCCCAGAAGTGACGTAATTGGATCTGCCCACATTACATCGGCTTATGCACCTGATGTTCGCTGCCTGGCCTTCCCAGGGCCTGCTGAGTTAAAGCTGTCTCACCTGATTTGACTGTGAAATCTAAATGAACGACAGCAGCTGGTTCTGGGGACCCGGCATTGTGGCAGTCTTTAAGAGTAGACTGATCCTAGCCATGCGGACTGTGTCTCCTTTATTTTAGAGACCCAGTTGTTCATTCATTCATTCATTCATTCATTCATTCAGCTGTCATTTTTCAGCGCTGCATTCTGCCCCAGGTTGAGGTTAACCCAACAGAATCCAAAGACAATCAAAGCACAATTCTTCCCTTCAAGTTGCTTGCTGACTAGGAGAATTGGGTATTTTTTTTTAATTTTAATTTTTTGTGAACACACTGTACAGAGGGGTGACAATTACATGGGCAGGTTAATGCGTACATTTCTTATCAAGCATTGCAGCCTCCTCCTTTGTTTACCCTTCACATCCCTTCCCAGCCTCCCCCTCCACCCCCCACCCAATCCTCCCTGCCTGCCCCCCCCCTGCACCAACATTGTAAAGCTCGTTTTCGACATGACAACTTGTACTTCTCATTGTTGCAACAGGTCCACCTGTATCCTTAAACGACTTGTTTTTTCCCATCTCCTCTACAAGTTATACTGACATCAAATATAGTGAAAGCAGGGGTTGTACTGTGGGGGAGGGACATACAAAGCTACAAAGAGATAATCTTATAAATGCGTTAGAAACAAATGCATGAAAGGAAAAAAACATTAAAATACATATCTAAGGGTTCATTTTCCTAACATCACCTTATCTGACCTTTTCTGCTTGACTCATACATATACTAGATATTGCAAATAAGGGAAACCATGGGACCTATGTTTCTTTGGGCCTGGCTTACTTCACTTAATATAATTTTTTCCAAGTTTTTCCATTTCCTAACAAATGGGGCAATGTCTCCCTTCAAGTTGCTTGCTGACTAGGAGAACTGGGTATTTTTTTTTTCACTGTGTCTGTACAGTCTCCCATGATACTACAGAGTGAAAAATGTACTTTTCAGATATATTTTGGTTAGGGTAGGATTTTTTTATTAATTTATTTTTTACTCTCTTCAAATCGTCGTATAGAAAGGGTTTCATTTCAACGTATCAGTTTATGAATACAATGCACCTCGGTCCATGACAACCTTTCTATCATTCTCCCCCATCACGGTGAAACTTTCAAACAGAGGCTCAAGGAAACCTTGGAATCTATGGATCTATTCCTGGGTGTCTGTAATTTTTCAGGCAGAGAAATACTCCTGGCAGAGTCAGGAGGGATCAAATAAACGCAACAATCTGATACCAAGGAAGGATGTGGGACCTAATCTTCGAGAACCATCGAGAGAAAAATAAGCCTGCCTGTGAGAACTCAGGAAAGGTTTTATAAAAGAGTCCCATCTGGACAGATATGGGGGAAAGAAAGCAGAACTACTAAGATGGCTCGCAGAGCAGTAGGTATGGTTATAGATCCAGGCAGCCTAACTCTGCATGATATTGAACAGTCATAGTGATGTCTCTAAGCCTCGGTTTCTTCTTCTATAGAAGAGGGATCACAATAGCCCCTGTCTCATCAGTAGTCTTAAGAATCACATGAACTACTGCTGGAGACAGCTCATCATGGTGTCCAGTGCTAAAGCATGTCCTCAGCTACCGTTACTAGGCTGGGAAAAGATAGCAGTATGTGGTACTTGGAACAACTCAGGAGTACTAGAGGGAAGGGGTTGCAGACACATATTTCTCCAGAGCCAAGCAGGTATAAGAGAACAAGTAAAAGCAGCATTAACATTGGAAGGCACTAGGGCAAATTGAAGACAACAGCTCCCCCCACCCCGCCCCATAGTGTACATCAGTCAGCTTCAGCTGTGTAAGGTACATCATGAGCACATGCCATAGACATGAACTTCTATATGGGTTTGGTTGGATGCCAGTGGTAATAGAATGGCTGATATGTATATACAACAAGACAAGTTGTGTGTGTGTGTGTGTGTGTGTGTGTGTGTGTGTGTGTGTGTGTGTGGAAAATGGAGTTGAAGACACTGCAAAGTTTATAATAGAAAGAAAAGAGAAATCTGTCTTATTAATCTATTAGAAGTAATACAAAGAGCGGGGAGAAGAGGTTGAGAAATGGGGATATGAAGTATATTTCAGTTCTGGGCTGCCTTTCTTGGATATTTCTCAAGCTGAGATTGATGAAAGCCAGGCCAGGGTCCAACCGCTCTTGCAGTTTGTAAGAAAAGATTGAGAGGGCTATAAAACTGGGGAGCAGAATGGATTCCACACCTGAATAATCAATTAATGCCTCTTTAATGATTGCGAAGGCAATAGGCACAAACTCCAAATCAATCTCAAGAATTAATCAACCAAGGCAATAGGGCCTCCTGTGTCAGTAGATAAGCCGACAGGGCGTGGTTTGCAAATGGTCTCCTTGCACCTTGAAAGGATGGGAAGACAGACCCGAATTTTACCGGATGTGGCCGAGGCAGCCTGAAGTACAAGTACAAGGCCTTGAAGATCAGGCAAAAGGCAACCATACCAGAAAGAAAGGCCATCTTAGCCATGTAGTCCAATAATGATCCAGGGGGGAAAATCACAAGGATATAGGCAATGGGACACCGCTTCAAAATAAGTCAGGGAACTTCTTTTCCAAGTGTCATTGGAGTCTGCTTAACATGGACCATTCTGCTTGTGTAGACTTTTTTTTCTGTTTCTCAGAAAGCTGCTGCTATTTCTTCCCATTGTTTATGAAAATGTCCAGATACACTGGCAGTCATTTTTATCCATCACGACCTCTGCCGAAGTATTTTCTCCCACAAAGACAGGCTGAAGATGCATGAGATGGGTGGGTTTGTTGTTGTTGTTGTTGTTTGGTTGGTTTGGGTTTATTTTTCTTTTCCCCAAGGCTGGAGCTGGTACATTACAATTTTGTACTGGCTGCACAATCTCCTCATTCTACGCCAAACACAGCAGCTGGGTGACATTCTTTATATTCCCAGTGTCTGCTCTTCAGCCAGGAAGGTGGCAGGTGTTTGATAAATGCCCGTTGAATAAATAAATTTATTAAGTAAGAAATTCACGGGAAAGGTTCAAGTCTGTGTGTGAGAGGTTAGCAAAAGAAGACTAAATCGTGGGCTAGAAACGTCGTTATTAAAATAGGCTGTGGAGGCAGACAGTTAAGGGCAAAGAATGTGAGCCATAACTGCCCCAATTACCATCTCAATGCTACTACTTAAAAGTTATGGGGATGGAGGCAATTTAATTAATATTCCTGTCTTTATTTCCTCATCGGTAAAAATGGTCGTACGGAGGTGCCAATCATGAACTTCGTGTTACATATACAGCAAGCACACTGGTAGCATTCCACCGTTATGATTCCTGGGAATATTTTCCAGTAACCTTTAAGTGTGTATTTATGGGGATCTGCAAAGTCAGTGCTTAGCATTTCGTAAAGTGCCAAAGACAATGTCCACTGATTTCATCAGCCTCCGTTCATTTCTTCCACAGGGATTAGCTTTGCCGGTGCTTCACACTATACACTGAGCATGTTTGTACCCCAGGGCTTCCGTACAACCAAGGCTTCCTCCTCAAAGAAGGGGGGGGTTGGAGGTGTGGCTCTGGTGATAGAGCACCAGCCAGTGAAGGAAAGTGTCAGATACAAAGTTCAAATCCCAGTCTCAGGCCAACAAAAAAAAAAAAAAAAGAAAGAAAGAAAGAAAAGAGTTCTGAAGGTGCTCCTCATAAAAGAATATCCAGTCCTCATATGAATTCTCTTCTCTTATGTTGCCTTTGTTTCTCTTGGTGATACTAGTCTTCAAATTGTATGGAATGAGTGAATTGTTGGTGCTCTCTGTCTTACTGTCTCAGTCTCTCTGTCTTTCTGTCTCTGTCTCTCTGTCTCTGTCTTTGTCTCTGTCTCTCTCTTGTCTCTGTCTGTCTGTCTGTCTGTCTGTCTGTCTGTCTGTCTCTCTCTCTCTCTCTCTCTCTCTCTCTCTCTCTCTCTCTCTCTCTTCTCTCTCCTGCTAAGATGTGAATTCTATGAGGGGGTCTCATTTTGTGAATTGTTGTATGGTGCTTCCTATGATGTTGTGTTTTGTGGATACTTCACGTGTATTGAATGAATGAATGAATGAATGAAATTGTACCATCATTATTTCACATGTGGGGACAGCACATCTCCTCCCCCACCCCCACCCCGCAACCTCATGTGAAGTGACTTTACCACCATGTTTAAGCAAAACAGCTCCATTTAAGAGTTGAATTCATGATGGAGAGGTCCAGGGTTGCTTTCACTATGTCTCTGGGATTTAATGTGTTAGAAGCCCCTTCTGGCTGCGATGAAGACTGAACAGAGCCCTGTCTCACAGGGAGCTATGGTGAACTGCTGAGGGGAAAACAGAAAGATTTTAAAGATAGAATTAATGGAAGTGATGGCACAGAGAGACAGACTCGTTAAATCTGTAGCTGTTGATGGCCAAATGCGATGTTGAAAGGACTGATGTCTTAGTGTGTGTGTGTGTGTGTGTGTGTGTGTGTGTGTGTGTGTGTGTGTGTGTGTGTGTGTGTGTGTGTGTGTGTGTGTGTGTGTGTGTGTGCTGGTCCTGGAGCTTGAACTCAGGCTCTGAGCACTATCCTTGAGCATTTTTTTGCTCAAGACTGGCACTCTACCATTTGAGCCACAGCCCCACTTCTACCTTTTGGCTGGTTGATTGCTGGCTTTGAACCAAAATTCTCACATCTCAGCCTTCTGAGAGGCTAGGACGACAGGTGTGAGCTACCAGTGCCTGGCTTGACTTAGAATTATATTTTAATGTAGTAAAAGGTTCATGATTGGAACCAGCCAAAGGAATAAATGCATGGAGGGTTTTTGAGTGCTTGGAGAAGTGTCTCCCCCTTGTCAATTTGGGGAGATACGTTACCTCCAAAAGTTCAGTCTGGCCTCCAAAGGAATGCTAAGAGGACTTCATTGGGGCTCAGTCATTGAGGGAATTACCACTTTTGTTGTTAAACTTGATCAACAAGGCCTCCCTTTCCTGAGGTCAAGCTGATACAATGGGACTCAGATCCTTACCCCCGTCATGTGGATGATTCTCCTGGTATGGTACTCTCCTACCTCAGTTTAATATAAACCATCAGGTGTGGCCTGAGGTCCCATCATGAATGACAGATATTCGTGGCTTCACTCAAAAGGTTTCAAGGAGCTGGGTGCTAAGACCTTGTGCCTATAATCTTACCTATTGCAGAGGCTAGATCTGGAGGCTTGTGATTTGAAGACAGCCTGAGCAGAGAAGTCCTTGAGACACTCTGATTAACCAGCAAAAAGCTGGACTGGAGGTAAGGTTCAGGATGTGGAGTGCCTGCCATGAGAAAGTACAGTGAGAACATATACTGAGGAGCAGAGACAGTTCTGGTCATCACCAGGAGGGAGAAGTATGCCACCAGGATGTAGTGGGTAAAGCCAGAGATACTGCCAGTTCTTCTGAAATAGGCAAAGACAGCTTCTCCTAGTAACAAGACATTTCCTACCCCCAAACATCAGCAATGATGTAGTTAGTAAACCCTGTGGTAAAATAACTCTGGAAACTGAGCCAAGACATAAAACAAAATATACAGATGTATGTGTCTAATTTTAAAAAAATGTTTAGCATACAGAACACACACACACACACACACACACACACACACACACACACACACACACACACACACACACACATCCTCTTATGGGTGAAGTATCCAGGAGTCTGCCTTCAACTATGACTGTCACACCAGGCCCAAATATCTAACTATGTCCCCCGCAGATATGTTCTAGGTCAGAGCTACTCACAGGTTGAAGCACCACAGATGTACATCAAACCATTTTAGAAGCTATGTGGACAGGCAGTGAACAACCTAAAATGGCACCATAAGGTAGTTATTGATATTTGACTTTTTTTTCTGTCTGATGATGTTGAGGAGAGTGGTAGACTTTGCCCCTTTGTCCACAATAGCTACATAAAATTGAAAAATGTGTGGTAGTACCTATATATATATGTATATATATATACATATATATATGTATTGCTTCCCATCTATTTCTGGCCAGTTATCTTTATGGAAACTAAACTGACTCTCTTTTTATAGATAGTTTCTCTCAAGGAGTATGTGATCTAATTTACATGAGAACATTTTATATGTCAAAGTCATTCTGTTTAAGAAAATAGTGAGTCAATGTGTAGAAACAGCGAGTGCTCACTCAGATCTGGGTCTACCCCTCCCTCTGGCTACTGGTGGGGTGGATTTTTCAGACCACCTCTGCTTCTGTAGAGTTAGAACGAGCCTTGACATTATTCCTGGCCAAGAGGCTGGTCTATGGCTTAGCCACAGACAGATAAAGAGCCAGACGCAGATAGATCTGTGTCAGATTCTGTGGATCTTCTAGAGACCAGGTCCAATAGAACCTTTGACCATCTATCTACCAGTGGTCATGTGACTTGAGCAACACATAAACATGACTTTCAGCAAGCAAGCAGTACTTTGGGATTAAATGTTACCACTTACCCAGCCTTATTTTTGACATGGTGGTTAGACATGGTGGTTTGACATGGGGTCATTGTATAACAGAAACTTAAGTTGGATAGTGCTAATTTGGCAGCTGGGAAGTGGAGGGCAAGAAGCCTGCTCTTAGGACTTCTACTCGTGGCAAATGCTGGTACACGTGCTCTGTGATGGTTGTGGAGGAAGACCATGTACCCGAATAACTTGCAGCTGTAGGGAAAAGGTTGGAAAATAAGACATTAACAGTGCATGTGGGCTAGGTTGTATCACATGAAAGCAGTGAGCTTAGAACAAATCGGCCAATTGCAATAAAGAAGATTCCAGAAATGGTTTACATGGGGGCAGGATAGAAGGTATGTAGGTAGACCTGGCCAAAACTCTTATGGCAGGTGCTGTATTGGGGTGACAGATCTTCCTGAAGCAGCGGGCTAGGTTCTCAACATCAGTCACTTCTGTCTCCATGGGCTCATCTGGAAGCAGAATCACACAGTGTTCAAGCTACAAAGGGGCCCTGAAGGATTGCCTTTCTAGTTCCCGATGAACTGGGGTTATGATGGAGGGCTGGGATGTTTAGCCATACATTGTTGAATGAGAAACGAGCCTAGGAAAAAGCTACTGGGTAGGAAAGACAGGTCCCAGAAGACATATGAAACAACCAGGATTCTACTAAGATGGACCAGACTCTTGGTAAAAGGAAGAAAGGAAAAGTTGGTATGAATTTTCAGAAGTAGTAGCAACAAGGTTCTGTTTCTTTCCTTCCTTCCTTCCTTCCTTCCTTCCTTCCTTCCTTTCTTCCTTCCTTCCTTCCTTCCTTCCTTCCTTCCTTCCTTCCTTCCTTCCCTCCCTCGCTCCTTCCTTCCTTCCTTCCTTCCTTCCTTCCTTCCTTCCTTCCTTCCTTCCTTCCTTCCTTCCTCCCCCTCTCCCCCTCTTTCTTTTTGGTGTTATAACTGGACACTGTCACTTACCTTTTTCAACCAAGTCTGACTTTCTACACAGCCCCACTTCTGTTTCTTTAATTCAAGGTACAAGTCTCATGGATATTCCTGCCCAGGTTGGCTTCGATCCTTAGATCTCAGCTTTCTGAGTAGCTAGGATGCACATGTGAACAAACCAACACCAGACTAATCTGTTCTCTAAGGTAGAAATCTGGGTGGGTTAGACACTGTAAACCTAGCTTAGGCTTCTGTGGTCATAGTAGTTTGTCATCTCGGCTCTATACCTTGATACCTTTTGTTTCCTTCCTCATTCTAAAGATTCTTGGAGCTGCCTAAAAGAAGGGTAGCGAAGATCCCACTCCCCTCTTACAAAAGGACACTGCCAGCTACTCATTTTACCTTTCCCCCTGCTCCCTTCACCTTTCCCCATCTTCCCCCCTCATTCCCAAAAATCAGCTGTTCAGGGATCCAGGAGTGTGTAGACATCCCTCTGACTCCAGGCCCCAAAACAGCAGCATTGGCTTTTGAGAAAGGGCACCATCATTTAGTATGTTTATGTTCTAATCATTCTGGTCTCTTCAGTTCATTCATTATGTATGCAAAATGGTAATACACTGGTATTTTAATGCTCTTAAGCATACAATATTCTTATTCATCCAAGTGCTTTCTTTTCCCCACCCCCCCCCATTCATAATTGAATGGTTTACTTTATTATTGCTTTATGGTAACGACTCTGCATTTCCATTTTTTTTCCTATAGGATGCCTAATTTTAACGGGAGGACAATCAGAATCAGTAGAGCTGGCTGTGCTAATCACCTTCATTATAAGACAAACGCACATTCCAGCAACAGTGATAGATATTCACTGAGACCACAGTGAAAGCACATCTCGGGGATGGGGTGCGGATCCTAGTGGCTTTTGAGAATCCAGAATGACATTTCTTATCAAAACAGATCCCAGCACTCCCAAAAGGTAACCCTCTTTCCCTCCAGGCTGACAGCTTGAAAGTTAACAGAGATCGAGGGTTATTTATATCAGTTTGTACATTTCATCGGGATTTTTTTTAAGTATTATTTTTGCACTTTTTTCAACAAGATGCAAACTCTATTGCTGTCCTAGGCGTTTGGTTCAAATCAGCTGAGACAGAGAGAAATCAAGATTTATGATTCTCCCTCTGACTCCTTTCCCACAGTGTCTGCGGGGTCTGGCTGAGAGCCGCCTCCCCCTCCCCCCCACCCCCTCCCTCGCCCCCATGACACCCTCTTCATGAATGATTTCATGTCCATCTGGGAACCTGTTGCAGCACTTCTGGTGCTCCAGATAACAGCAGCGTGACTTCTGTACGCCTCAGAAAACCCCCCGCACCCTCTCAGCACGCCGAACCTCCACGATCCTGTCTGTCAAAGTCCATGGATGTCAGAAGCCAGGACGTGGGGAACACTGATGAAGGAGGATCAAGCCCAGAGAACACCTGAGCCACCCTCCTTTAGCGGCTGGTAGTGGAGTCAGGCTGGGATGCCTTTGCTTGCTCTTGGCTTGAGGGAGAGGAAAGGGGTAAAAGTGTAGAAGGAGAGGGCCTAAGGGTATAGCTGTGGTTATCTGTGGGTTTTTTTTTTAATTTTTATTTTCCTGGTGCTGTGACTCCAACTCGTGTTCTTGGCCCAGTCTGGGTATGCTATTGACTTAGCAGTAATAACAGTTGGATCAGAAGCCTGTGCTATTCCCCTGCCGCCACACACACACACACACACACACACACACACACACACACACACACACACACACACACACACACTTCATTTAGGTTTCTTCTGTAGGCCTTGGGGAAGATATTCATAGCTCTGGAACATTGTTAATCTGCATTGATTCTATCTCTGGAACAAAGCCTAATTGGTCCAAGCCACATTTTTCACAGTCCAGGCATAAAACTATCCTCTGGCTGATGCACAGAACCCATTACTACAGGTGAGAGGCAGAGCAGTTGAATGAAGTCACTGTTACCCGTGTTCTGTCCCCAAACATAAGCATAGAGTTATACGTAATACTTCTGTCCCTTTGGTCCCCTTTGTCAGATGTATTACCAGCCTGTTAATTTGCATTTTCACAAAAGTCACTTGAGGGGCTGGGAAGGTGGCTCAGTGATAGAGTGCTTGCCTAGCATGCATGAGATCCTGGGTTCAAGTCCTCGGTACCACATAAACTAAAAGCTGGAAGTGGAGCTGTGGCTCCAGTGGTAGAATGCTAGCCTTGAACAAAAGAAGCTCAGGGGACATACCCAGGCCCTGAGTTCAAGCTCTAGAACTGGCACAAAAAAAAAGTCACTTGAATCTGTCTGCTTCTCTTCTACCTCCTGCTAATATCCAGGTCCAGACAGACCATTTCTTTCATCAAAGCTCTCAACAGTCCCCAAATGGTCTCTTTTGCAGGTAATCTCTTCCTTACACTTCTGCTAAAGCGAACCCTCGCCGCCACCCCCACCCCTGCCAAAGCATTGCTGATCACTCCATTCCTAGTGCTGTTTTGGTCCTCAGAAAACCATATTTAGAACTCCTCCCTTCCCCCCCCCCCACCTTCAAGGGCATCTTCTTGCTCATAGAATAGTAATAATAGAGCTTTGGAGGTGGAGATAAAGGCCATCTCCCAAGATAGCCCGGGATCTAGGAGTGGAGGTAGGCCATGTGGGGGGGGGGGGGGCTCTTGGCCATACAGAGAAAGTGGATAATGTCTGCCACAAGGGCTGTCTCTCAAAGAAGAATATCTGTGAGTGGAAAAACCTTACAAGGTATACTATAGGATTAAAAGTGCTTATACCCACGGATGGAGTTAATTAATTCAACCAGAATCTCAAGTCTACATAAGGATTAGGGGAAAGCCATAATTAAGTGGAGTCAGAACATACTTAGCAAATTTATAGCAACCCCATTAGATCACATTAACTAAAGAGGACAAGGCACCTGACACGCACCCTGCTGCTGATGTATTTCAGGGGGTGGAGCAAAGCTAGATCAGAGATGGCAGTGGGTGGCTGGCAGGAATCTGACACCACTGTGGCTTCTACTGAATCTCTATTGGCTTCTTCCCTGTTCTCGAAACTATCAGCACAGTAACATCTCCTCCACCTGAATCGCGATGGGATGCTGCTACACTGCCCCACTTTGCACTACCTGGGAATCAGGCCTTAAACTTCAGTCTGGCTTGAGAAGGAGTTCCTTGTCGTCTCCAATTTGTATTGGAATGTTTATTCTTTCTTCCTAGAAGTTCAGCTTGTACTTCATATTAAGTTTCCTACCTGGAAGTCCCTTCCTTGTTGGTTCCCATAGTTATGCCTCTTGGTTTCTTTAGCATCTAGTGTAGGGCTTCCCACACGGCCACCATTAGAATATGGAAAACTCACTTCCAAACTCGCCATTTTCCAACATGTCTTCCTAGATTGTTCTCCTTAATAACACTCAATATGACATGATACATATTATTTATTTGCACATTTTCTGCCTAGCCTGACTAGGATAGAATCACTGGGAAGGCAGAGATGTGTGCACAGTGAAGGATGCATGCAGATCCTCACCCTAGAGCCTCTCTGCTCATGGTCTCCTCCCCCTCCTCCCCAGTGACTCTTCTTTCAAGGACCAGCTTGCTGCCCTTTCCTCTTTCCTCCATTCCCACTCCAGCAGAATTGTGCATTCTTTCATACATTTAATTAATATACGATTCATATACCCTTCTGTAAAAATACCCACTACATTATAATACAATGCAGTGTTTTTCTTTAAAAAAATAAAAAGGTATAAGATGGCTGTCAGTAGTTTATACATGTAATCTTAGCTGCTCAGGAGGCTGAGATCTGAAGATCAAGGTTCTAAGTCTAAGGTTCTAAGACAGGAGAGTCTGTGAAATTCTCATCTCCAGTTAAGCACCAGAATAGCCAGAAGTTGGGCTGTGGCTCAAGTGGTAGAGTGCTAGCCTTGAAAAAAGTTCAAGGGAAAAGATAGATAGATAGATAGATAGATAGATAGATAGATAGATAGATAGATAGATAGATAGATAGATAGATGGATAGATAGATGGAAAGATAGATGGAAAGATAGCTAGAATGTTTGTATGAGGTATGTGAATACCTTCATCTGTATTCAAAGAATCCCTGTAAAGTGAGATAGATTAGATAGATAGATAGATAGATAGATAGATAGATAGATAGATAGATAGATAGTATAAATGGAGGTCTGTGAATATGTTCACATTATCAACTATTCAAAGAATACAGCTTAAGTGAAAGACCTCTGTTTTAATCTACATTTTTCTTTCTGTCTCCAAAGTGATCGTGTCAAGGATTTCACATGCATAACATTGAAAATTTAAAAAATATTGAGTTTGCTTCTGAGTGTATATGTATGTGTGCTTTATGATGTAAGTGTGATTGTATTCCTTAATTTTACAACATCTCCACGATATATTTTGGGCAACTGTCCATTTTACACCTTTATAAAAGGTATAAAAAGGGGCTTCATTTTGCAAAACCCTGGCACTGAATTATGGGGAATTGAAGGATGATTTTGTTTCGCCTTTCTGTATCTTCTAGGTATTTAGATAGTTTTCATTGTTGCAATGATACTGAATTGAATGTTGTTATACCGGTCGCTTAGCGCATATATATATTTCTGTGGACTAGATACCTAGACACAAAATAGGGAATTTGAAAAGTGTATAGATTTTAAAGCAACAATTCACCCTCAGGAAAAAAAAAGGCCTGTGAAAAATTACACTGTCTTGAAAGCTGGATATTTCCAGCAGTCTTAATGTTTGCCTATTTACTGGAAGAAAATGTCTCCTTGAAGTTTTATTTTCTGCATCTCTGATTATTCCTGAAGTTGAACGTGTTTGTGTATATTTAGTGGAAATTAGATCCTCACCTTCTTTGACTTGTCAGTCTGTATTTTTCCTGCCCATTTTTCTTTACTATTGCTGCCAGTATCATTTTTTATGTGCCTGTTTGTTTCTCTCAATGGTGAGCTCTGTTAGGGCCGGCCTTACATTGTATTTATTTCATTTTCTGATTGCGGAACAGAACACACAGCTGGAGCTTAATGAATGTATATACAATTGCATTGTGTGTGTGTGTGTGTGTGTGTGTGTATGTGTGTGTGTGTGTGTGTGTGTGTGTACAAATACTAGGGCTTGGACTCAGGGGCCTGGGTACTTTCCCATAGCTTTGTCACTCAAGACTGGTGCTCTACCACTTGAGCCAAGCCTCCACTTCCAACTTTTGGGTGGCTAATTGGAGATAAGAGTCTCACAGACATTCCTGCCCTGGCTAGCATTGAACAATGATCCTCAGATCTCAGCCTCCAGAGTACCTAGGATTACAGGTGGGAGACACTGGTGCCCGGCTTCCAATTGCATTTTCTGAAGCCATTCATCCAGCTTTTGTCATGGTCATTTATTTGGACTTACTGCATACTACCACCTGTCATGGGAGGCAGGTGTTCCTTAGCTTAAATCTTTTCATTTCTTCTCTCCACAGGGTAACCAGTGATATCTTTTGTTTCACAGACAAGCAGCTGAGACACAAATTGTGCACATAGGCTTTAGTGTGGGAAGGTGAGAGTAACAAGTGCAGGCTTTCCCCCTGGTCACAAAGCATCAGCCATCTTCCCAACAGTGGACTTTTCCACCCCTGGCTGCACATCAGAGTGGCCCAGGTGGCTTTTTAGCAGCCGCCTTTAATCCCAGCCCTGCTATATAGGTCAGTGGTTCCTGGCAGTGAGCCTGGGGATCTAGCGCTGAATAAATAAAACAAACAAAGCAAACTCTAGGTCATTTTGATGTGCAGAGATGATTGAAAACCATTGGTCCACATCAGAAGTGGCAAGATAGAATACACGTTAGTTTTTACAGGCGTTGTGGTCTGCTGTAGGTTGAATAGGGTTTGGGCCCTGTGATATTCATGTGGGATCTAATTCTCCTTGTGTGGTATTCAGAGCATGGAGATTTCAGCTGACTCTGGAGGAACCTTTTGGAGTTGATCAGGTTGGATGAAGTCACCATGGACCACAAATCCCAGTGTCTTTGTAGCAAAAGGGAAGGGGCTAGGACATGTATTCACACATGCCCTCCCTCTCCCAATTGTGGTACCTTATGCCACCTTGGGGTTCTGGCAGCAAGAAGACCATTGTTGGCTGTCCCCCCCCCGCCTTGGTTTTTGTTTTTGCCAGTCCTGGAGCTTAAACTCAGGGCCTGGGCACAGTCCCTGTTCGTTTGCTCAAGGCTAGAGCCACAGCACTACTTCTGCTTATGTGGTACTGAGGAATTGAACCCAGGGCTTCATGTATGTGAGGCAAGCACTCTACCACTGAGCCACATTCGCCTCTTGATCTTGATGTAAAAGTGGGAGCAGTCAGACCCTCCCTCGCCTGTGGAATCATTTAGCTAGCAACGGGAAATGACTGCTGCACAGTCTCTATGGTACTGATTCAACTTTTCTGAGAACCCAGAAGCAAATAGACAAAAAATGATCTGGGCACTGGCTCATGACAGCCCAAAGCCCATAATCCTCGCTTACTTAGGAGGCTGAGATCAGAGGATCACAGTTGGAAGCCAGCTCAAGTAGGTAAGTCCGTGAGAATCTTGTCGAAAATTAATCGCCAAAAAGGTCAAAACTAGAGGTTCCAATGGTGGGGCACCATTTTTGAGTGAAAAAAAAGGTTTTTAAAAAAAAGTGTTCAGGCCTGAGTTAATTCCCAGGACCAGTACAAAGTAAAGGAGAGAGAGAGAGAGAGAGAGAGAGAGAGAGAGAGAGAGAGAGAGAGAGAGAGAGAGAGAGAGCATGATCGTGTTTATTTACAAAATATCAATTAGAACGAATTAACTTGTACCCATGGGCTGACCCTTGAGCCAGAGTCCAAGAACCTATAACATAATGCCTTGAAAAGTCTGCATTTGATGAGTATAGTGTCCCATGCCTGTAATCTTTGCACTCAGGAGGCTGAGGCAGGAGGCTGGCAGGTTTGAAGGTAGCCTGCAATAGCCAGGGAGATCTTATCTTAACAAACAAACCACAAGGAAGAAACCTAAACTAAACTAAAACAAAATAAGAAAGAAAGAAACTAAACCAATACAAGTCTTGGTTTTACGATTATCCTTGTCAGATCACAGCATCTGATCACATCAAGTGTCAACAAACAAGGGGTGAAGAATTCTATTCTGTCTCAAGTCAGCTAGCTTCCGTGGGTCTGGGCCTGGCCCTCTGGGTGTCCAGGCAGATGGTTCTGATGTAGGTTGGACTTCATGGGCCACGTTCAAGAATCACCAGAGTACAGAAGCATAGTGTTCCTGGCACGAAAAACACACGCTTGGCTGCAGAGCAGGAACAGACTCCTACTCAGAAACTTGAGGATCACAGAAAGACGTTTGGCATCTCCTGTCTTGCCTTATGTTGCCGCATCCTGCCTCTGAGGGGCTAAAGCCTAGCACCCCAGCAGCAAACTACACCCGGCTGAACATCCCCAGAGAAAGAGAGAAAACATTTCCCCCTTTCGTTCTGACATTACTGAAAGCCCAGAGGTTCCACATATTTCAAAACATGGAAGAATACTGCTGGCCTTTATCCATCGTGTGTGTGTGTGTGTGTGTGTGTGTGTGTGTGTGTGTGTGTGTGTGTGTGTGTGTGTGTGTGTGTGTGTGTGTGTGTGATAAAATAGAGCCTGCATTTTTTCTGTCACTCTGTGGTGGAGGAATGCAATCATTTCTGTTTCCCGACCTCTTTAACATCCATTATTTCTCTGTTGTCCACATCTAATCGTCTCAGTCCTTTTAGTTGTTGATGGCTTTGGCGATTACCCGGGCTACTGCTTTAGGATTACATCCAAATGCATGTGAACAGTTGAATTTAGTCACCGCTTTTCTCTGAAAGCTTTTTAGCATGATCCACCTGGGATGGTGTCACTGGCAGAACCATTATTTGCAGACTCTCTCTCTCTCTCTCTCTCTCTCTCTCTCTCTCTCTCTCTCTCTCTCTCTCTCTCTCTCGCGCCGCGCGCGCGCGCGCGCGCGCGCGCGCGCTGTTTATCTTTCTGTGTGTCTGTCTCTGTTTGCCTGCCTTTCTCTGTCCAGCTCTCTGTTTCTGTCTCTCTGTCTTCCTATCTCTTTTTCTCCCTTTCCTGCTTCCCCTTTCCCTCTGTCTGTCTGTCTGTCTCTCTCCATTTCCCTCTTTCTCTCTCTCATTTTCAAGGGAGGGGTACTTTCTCCAAAGGGAAAAGTGACTCCTGTTCAGTGTAGAGCATCAGTATTACTTTTGTTCTCTCCTTTTTACATTCCATTTTCACCGTTTTCCTCGGGGATGACTCTTCTCCGTGAGAGAGGAATGTTCTAAATTGCACAATTGAGTCAAATCAATATTTAGAGGGGGTTTGGACTTGCAGCCCTTTTTGCTGGGTTTTGGCAATGCTAGGTGACACTGTAAAACACCCCCCCTTCCCTGGGTACCCTATAATATTAATATTGAACCTCACAACTTCCCAGCGCCCCGCCCTCCAAATGTCATTTAGCTATGGCAGAGTAAATGGTACCCAAGAGTTGCAAATTTGGTGCATACACATTCAGAGAGAGAGAAGAGAGGGGGGTGCAGGGCTCCTGTTTTCAAATCTGTAGTCTGATTTTAAAAAAACAAAACTCTGTACTAACTAGGAAAAAGTCTAGAATACATCAGGAAGGCTTCAAAGCAAAACCACACAGATTTGACGACTGTTTTGTGCAAAACACAGAACCACAGTAATGGCATCTTGGAATGCTTCTCAGGCAGGATCTATTTTTGAGAGGCCAGATAGGGTACAATACTGAGCAGCTGACAGCATGGATGGACCAGTCCCCTTTGGGTTGAAATCTCAGTGCTGTGTGATCTCATGTAAGTGGCTTTGCCTCTCTGAGGCTCAGTGGTTTTATCACTATGGTGACAGTCCAATGTGAACCTTGTCGGTTCTCAGGGGAACTTGAGAGGTGGTAGTTGGTGAGCATTTGATAGTTGCACTCAAGTGTGCCAGCAAGGATGAAAGGGGCTGAGCAATTCTTGTAACAGGTCTGTGTGTGTGTGTGTGTGTGTGTGTGTGTGTGTGTGTGTGTGTGTGTGTGTGTGTGTGTGCGTGCGCGCGCGCGCCAGTACTGGGGTTTGAACTTAGGGCCTGGGCCCCATCCCTTGAGCCTTTTTGCCCAAAGCTGATACTCTACCCACTTGAGCCACAGCTCCACTTCCACTTTTCGGTGACCATTTGGAGAGTTCCTGCTTTGAACTAACAAGCTTCTGAGTATCTTGGATCCTATAGGGGTGAGCCACTGGGGCTGGCAACAGCATTCTCTTGATAGCCGTCCCTACCCAGGCCACCCAGAAAGTTCCCCATCTCCCTGTGAGCCATTTTGGTCAGTACTGTTTCTGTTTACTTGGTCACCTTCATTTTAAAATGTGTAGAAGTAAGACTTGTTTTGTTTTGTTTTGTTTTGTTTTACCAGTACTGGACTTGAACTCAGGACCTGGGTGCTACCCCTTGGCTCCCTTAGTTTGGTTTGCTTATGGCCATCTCCACTTCTGGCTTTTTTTTAGTTATTAATTGGAGATAAGAGTCTCGTGGATTTTCCTGCCTGGGCTGGCTTTGAACTGTCGTCCTCAGATCTTAGCTGGCTGAGTAGCTAGGATGACAAGTGTACGACACACTAGTGCCAGGCACCAAGCTCTTTAACTCTTTCTCTTCTCTCTCTCTCTCTCTCTCTCTCTCTCTCTCTCTCTCTCTCTCTCTCTCTCTCTCTCTCTCTCTCTCTCTCTCTCTCTCTCTCTCTCTCTCTCTCTCTCTCTCACCCTCCTTCCCTTCTTTCTGTGTCCCTCATCCTCGTCACCCCCTTGTCCCTCCCTCAAGCCAGCCCCTTCCTCCTCTGGACCAGTGAGAGAAACTCTCCATCAATCTGCTGTCTCAGATCAGATCTTCCACGTTCTTGTAGCTGGGGAGCACGGATCCACATAGCTAGTCAAATGGTGTTCCTGGGATTCCCACCAGCCCATCTGGCTCTGGTATCTCTGTGTCTTATAACCTCTGGTGGCTGAGGGAATCCATCAGACCATCAGACACCTTCCATTGGTATGTGGAGTGAGTCTTGTTTCAAAGCCTCTCTGCAGGTTCCATGGGACACATGGGAGAGTTGAGTCCATGAATGGAATGCTAGGAGGCTGCCCTGGTAGAGAAGGCATACTCTCCAGGCCTGGTACCAGAAGGAGGAAGTTGGCCTGGGCTCTGGGGCATAAGGATGCAGATTGATTCCACATTCCAGAAGTCCAGCCTCATGCACAAGGCCAGGTACAGTGGATTTGCTCGTTCTGGTAAGTCGTCATTTTGGTGTTGGGGATAAGATCACCCCAGTTAGGTGTGCTATTTCCTTACTCTAGGGACAAATTATCCAGTGCGTGAAGGCTACTCCTGATGGAAGCAGGAAATCAGGGTGTTCCTGTGTTCTGGGGTCCTCAGAAACAGAGTGGCAGAAAAATAAATAAATAAACGCAGATACATGGACCCAGGACAGGGTTTGTTATTAACCAGTCAGAGGGTCTCACTGCTTTCCTGCTAGTCTGATGGTGGCCATTCAACCATAGCTTTGCAAAAGACAGTGAATGTGTAACTTTGTTGCCCTGCCCTAAAGGCTGAGAGTGTAGGGCGGAAAACTCATCTAGGGAGCCTGATGTATTACAATCTTGGCATATGCTGCTCAGGGCCTGCCTTGGCATTTCTCCCGTGTGTTCAGAGGTGTCCGTGGCTGTTACAGGAGACGTGAAGAAGGCAGGGGGGGTCAGCATCATGGCAAAGGGCATTGGGAAAGGCTGGCTTCGACCTTTTCCGAATTGGAGACTGCTGCATCATTCTGATCTCTCTGCATCTTAGCAGTCAAGTTCTGGATGTTATCCCTTAGTTTTGATTAACATACACTTGCCCAAACTTATTAGAACATAGAAACTATTTTTTTTTCCCACTGGAAGATCCAGTGACAGCTCACAAACCTTGCTGCTAAGGATGCAAGCTCATGAAGAACAGATCTAGTTGAGCCTACAGAATACAGAGAAGCTGAAAAATGAGCAGATTTAACCATGTGGGCTCTCTGCTTTACAGGATCTACCTGTGATAGAGTATGAACCTTAAATATCCTCCCCAAAGCTCATGTGTTGAAGGTGGTGGGACCTTTAAGAGATGTGGCCTTGTGGGAGGAAGCGAGGTCATTGGGGGTGTGGCCTGGAGAGGGATGTTAGAA
Organism: Dipodomys merriami; assembly: GCF_024711535.1. Classification (NCBI taxonomy): domain Eukaryota; kingdom Metazoa; phylum Chordata; class Mammalia; order Rodentia; family Heteromyidae; genus Dipodomys; species Dipodomys merriami. The sequence continues at coordinate 3,361,826 of NW_027206202.1, read as the reverse complement.
GCCCCGCCCCTTCCTCCCCTTCTTTGTGTTATGTTTCAGATAACTTTCAGAAACATTTTCCTTTTAAAAACAAAAACCTGGGCCAACCTGAACTGGAATCCTCCCACTTTTATACTGTATGCATAAGCTGATTTTATAGGTGTGCAGCCCTGTGCCCAATTTATTGCATATCTTTTATAGGGGCATATTATAGATTCTGTTTTCTTGCTGTACAAGTGTTGGCTGTACTTTTAGGAAACAGAAAACCATCTGTTTGTCTGTGTTGGGCACCGTGGATTCATTATCCCGCATAGTGTTTATTTCTGGGTCCTGTTCTGTATCTTCCCTTCCGTTAGTGATATTTACCATTATCCCAAATTGCTGTCATAAGACTTTTCACCAGAGTGGCTCTTCAAGATTCAGGAAGGATTTCCTATCTCTTTTCTGTACCAAGAAATAATGGAAATATAAATTTGTATGCATGCATGCCTGTGTATGTTTTACATATCTGCATGTATGTATCTACCTGGTATAGATAAGTTATCAGGCTTTGTACAATGATTACAGAATACCAGGCACTATTCCCAAGCCGGTCATTTAATCTACAAGTTAACTGCCAGTTTGATGCTCTTAGTAACAGTATCTGATAGTTGAGGAAACTGAGTCATTATAATTTACCTAATATCACACAGCTACTGTGTGACCAAACCAGGTCTGAATGAACTAGCTCTGGATTCTGTGCTTTTCACCACTGAAATATGCTACCTTTTTACTCTTTTATTGCTAAAAGTGACGGAAGAGGAGGAGGAAGAAGGGAAGGAACAGAAAAAGAAGGAAGGAAAAATGGCAGCTGTTTTCCTGTGGTTTCTGTTTTTTTCCTCCCTAGAGAAACCACATGCTACCTGTGTTCCACAATTGGCCATTATAGTCTTAACACCATGCATCAACTGCAAGAATAGAGAGATATGTAGCCCCAGCATCTTCTACTATAGCATTCTTATTCAGGGGAAGAAGCTTCTTTGCCTGTGGTTGGAATAGGAACCAGTCTCTTACGTCTCCATGTCTGAGAAATGTGGTAGCAAGGCCTGAACTTATTTACCTACATCAGGGACATTTCACTTAGTCAAAGTTGGAAGATTTTAATCAGTATTCTAAGGGTGATAGCAATTTTCTGTCTTTTTCCTTTCTCTGTCAACTGTGGGGCTTGAACTCAGGGCCTGGGCACTGTCCCTGAACTCTTTTTGCTCGAGGCTGACGCTCTGCCACTTTGAGCCACAGCACCACTTCTGGTTTTCTGGTGGTTCATTGGAGATAGGAGTCTCATGGACTTTCCTACCGGGCTGGCTTTGAACCTCAATTCTCAGACCTTAGCCTCCTGATTGGCTAGGATGACAGATGTGAGTCATCAGCACCCAGCAGCAATTTTATATTCAAGTATAAAACAAATCTTAGGTTCTTTGCCTGCTGGTAGCTGGCCCTGGAAGTCCCCATTATCTACTTTAATCTTCAAATAACCTTTCAGGATGCCGTCATTAACCCTGCTTTGTGGTGAGAACACAGAAACATCGCCAGGCTTCAGAAGTCACCCTGGGCCATGCAGTTACAAGTGAGAGAGGCAAAATACAAGGACAGTCTTGTATCTACAGCCAGTGAGTTCCAAGCTAGGCAACACTTCCTCCAGTTAGCATGCTTTTAGTTTGTCTTACTTCATTCAACCTATTAAGGATTCCTTTGCTAAACTTCTGCCGGGTAAGCCAGTCTCAGGATCTGCTGTGCCCAGAATAGTGTCTGTCTCCTAAAGCTCTGGGTGTTACTGGCTGATAGAGTGGCGGGGATATTGGGAGGTTAGCTAAAGGTTCTGTCCCTGGAAGGGAAGGGATGTCATTCTCCTATGGCCCATTAAAAGCTGTGGAGCAAAGTTTGCTGTTCAAGGTTCGGCCTGGCCCTGTCCAGCTCTCTCCAGCTTCCTGTCTCCTGTATCTACCTCTGCCAGGATGATATGAGGTCCAGAGTCAAGCTGAGACCCTGGGATCTCCAGTGCTTGAAGCTCCATAAAGTTCTGCTCTTTATAAAATAAGCCTCTGGTATTTTCTCACAGTCACAACGTGCTGACACACGCAGGCTTTGCTCACAATGAGACGCAGGGCTCCATGATGAATGATGGGCAAACAAGAACAGAGGTTTGCATTTGGGGCAAACACGGGAATCCCTTTTGGGTGGAGGGTTGCTAGGAGGTATTAGAGGTGGTAGTTGAAGAGGAATACGGCTTCTGCCTCAGCCATGCATGAGGACACTACCCAGAAGTGTGAGAATCATGCAGTGGTTTCCTGCGTCTGTCCATCCATCACAAAGATGCCCAGACTGGATGGCTTCAATGGCAGACATCCATTTTTCTTCCCCTGTTTCAGAAGCTGGAGGACCTAAATCAAAGTCTATGCAGCGTGGTCTTTTGCGAGGTCCTCTCTTCTTGGCTTTCCTGAGCCTCCATATTATCTTTCGTCTGTGCGTGTCCGTGTCCTGATTTCTCTTTGTGTAAAGACAGCAGCCAGATTTCATTAGGATCTGCAGCTGCGTCCTCATTTTCACTCAATCCTGTCTCTAAATGCCTCATCTTTAATTACAGACACATCCTGGGGCCATAATTGAGGTCGTAAGTTTCACATGGAAAATGTTGGGTGGGTACATTTTAATCTAAAACAAGCTTTCTATCTATGGTTATGGGATTACAAAAAAAAAAAAAAAAAAAAAAGGCTGGGGACAGAGACCCGAGTCAGTGGGACTCAGAGGAGCTCAAGCTCCAACCTTCTTCTGGAACCTTTTTCTCTCCATGGACCAGTTACCACTGGATCTGTGGGTGACAGTCTGAAGTCATGTGACGTACATGGCAAGAAGTTGGGCCCTTCATCTTTCTTTCAGTGCTTCAAGAAGAATGTGTGAGTCAATCAAAAGACACCGTTGGCACCTCTCTGCCATTCTCTTAACATTCCTTATAGAGGAAACAGGAAAAGGAGGAGCCAAGGAAAATAACGGCACCTAGCTGGACTCTGATATTACAAGTCTGTTTTCAATGTATTGAATGTTTATGCTTGCCTGGTATTCAGGGCAAGTGAGTCTGAGCTTCCTTACACTTGGCGATAATCATATGAAATTTTTTTTTCTTTCCTGCTTTCTAATCTTCAGGTGGCCAATTCTTTTTGTTTAAAGTGAGTTAATTGCAAGAAAATATTGGGAAATCATAGAAGAAATCTGAAAAGCCAGGGCAAAATTATGACTTGCATGCAGAACCTGGGGAGTATGGGAAGGAGTGATGGAGGAGAGGCAGGCCAGAAGAGAGAACAGGAGAGCCATGGGGAAATTCACCTGGAGAAGGAAGCAGGGGTGGAACTGTATCTGGAGGTACACAGTTCCAGGAAGGCCACTGCTAGGGAGAAACTGTCAGGATACAAGAGTTCCAGGCTACTTCCTATGCTTGATTCATTTTGGCTTTTTCCTAGAACACTGCCCAACTTTCACTGATCGCTTGAAACTAGCGCCTTCACATTTATGTTACTGGTGGGGGCAACATTTGCTTTTGAGGAGGGAGATTTTCTTTAACAAAATTAAGTGCAGGAAGATACTCACTCGGTAGATCACGCTGAAACTGTGGGTCGAACACAGGGTGGACACAGCCACTCCACGTCCGCCGAACTCCAGATTGCGCATGCTGAGATTTAACATCGTTTTTGATATAAATTGTTTTTAAGTCTATTTGGAAGTCACAGCTTGTGTCCTTGAACTGGGAAAGACCAGGGGAGGGGGAGGAGGATGAACGGAGCAACATAGATTGAGATGCATTTGTACCCGCAATCTGATTTGGTGAATTGAAACCCCTTGGTACAACTGTGTAACCTACAATGTAAATAAACAAAACCACATGTAATAAATCCATTATGGAGGCAGGTTGGAAAATGCAGTTGTGATTGTGTAGGTAAAGGGGCGTGGGTGCTGGGGTGTGTGTTTTTTTACACCCTGAAAACATGCTATTCACTGAGATGAGTTATACACTTTTTATTTTCACTCTGTGAGCAAATGCACACACACACACACACACACACACACACACACACACTCACAATCCCACCAGGGGTCAAGACAAAGCAAAACGTAACTCCCAAACGATCCAGCCTGCCAACCAAGCCCCTCTGCCTCTTTACAAGCAAATTGAACACATCAAGCCTCAGAGCTTGGTGCAGGTGAGTGACAGCCGTGGACGTAGCACAGATTGGCCCTGGTGATCAATGAGCTGAGCTGGGTGAATGCTGTCTGTAAAATTGTGCTAAGGCATATGGCCCACATTATCACCAGGAATCTTCCATCCCCAGTTTCAAAGGTGCCACTCAGAATCCTCCACTATATGGCTTTCAATAGCAGGCAAAATATATCACTTCTCTTCGGAAGGCCTAACTGCATCACCTGAGTAATTTAGCTGGAAACCGTGAGGGACCCTTTTGTATCAGGGACCTGGGATGGAGGAGACCATGTGGTCAGGTGGTCAAGGATCTCCTTTGGGGACTAGGGGTGGGGTGGGGTGGGGGAGGGTCACAGGTTTTAAGGAGACTGGCATCGGCTGTAATTCTACGAAGGTATTCCAGATGAATAGAATGCACTCTCAGATTTTCATAACGAGCTCAATAAATGTGCAGGGCTCCAGGCAGAATAATTGAAAGAAAAGCAAGTCAGACCTGGTCCATCCAAACCTATTTGCAGTCTCTCTTCCAGCAGTGGGGGACGGCGGGAGGGGGGGAGAGGAGGGAAGAAAACTTTGGGTTCACAAATTAATGACACTTGCCTACTGTGCCTTTAATTACACTGAACACCTCTTGTAGGAGCCAGGAGCAGGCTTCCTGAGCGTTCCAGGCTGATCACACAGCTGTCTCCCTGCATACTCTTGGGAGCAAGGATTAGCTTCATGTTAGAAAGCCCACCGACCCAGGCAACTGAGGCCAACACTAATACAGACCTTAGGAGGTTAATTGCATTGTACTTTATTTACCCAGGAGGGAAACTGAGGCTTCAAGGCATGACATGCTAGATCCAGGATCTTACAAGAGCGGAAGTGAAATATTTGGGAAGAGAACCACACCTGTTGTTGTGTTTAATTTATAATGTTTGAAGTATTATCTTTTAAGTAGTTGTACGAAGGCGTTGGCATTTAACAAAGCAGTTGTTCGGTGTCATCCCTTTCAACATTCTCACCCACCCTTCCCGACTCTCCCTTTTTTCTCTTCTTAATCTTGTAGCACATACACTGGATTCTGTGGATTAATTATTTGCTTCTTATTGTTACGATGAAGGTGATGTACAGAAGGGTTACAGTGTCATAAGTCAGGTAATGAGTACACTTCTTTTGGGACAATGGCATCCCTTCCTTGGTTCTACGTGGAATTCTTTTCTTTTTTTTTTTAATTGTGAAAATACTGTACAAAGGGGTGACAATTCCATGGGCAAGATAATGAGTACATTTCTTATCAAGCATTGTAGCCTCCTCCCTTCCCATCCCTTCCCAGCCTCCCCCCACCCCCCTACCCAACCCTCCTCCCCCCTACATGGAATTCTAGACTGCATTCCCCCCCTCTCTATTCATTTACCCCTTTCCCCCCCCACTCTACCTCACACCTTTCAGGTACCTACTTCCTGGCATTTTATTTTGCTGAGATAAACCATGTCTGCTGGAAAAGTCCATAAGGCTCCCCATGCGTCTCCTAATCTGCCTTCCTCCCTCTGTCCTTCTTAGTGTAATCTCTTTTCTACCATCCATCCATTTTTTCCTATGTTTCCCCTCTTCTTCCTCCCTCACCCCATCTATCACACGTTTCCTCCCCTCTTCCTCTTCCCTCCCTCCTTTCTTCCCTGCTCCTTCTCTGCTCCTACTGTGCCAAATCTCAAGCCCTCCTGTCACTGCATCAAGTAAATAAGCAGATAGAAGAAGCTCAAGGATGCATGGCATTATGGGAGAACAGAGAACGGGTAGGTTTTGATCTCTGAGCGGAATAGAGACACACACTGTGGAGTCTGTGGCTCTGGATGTTGGCAGGTTGCCGGGTGCTGGTATGGGGATGAGCTGGGCGTGTGTGAACAACAGCGAGAAGAAGATGCTGGTGTCTGGGCCTGGGTGAGTGATGGCGAAGTTGGGAGTGAATTCAGAGAGGACACAGCCAGGGATAGAGCTGGAGAGGGGGCCAAGGCAGAGGGGACTTGGGTGGGTGGGACAGCAGTGGTTGGCAGACAGGACCAGACAGACACAGGGTGCTGTGGTTGCCCCTTCTCCTCTGATTTGAACACTTCACTCAGCTTTCCAGTGGAGATGTTGCCTGAGTTTTCGTGTCACCTATCTAATGTTCTTTTCTCCTCTTCCCTCCCTTCCTCTTCCTATCCTTCCTCCCTTCCTCTCTCCTTCCCTTCCTTCCTCCCCCCTCTCCCTTCTTCCTCCCTTCCTCATTCCTCCCTCCCTCTCTTTCCTTAATTTCCTTCCTTCTTGCCCTCCTTTGTTACCCTATCTCTCCTCCCTTTCCTGTCTTCCTCCTTCCTCCCCTCTTCCTCTTCATCCATCTTCCTGCTTTTCTGCCTGATTCTTCCCTCCCCTCCTTTTCTCTCCCTTAATTCGCTCTTTCTTCCTCCCATTTTTGTTCTCCCTTTCTTCCTTCCTCCCTTCTGTTTCCTTCACTCCTTTCCTTTGCCCACAGTTAAAATTCAGAAGACAACATATGTTTAAACAAAATAAGATTCAGATTCTAGCCGAGTGCCGCTGGCTCACGCCTGTAATCCTTAGTTGCTCAGGAAGTTGAGGTCTGAGGATCGTGGTTTGAAGCCAGCCTGGACAGGAAACTCCCTGAGTACCTCCAGTAAACTAATTAGAAAAAATTGAAAGTGGCACTGTGGATCAAATGGTAGAGCACTAAGTTTGAGCAAAAAGGGTCTCTAGGATAGAGCCTAGGTCCTGAGTTCAAACCCCAGGACTGGTGCAAAAAATTCAGATTTCTGACTTATTTTGAAGAACTTTAAAAAATTCAAAACTGCTGCAGCTGGGTGACTGTCTCTGGGTGACTGACAGTCATATGAACACAGATTATTTCAAATGGCCATGCACTTTGCTGCCTCTTCTACCATTTCCTAGCCCTCCGTGACCTCTGACCGAGCACGCATGTCTATATTCTTTGCTTTCTCACTGTGATCTCTGCAGACTATTTCTGGTTTGAGACAAGGACTTCTGAGTCACTAAAAGTATGCTTTGCTTAGTGCATTTAATGCCCTGCTTCTCAGGCAACTCGTGGTTAGAGGGCTGCAGATCATGTGATGTTTGTTGGAGGAGAGAAGTCGACCACATTTGGTTCAAGTCCTGCGTCTTTGATTTGCTGTTGCCGTAGGCAGCCTCCTTATCTGTCTGGACTTGTTTCTCCATCTCTAAAAAAGACTTTCCCCAGTCACTCTGCCAGCCTCAATGTCTATGCATCTATGCATTCTGATACTCCCTGGATCTTGGAAGCCCGCAGCTCAGGTCAGTTCACAGTCATGTCTGCCTGCAGTGGTCAGTAAGGGCAAGCAAGATGTCTAAGGGCCTCCTTTGCCATGTCTGAGTGGGATCAACAGCTTTTAAAATGCATATCACCACATGTTGAATTAACTTCAGTGTATGATGCTACTTTTATCCAATCTGCACCTCCAAATTCACATGAGAAAAAATATCTCTGGTTCCAGAGGATCTAAGCACTAGTTTTAGTACAGATTATTCTGTCAGGGAAAATATACCCAAGTAGAACTCTAAGAAGTATGTGTTTCTGATCAACATGGAACAAGGAGGTGTTGATTTGAGGTTTGGGGCTACTGTGTGTGAGCTTGTCAAGTGTTTATCTCTCTGTCCCCAGTTTCTTTTATTGGTCTGGCCTCTGTGTAGTTGATTACAATGTTAACTGTCTCCTCACATATATCTATGTCAATTGGAGAATACCCGTCTGCACAGAAATGCTGAACAATGCTCTTTTTTCCTCCGACTGCATCATTTGCAACATCTTTTTGCTTTTCTCTGTAAAGATCCAGAAACAGAATCAAACGCGTCTGGGCAAATGTTTGAACAGTCTATTCATTTAGCTATTCATTCATTCGCATATCCATTCATCTTTTTTTTCCCCCTTCATTACTTTTTAATCGCTGTGTTGTGGAAATCTAAGCAAGTGTACACATGTAGTGTTAGCTTCTGTTATAGTAAAGACCAAACCCCCCAAATCTCAGTAGTTGAAAATAAAACCTGATTTCTCTCTCACTCATGAGACATGCCTGCCTGAGTTACCAGAGACATTTCTACTCACTGGAGGCATCAGGAGTCCTGGATTGGTAGAAGATCTCTGGCACAAAGGCAAGCATAGAAATGCGTGCAGGAAATACCACTTAACAAAGAGCAATGCCTGAGTTCAGATAGGGGTGCCCAAGGCAAGAGAAACAAAGCTTTGTATGAAGAGACCCTGCCTCTGAGCAAGAAAAGAAACTAGCCGAGTGCCGGTGGCTCATGCTTTCCATCCTAGCTACTCAGGAGGCTGAGATCTGAGGATCACAGTTCAAAGCCAGTGGTTCAAGTAATTAGAGTGCTAGCCTTGAGCACAAAGCGGCCCAGGGACAGCACCCAGGCCCTGAGTTCAAGCCCTACAACCATCAACAAAAAAATAGAAAGAAAAAAGAAGGGAAGGAAACTTCTCTCAGATTCTGCAGACCATTTTTCTACTTCTGGCTACTCCTGAAGTCTTGATAAAGATGGTACCTGATTCTTCTCTTTTGTTCCAAGGAAAGTGAATTCAGTTAATTTTGTTCTGCTGCATCACCATTCTCCTTCCTTAACATTGGCTGCCTTGGTCTTTTATTTCTCATTCAAAAGTTATTCTCTCATGTGAATCATTCATGAGAGGCAAATCTCCCAGGAAGTCTGAGGAGGTGGCACAGGACTGGAGCTAGTCTAGCCCAGCCTGAGATCTCAGCTCTGATGTTGAGTTGATGTATGGCTTTCGTTAAGTGATTCCACCTTTTCTGGAGGCTCACTTCTTACTCCTGTGGATAAAGCAGGTGCTATTGAAGGATCTCTGTGCTTTTCCTAACTCACGGCAGGTCCTCCAGCAATAAGGAGGATCATTAGGAAGCATGGAGCTAGTAAGGGGCACTGGGCACATTGTTTGGGTCACCAGGCCAAGCACTGGAAGACTGACCATGCTCAGGGAAGGTCGTGTATACAATCCATCTGGATTAAGGGTGGCAGCTCCTTTACTGTGATGGTAACCAATGGAAATAGTTACCGATATCACCAAAGCTTATGAGTTTTTACCAGGATTCTCCCATGCAAGATTCCTTACTTGAAGATCCTGTGAGCCTACTCACTCACCGTTTGTTTGATGCCTTCCGCTGTGTGCAGAGCTGTACCGTACGGACACACGCAGAAGATCCATCTCCTGCTCCTCCTCCGACAGAATGAGTCATATACTGACCTATTCTAACTCACAGCGGCTAGCACAGGTTGGCTAGAGAGAGAAGTGGTCTGCTAACCCAGTGATTAATTGGATTTGTGTGGACAGCCACACGACTGCAGATCGGGTAAAGAATTATAAATGACCTGGCTGGTCTAGCTACATGGATCAGTCCCATCGGACATGTAATAAAAAAAAAATCCCCTGGGCATCTAAATACCATAC